>NC_081355.1:33703508-34028480 GCF_030684315.1 Stegostoma tigrinum
CCTTTGGCAGCGAAAGCTTTTGTGTTTGGCAAACCAGATGAGAAACAGAACTCTTTGTGCTCTACACCAGTTGCATTTGGTAAAAGGAAAGATGTTGAACCGCAACTACAGTCTGAACTTACTTTTAAAAAGCCAGACCAAACCAAAGAATCAGCATCTTTGTCTGACACTTCAAAAGCAGAACCTAAGACTGGGTTTACTTTCAACTTGGTTAAACCTGTTGAAAAACCAGAGGCAACAGAAACTGTACAGCAAGGATTTGTGTTTGGGGCTACAGTAAATACTTCAGGTAAGGAATGACAAATTAAAGGGGAAATAAAAAGGAGGGGTTGAATTTGTACACCGTCACAAAGTGCTTTACACATTGTGAAGTGCATTTGAAGTGTATATGTTAAAAATAGCGGAATGTGGGAGGTATCTTGTGCTCAAAATGTTACGAAAAGTGACAATGACCCCCTAATCCCTTTCTGATTAGTTGAGGCACAAATATTGGACAGAACAAGGAGCAGAATTTCTCTACTGTTAGAAATGGTGCTGTGGAATCTTCTAGACCCACCTGAGAGGGTAGCGTGAGATTTGGCTAAGTGTCTGTTTTGCAAACAACCCATCCCACAATGTAGCATTCCCTTGGTGCTTGCATGCTGTGGTCTCAGCATAGGATAAGTGCTCAAGTCTGTAGAGGGAATCCTAAACCCACTGTCCTCTGAATTGAGCAGGAATGCTACCCTTGAACTCGTATGGATTTTCTGTTATGCCTTCAACAGAGATGCAAATCCATGATTACCTTCTTCATGACTTCAGAAACATTGAAAATAAGAACAGGAGTATGCCATTCGGCCCTCCAAACCTGCTCTGCAATTCAATGTGATCATGGTTGATCATCCCACTCGGTACTGTGTTCCTGCTCTTGTCCCTTGCTATTTGATCCTTTTAACCTCTAGCCAGTAAATCTTATTGAAGACATTCAATGTTTTCGCCTCAACTGCTTTCTGTGGCAGAAGTTTCCAAAGAATCATCACTCTGAAGGAATTTCTGCTCACCTCAGTCCGAAATGGCCTATCCGGTATCCTTACGCTGTGACCTCTGCTTTTAGACACTGGTCATTTGGAACATCCATCTTGCATTTACCATGTCTAAAACTATTAGGATTTTATAGGCTTGTGAAATTTCCTGCCTCGTTCTTCTGATCACCTGCAATGTATTCCCATCGGATCTAATCTCCCTTCATACAAGACCTGCAATCCCAGGAATCGGTCTTGTAATCCGCCCTTGATCTCCCTTCATAAATAGAACATCCTTCCTGAGACAAGGGGATCAAAACTGCCCCAATATTCCAGGTGTTGTCCCACCAAGGCCGCATACAATTGCAGTACTACGACTCCTGTAGTCATATCCTCTCACTATGAAGTTCAAAACACCATTTGCCCCTTCCTCCATCTGCACCTTTTTTCTTCTCACTCCTGGGATGTGAGCATTGGTGGCTGGCCAGTATTTATTGCCTGTCCCCAGTTAACAGGTGGTGATGAGCTGTCTCCTCGAACCCTTGCAGCCCATGCTGTCGGTAGACCCACAATACCCTTGGGGAGGGATTCCAGGATTTTGACCTAGTGACAGTAAAGGAATGTGCTAAATTTCCAAGTGTTGAGTGGCTTGGAGGGGAACTGGCAGCTCGTTGTGTTCCCACGTATCTGCTTTTGTTGCTCCAGATGGCAACGTCATGGGTTTGGAAGATGCAGTCTAAGAATTTTTGAATTTCTGCACTGCATCAAGTAGATAGTACAAATAGCTGCTACTGAGCATCTATAGTGGAGGGAGTGGATGCTTGTGGCTATGGTGCCAATGAAGCAGAATGCTTTGTCCTGAATGGTGTAAAGCCTGATTTTTATTAGAGTTACACCCATCCAGGCAAGTAGAGAGTTTTCCATCACACGCCTGACTTGTGCCTTGTAGATGATGGGCAGGATTTGGGTGTTTGGAGGACAGTTACTCACTGCAGTGTTCTTAGCCTCTGACATATTCTTGTAGCCACTGTTTATATGGCAAATCCATGATTAATGTCCTGCCTTTGTTGACCTTGCTTCATTATTTTCTTAGTTATTCTTTATCCTACAAGCTAGCCCAATACACTTTCCTTCCTGCCTGTCCTTTTGAAAGGTCTCATATCTCTGCTTAGTTCCCAGCTTTGATTATTTTGTTTCCGTCATGGCACTAAGATAGTATCCATTAATGCCTGTTTGTGCCTTTTATTTATTTTCTAAATGCTAAGTGCATTCAAGTGAGGAGTCATTAATTTTTGCCTTTTGCACTCTTCAGCCTCTTTAATCCTATTTGCTGCTTTTCTGTGTTTTAACACTATGTGCCTTCCTGTCCCACTCTGGGTGTCATTATCCAAATAGCTGACTTACAATGCTGCCAGATCCTTTTACTTTGTGAGCCTGCATATCCCCTTTTCCCCAAATTAATTTAAATCCCTCTTTTTGCCAGATGATTCAAGTGAAGCCTATCTGACTTTGCTTGTGAATAGCATGGTGCAGATGCCACATCAAAAATACACAAGGCAGAGCACGATGGGATGTTGCACGTCAGTATTGCATGCATGAGGGCTGTCAATAATTATCACAACTGCTCAGATTCTCTCAGGAGGTCCTTTTCTGCCTGAGGTCTCATCAGATAATTTCGACACATGGAAGTCTTGGCCATCAGTTCTCAAAGAAGTTGTAATTAACCACATTTGACAAAGGGAAAAAACTGAACACAAATTGGTTAGAGGTCCACCTTGTGTGAGTGTCTTATTGAAACAAAAAGCACAGCTGACCTAACTTACAACCTGTCTCCTAATTGTAAAACATGCAATAATCTTGTGGTTGCTCAGGCAGTTGTGCAGAAGTCAGCAAAGTATCGTGCCCACAAGCTTTGGATCAATGCAAAAAAAAGCAAGCTACCCAGAGATACTGGCAACCTTCATGTCATGCATGTTGCTATCAAAAGAACTCTCAGCTGTACCATTGTCGTAGATGCTACTTTGAAATCCATAGATGGGTCAGTACTCAACAGGAACAAGCAAGTGACCCACTGGCTATGTCTGAATAATACTTGAAATGAATATCTTCATGCCTGAATTTAATGATCTTGTGCGACAGTATGTTGTGCATGAACTTGTAAAGAATCTTCATTTCTTAAATTTGAAAAGGCTACTGACCCTAGCAGCAAGGAAAACACTCAAACAAGGAACTAGTTACTCTCATTGAAGTGAAGTCATGCTTTATGCTAAAATTTGTTTTAATCCATTGGCAGGAAACATGAATTTTAACTTTTTGAAAAAGTCTTTAAAAAATGCAAAATGAATATGGTCAAGGTGACCAGCTAATTGGTATTCCTGTACATTCCACATTCCTACCCTGAATGGAATGAAAATAGTAACTCTGCGACACCCACCAAAGTTGTTTACTTTCTGCGGAGAGGTCTGACATCTGCCTCATTCACAAAGCATCTTTGTTTTAAATTGTCCTTTCATGGGTTGTGGTTATCAATGACTAGGTCAGCATTTATTATCAACCCTAATTACCTTTAGGATTCAGTAGTGGTGCTACTGAGCTACTTGTGTTTATTGGAGTAACCCACCCAGAATATTTTGTTGCTGTCTGTAGTTTCCAAGTTGTGTTCAACATGGGGTATTTATTCTTCAGCTATAGGTGATCTGTAGTGTGGTATTCAATAGATTTTGTTGCCTGTGTTGACCTGATGTCAACGCATTTGAAGGAGTTTGGAGTGAATGTTGAGGACTTCCAGTAACTCCTCACTGGTTACATAACTTAGTGCTGTCACTTCCAGGTCTGCCCTGCCAGTGCAGAGTAACTGCTGCACATGTTGGTGGTGTCTTGGCCATTGTAAGGTGCATGAGTATGACTTTGTCAGGCTATTGTGGGGGTCATCCAATTTTGATAGAAGTCCCCAGATTTTAGTAACAGGGATGGGTGCGGCTGGTGAAAGGATGATGCTAGGTGGTCTGTCTAGTTCCATTTCCTTACAGAATTATCTAAAGCAGTTTGACACATTTAAGTGCCTGTCTTAGCCATTTCAGGGGCAGCCAAGAGTCAACTATACTCAGTCTTTGTTATCTGGGATGATGGAGGGGCACAGACTTGCAGCTGACAAAAATGCAGATATCAATAAGGCCCCCGTTCACTGTACAGCGAATGACTGATGTTTACCGAGGCAGACCATTTGGAGAACTGGACAACAGAATGGAATGTGAATGCTCACACCCAGATGGAGCAGGTGGTGTGTATATGTAAGAATGCACTCACATGCAGAGGAAAGCGACTGTACATGTTCAGGTGTTGCAGTGTTTCAAATCTTTTAGGTGTAGTCGAAAGCCTGTGAACAAATTTTGAAGGGGTGTCTGGGGCCAACCTTCAATATGCAGATCTGCAGGTAACAAATTGGTGGAAAACAAGGACTGAGTGTACGTTGCTATAGATCTAGAGTCACGTGCCTGTTGCTCTATTCTTGGGTACCTGGTGATCCAAGAAAATCCAAAACTCTGGATTTGTATGGCTAACAGAGTTGTTAGGCTGCTGATGAATCAGTGTGGACAAACAAATATACTGGTAGAGAATGCTTTCCCCAAACAATCAAACCTGCGATAGAATAAAAAACAATGTTTTGAATCATTCTAATGTACTTATCTCTGCCTGAAATTTTAAAATCGTAAGTAGAAGCAGGAGTAGACTGTACTGCCCATTGAGCCAATTCTGCCATTCAGTACAATCATGACTGATCCAAACTTGTTTTCAATCTACTTTCCATGTCTTTTTATTCACTGAGACACCACATATCTATCTTTAGCCTTAGGTATATTCAACAATGAAGCATCTACAGCTGTCTGAAGGAAGAGAATTCTGAAGAGTCATAACCCTATGAATGAAGAAATTTCTCCTTGTCTCTGTCCTAAGTGATCAGCCTCATGCCCTTTTAATAATGATCATGCCTTAGCTTTCTCTCTCAAGTTTTACCTTTATTGCTATTTTAGTCCACTTAAACTATTCTAACTTGCATATTTCAAAATTATATATCATGATACAGCTAACTTGCACTAATTCATTTACAGTCAAAGCCATAAATGTTTATTTTTCATGGGAAAACGCAACTGTGCAGTGTTATCCTCTATTAGAAAATAGAATTTGACTTGGAGTTACTGGTGCCATAAGTCTGTTTATAAGGCTTTGAAAAATTGTAAATGTCCTCACAATTCTGCGTAACTGTTTCTCTTTATAGAGAGGTCCCTAGAATACATTTTCTTGTTCTTTAAGAAGTCAACCAGTGACACCCAATGAAATAGTCTAAGCAGGCACTGATTCTCACTTTATTTGTGAGGATGAAGAAGTCAGTGATCCACTTTGTCAAATATCAAGTGGCTCTTTCTGTAGTTACACTGACATTGTTCATCTCACCACCCTTAAACTGCCATATATGGTCTCAAATGACTATATAGTTGAATGCCTAAATTTGCACTGAACCATTTGTTCAAGATAAATTACAACCTGTTCCCTTGCAACTGTATCACAGGTAGCAATTCAGCAAATCACTGCGGAAGAGAAAAGTAGCTGAACAAATATTGACTTCATTGTAGTTGAAGGATACTTTATGTAGCTATTGTAATAATAAATGTGGCACTTCAGGTTGGAAGTTCTATTACCCAAATTTTGAATGTTAAAAGAAAATCATCTGAGCCAGACTTTAACCACTGTTTTTGATTTCGTTCATGATCAATCATGGTTATCTCTGGGTTATTGCATTTTTAAAATATGGATGAATTAAACTGTCAACATGTCTAGGAGCAAATTACTGCAAATGCTGGTATTTATAGTGAAAACAAAAAATGCTGTAAATCACTGGATCAGGCAGCATCCATGGAGAGAGCAATCTAACATTGAGTTCAGGTGACGCTTCAGAGCTATGTGAAATGTGGAGGGGGCAGCATTTATGCAGTGGTTGGGGTGCTGGGAGGCAAAAAGGTGTTGATAAATCGGATAATAAAATGTGAGGCTGGACGAACACAGCAGGCCAAGCAGCATCTCAGGAGCACAAAAGCTGACGTTTCGGGCCTAGACCCTTCATCAGAGAGGGGGATGGGGGGAGGGAACTGGAATAAATAGGGAGAGAGGGGGAGGCGGACCGAAGATGGAGAGTAAAGAAGATAGGTGGAGAGAGTGTAGGTGGGGAGGTAGGGAGGGGATAGGTCAGTCCAGGGAAGACGGACAGGTCAAGGAGGTGGGATGAGGTTAGTAGGTAGCGGGGGGTGCGGCTTGGGGTGGGAGGAAGGGATGGGTGAGAGGAAGAACCGGTTAGGGAGGCAGAGACAGGTTGGACTGGTTTTGGGATGCAATGGGTGGGGGGGAAGAGCTGGGCTGGTTGTGTGGTGCAGTGGGGGGAGGGGACGAACTGGGCTGGTTGAGGGATGCAGTTGGGGAAGGGGAGATTTTGAAACTGGTGAAGTCCACATTGATACCATATGGCTGCAGGGTTCCCAGGTGGAATATGAGTTGCTGTTCCTGCAACCTTCGGGTGGCATCATTGTGGCAGTGCAGTCCAACCTGTCTCTGCCTCCCTAACCGGTTCTTCCTCTCACCCATCCCTTCCTCCCACCCCAAGCCGCACCCCCCGCTACCTACTAACCTCATCCCACCTCCTTGACCTGTCCGTCTTCCCTGGACTGACCTATCCCCTCCCTACCTCCCCACCTACACTCTCTCCACCTATCTTCTTTACTCTCCATCTTCGGTCCGCGTCCCCCTCTCTCCCTATTTATTCCAGTTCCCTCCCCCCATCCCCCTCTCTGATGAAGGGTCTAGGCCCGAAACGTCAGCTTTTGTGCTCCTGAGATGCTGCTTGGCCTGCTGTGTTCGTCCAGCCTCACATTTTATTATCTTGGAATCTCCAGCATCTGCAGTTCCCATCATCTCTCTCACCCTTGATAAATCGGATGAAGTGATTGGATTGTGAGAATGGCAGAGCAATGGTAGATCTAACTGCCAGACTGGAGAGAACAGTCACTCCCACTGGAGTGGAGGGGAAAGGGAGAGATGACATAGTGAGATAGAATGTAACAAGTATTGAACTCCGTATTAAGTCCACAAGGTTGTAAAGTGCCAAGTCTGAAGATGAGATGTTGTTTTGCACTGATTCACTGGAGCATTGCAGCATGTAGAGGACAAACAAATAGGCATGCGAACAGGAAGCAGTGTTAAAATTACTGGCTACAGGAAGGTCAGGGTCTTGCTTGTGCATGGATTAGAGGTATTTTGCAAAGCGGTTAGCAGTCTGTGTTTGGTTTCTCCAGTGTAGTATAGGCCACATAGGTGCAGCGAATGCAGTAGACTAGATTGGAGGTGGTGCTGGTGAAATGCTGTTTGACCTGGAATGACTGTTCAGGCCTTTGGATGGTGATCAGGGAGGAGCTGAAGAGGCAGGTGTTGCATCTTCAGTTACATGGGAAGGTGCCGTGGGAGAAGGGATTGGTGTTGATTGAGGAATGGACTAGGGTGTCCCAGAGGCAACAGTCTGGTTTGATTCCTAATTACCTCTGCTGCTGAAGATGGGCAGAGATATTTTTGCCTCTGTTTGACTATAAACAGTGCCTCCAAACACCCAGCCCTGCCAAGTCTTCACTATCCCCCCCAGACCTCCCCCTTACGAGGACCAGTGTTCAGTCCTCAACAAAAGACTGTCCTTTGTCCTCCTCCACCCACACATCGATTGAATATAACTGTTGCCTGAACATTGAGCAGTTTTTCCCCCGCCTCCGTGCTTATTTCTTTAATCGTTGAGACTAACCCTCCTTCTTTTGACCCCTTCTCTTGCCTCCAACGCACCCCTCCTCCTGGACACCACCCCAAGGCCTCCTATCCTCCCTCGATCTCTTCATCGCTAATTGTCGTCATGACATCGATCGCCTCAACCTCTCCACCTGTCTCACTCACCCACTCCAACCTCTCCTCCAAAAAACATGCAGGCCTTCACTCCAATCCTGACTTCATCATTAAACCTGCGGACAAGGGAGGTGCAGTTGTAGAATGGTGCACTGACCTCTACATTACTGAGGCTAGGCGCCAACTCTCTGACACCACCACATACTGTCCCCTGGATCATAACCCCATCCCCAAGCACCAAACCATTACCTCCCAAATCATCCACAACCGCATCACCTCAGGTGACCTCCCACCCACAGCCTCTAACCTCATTGTTCCCCAACCCCGCACCGCCCGCTTCTATCTTCTTCCCAAAATCCACAAACCTGACTGCCCTGGTCGACCCCATTGTCTCCGCCTACTCCTGCCCTGCCAAACTCTCCTCCACCTATCTGGATTCCATTTTCTCCCCCTTGGTCCAGGAACACTCTACCTACGTCTGTGACACCACCCACAGTCTCCACCTCTTCCAGAACTTCCAATTCCCTGGTCACCAACACCTCATTTTCACTCTGGACATCCAGTCCCTATACACCTGCATTCCCCATGCTGATAGCCTAAAAGCCCTCTGCTTCTTCCTGTCCCACAGACCCAACCAGCCCCCTCCACTGACACCCTCATCCGCTTATCCAAACTCATCCTCACCCTCAACAACTTCTCCCTTAGTTTCTCCCACTTCCTACAAAGGGGGTGGCCATGGCTACCCCCATGGGCCGAAGCTATGACTGCCTCTTTGTAGGGTACGTGGAACAATCCCTCTTCCAAAGCTACGCTGGCCCTATCCCCCATCTCTTCCTTCGTTACATTGACTGTTTTGGCACCGTCTCATGTTCCCACGAGGAGCTCGAACAGTTCATTCACTTCACTAGCACTTTCCACTCCAACCTTAAGTTTACCTGGACCATCTCTGATATCTCTCTCTCCTTCCTGGATTCTCTCCGTCTCTGGCATCCACCTGGAAACCGATATCCATTTTAAGCCTACCGACTCCCACAACTACCTAGAATATTCCTCCTCTCACCCACCTTCCTGTGCCTGTCTCCTCTCATCCTATCTTCTCCTTTGCCCATCTTCTATCCGCCTCCCTTGTCTCCCTGTTTATTTCAGAATCCCCTTCCCCTCCGCCATTTCTGAAAAAGGGTCCCGACCGGAAACGTCAAGCTTTCCTGCTCCTCTGCTGCTTGGCCTGCTGTGTTCATCCAGTTCCACACCTTGTTATCTCAGACGCTCCAGCATCGGCAGTTCCTACTATCCCTCAAAATGTATGGTTGCATTATATCTTCACTTGGCGTGAAAACTGATTGTGTTTTTTTCTGAACTGCATCTCTAGGTCCAGATCCTGAAATTTTTATTATGAGCTAACCTTGGGAGATGGGTGAATTAACTTAATTTAGAACATTATAGACTGCCTCAGCTGCTGTGGTGGAAAGATGCCAAATTATGAACAGAATTTCTAGAGCATGTTGTTGGATATAACTTGACCACAAAGCCATAGTGAGTTGGAAGCACCTTAGTGACATTTATAGTAACGGAACATCAACCCAGCAGGAAAAAGTATAGAGGAAGAGCTCTGTAATTGCAGTATTCTTGAGTTACTTGTCTGCATGCCCTCTTTACTTGTTTATACTGAGTTCATTTGCATCAGAGCCTGGAGACAATTAGCCGTGGCACCCTGCCATTGAAAACTATCCATTATGGAATGTTTAGTGCAATTGAAACTAGTCTGTGTATTTTTCACATGCTTTCTAAATACATTTCAGTTCTTACTAGCCTGACCTAATCACGTGTGATTGTTATCACACCAGCCGTTAATTTCCAAACTGAAGATATAATGTGTAGTTTTTTATTATTGATATTCAGGAAGGGGGTAATTATTCCATTTTGTTGGGAACCCCTAAACTGGGCTGGGATCAGTGTGTTGGTCTTTGGTGATTTGGAAAAATGTTAAGCAGTTTGAAGGTTGATAGGCAATGGCTAATATTCAAATAATGAATGCATAGTTTTCCAAAACATTAATTCCTTTTGAGGCCAAAATGCCCAACAGGATTATGAGGGAAATGAAAGATTACATTTAATGAAAAGAGGAGGTTTGTAAAATTGACAAAATAAGTTATATGCCTGAGTATTGAGACAATTTTAGAATTCATCAATGGAGCATGTAGGAATTGATAAAAAATAGAATGAGAATGCAAAATGGA
Source organism: Stegostoma tigrinum (assembly GCF_030684315.1). Classification (NCBI taxonomy): domain Eukaryota; kingdom Metazoa; phylum Chordata; class Chondrichthyes; order Orectolobiformes; family Stegostomatidae; genus Stegostoma; species Stegostoma tigrinum. Next base: position 33,713,677 of record NC_081355.1, read on the forward strand.
AAGAAACATAACCATTTTAAATGCTTCTATAAACACGTAAGACATAAAAGAATAGTGGAGACAAATGAGTCTATACTTGCAAGGTTAGGATTTATAATAGGAAGTTGAGAAATGGCGAAGAAGCTAAATTAAGTACTTAGTGTTTGCCTTTACAGAGGCATACACTAGTCTCCCTGAAATAATTACCATCCAAGGGTTGAGAGAACTGAAAGAATATAGTATAAGTGCAAGACTACTTTTTCACAAGTTAATAGGATAGAAAGTTGACTAATTCATGGGACCTGATAACCTCCCAACAAAAGTGTTGAAAACAGATGGCTATAGAAATGGACGCATCAGTGATTATTTAAAAATTCAATTAATTCTACAATGGTACTTGAGGATTGGAAGCATACAATCATAACCACACTGTTTATTAAAGGATGAAAGAAGAAAGAGGGACCTTCAGACCTTTTAGTCTGATGCCAATAGTAGGGAACATAGGGAGATGATAACTGGATATTTACAAAATAGTTGTCTGATTGGCCTGTTGATGAGAATTTAATGATGAAGAAATGATGTTTGACTAACCTGAGCTTATTTTTAGAACATTACGGGTTGAGTCGATTAGGTGGTGTCAGTGAATGTGGTATATGTGGATTTTGAGAAGGCTTTTGATGTCCCATTTAAGGATAGTTAGCAAAAATTAAAGTGCATGGGATTGAGGTAATATACTTGAATTGAGGATTAGTTAACAGGCACAAAGGGATCAGGAATAAATGGGTCATTCTCAGGTTAGTAGGCTGTGACTCGTGGATTACCATAAGGATCAGTGTGTGAGTTCCAAGTATTCACAAGCTATTTCAGTGAAATAGATGCAGTTGGTTGTCATACTTCCAAGTTTGCAGATTATACAAAACTTGGTGGGAATGACAGTTATAAGGAGAATGCAAAGAGGCTTCATGGGAATATGTACAGGTGTCAGTGGAAAAGAGCTTGTCTGCTGGAATATAATGTGAAGAGGAATTTGAGTACAGAAATGAAGTCCTGCTTTGATTGTAGAGAACAGTGGTGAAACTGCACCTGGAGTATTATGTGCAGTTCTGGTCCCCTTGTCTCAGAAACGGAGCACTTGCCAGAGAGGGAGTACAGAGGTTCGTCAGTCCAATTCCTAGGATGGTGGAACCATCAGTTGAAGAGTTTGGGTCTGTTTTCTCTGACATTTTTAGGAAGGTTAGAACTGAGAAGGCTGCTTCATGTGATAGCCTTAGGAAAAAAGGTGGCCCTTGGGACTGAAATGAGAAGGAATTTCCCCACTCGGAGCATGGTGAAGCAGCCTGATGGGCTGAATAGTTGATGATTTCTCCTGTATTTTCGTTGCATTTGCAGCTGCCGCGCCCGCAGAAAATACTTCAGCCTAAGGTGATCATGTATTTCTGTTTAAACAATCAGTATATTTGAATGCATGTATAATAACAAAGCATTTTTGTACATCGATTTTTTGCTTTTGTTTTGAGGGCGTATTTGTTTGATTAACCTCTAACTGCATCATGTGTTGTAATGCATTTGAATAGTATGAGCAGCTCAGTGGTAATTCTGTAGAAATACTCAGAGTTTGAATTGATCTTAAATTTCACTTTCTCTCCGTGTTCTAGAACAAGGAATTACAAAACCAGCCTTCAGCTTATTTGGCAACAGTTCTTCCATGTCCACTGCAGCAAATGCTGCGGGTTCCGCACCCCCCTCCATCTTTGGTAATTCTGCATCTGCTACAAACCCACCATTTTTATTTGGACAGGCGAGCACCACTGCGGGAAGTGCAAATCTTGGAAGCTGTTCTGAGTCGACAGTTGCTGCAACCAAGCCATTTTTATTTGGCTCACAAGATATTAAACCACCTGTCAGCAATTCAAGTACAGGGACTTCTGTAGCATTCCCATTTGGCTCAACACCCAGTAGTAGCACTGCTACATCATCTGTGTTTACATTCGGTGCTTCAACCACAACATCAAGTTCAACAGGTAAGTCTTAACATATCCCCTCGGTTTTGAGATGTGTAAGAACACAAAGATCAATACAGTGGTCAATGTGGAGATTTTTTTTCGATTTTAGATAGAAGTCCTTAAGTACTAAATTAATTAAATCAACAAGAAAGCAAAAGACCATTTGAGATATAACTGACATAGATAATAAAGCATTGTAATGTGCTGGAAGACTAGAATTGTACAGTGTTCCAAAAATGGCCCAATCAATGTCTCTCCAACTGCAACATGACTTCCCAACTCCAACACTCAATGCACTGACCAATAAAGACAAGCATACCAAACGCCTTCACTATTCCATCTGCCTGAAAATTTCTACTTTAAAGGAGCTATGCACAACCAGGACTCTGTACAACAGCACTCCTCAGGACCTTGCTGTCAAGTGCACGAGTCCTGCCCTGAGTTGCCTTTGCAAAATGCAGCACCTCATTTATCTTAATTAAACTCCATCTGCAACTCCTCACCCCATCTGATCAAGGTCCTGTTGCGCTCTGAAATAACCATCTTCGCTGTCCACTACATCCTCTAATTTTGGTGTCATTTGCAAACTTAATAACCTAATCTCTTATGTTCACATATGAATTATTTATATAAATGACCTAAAGAAGTGGTCCCAGCACTGATCCTTGTGGTGCATCACTGGCCACAGGCCTCCAGTCTGAAAAGCAATCCACCACCACTCTTTGTCTCTACCTCTTGAGCCAGTTCTGTATCCAAATGGCTAGTCCTCCCTGTGTTCCAATGTGATCTAACCTTGCTAAACAGTCTACTATGAAGAACCTCATCAAATGCCATACTGAAGTCTATATCGATTATGTCCACCACTCTGCCTCATCAGTCCTCTTCGTTACTACTTCAAACCGATCAAGTTAGTGAGACACGATTTCCCATGCACAAAGCCATGTTGACTATCCCTAATCAGTCCTTGGCTTGCCAAATGCATGTAAATCCTGTCCCTCAGGATTCCCTCCAACAACTTGCCCACCACTAATGTCAGGCTCAGTGGTCTGTAGTTCCCTGGCGTTTCCTTACCGCCTTTCTGAAATAGTGGCACCATGTTAACCAACCTCCAGACTTATGGCACCCCTCCATCTAACACGCAGATTAAAAAATTATTGATAATTTGAGCTAGTGCAGAAAAATAGCATAAAAATTAAAGTATGATAAAACCAGTAACTTGAAGATATTTTAATAGTATTGCTTACCATTTGATCTTTCAGGTGGTTCCTCAAACTCTATCTTTGGGTTTGGATCAAGTTCTACAGCTGCAGCAAATCCTCCAGCTTTTGGTGGTGTACAGACCCCTGTTCCTCTATTTGGGCAAAGCAGCAGTCAGCCACCTACTGCCTTTGTTTCGGCTGGTGCACCTACCTTTGCATTCTCAACAGGTTGTCAGCAACCTGCCTTTGGTTCACAGTCTACCAGTAGCCAACCATCTCTCTTTGGAGGACAGTTACCCAACCAACAAACCACATTTGGTTCAAATTCATCTACCTCGAGTAAGTAAATTCATATTTTAGTAAGTTAAACCGCTTTAAATTTGGCATATCCACATTTTAAATTTATTCTTTCAGCAATGTTGACATTGCTGACAGTGTTTGTTGCTAGCCACTAATGTCCTTTGGCCTGAGTGGCTTGTTTCACCATTTCAAGAGCACTTAAGAGCAGACCAATAGTCTATGGGGCTGGAGTTGCATGTAGTGCAGACTAAATAGAATAGTTATCCTGAATTTGGTGAAATATGAGGTAATGTGGCAGAAGTAGCATTTGCAATTAAAATCTAATAGAAATCTAAATCTCATACCATCTCTAGTTATAAAACTCCATTGTATGCATCCGTGAAGAGAAGTTTTTAGCAGTCTCCTCTGTGCAACATACAAATTGATTGTCATAGGCAGTGGCAGGAAAAGCGAATATACCAGATGTTGAAGTGGAAGATGAAAATTAATAGATTGCAATTTTATTTCTTAAAATGTTTACCTCTGCTATAAAACTACAATCATGTCAATCCCAAAATCTTGAGGAGGAAAGAATTCTCACAGTCATAGTAGGTGCCTGTAGACAAGTTAACCACCTAGTCTGATGGTGTGTGCTGTCAGGCCAGGTAGCTTTAAAAGCAAAAAAGGTTGAGAACTGATTACAAATTGCAGTACAAGTTGTAACAATTCTATTTTCCTGTCTACTCCAGACCTGTTAGGATCTCATAACATGGGTACTTTTTGAGCTTGGAATGGTAGATTCGAAAATAATGGGAGTTGCCTCACCTATTGGATACAGCCAAATTCACTGCAGCCTCATGAGACCATTGAATGCTGATCCAAAATCTCTACCCAAAAGAAATTGATTTTAAGGAAAAACGTCAAGTAAAAGGTAGAAATGGAGGAAAGGGGTTCCAGCGAGTAAGGGCAAGATAGCTGAAAACCCAGCTGGTGAAGGTAGGGCAAAGTAAGAGATTTACAAAAGTGCTTGAGGGGCCATTGTAGTAGTTATAAAAATACTGTCTATGGAGGACAAGATTGAGTGAGTGGAATTGAAAATATGGGTGGCAATATTATATTAAGTCATTAAAGGACCAAGGCCAGTTTAGGTGAGCAAGACCAGAAGTCATGTGTTAGGCCTGACTAACAAAAGCATATTGTTAGTGTTTTAGATGCACTGAAGTTTGCTAAGGGTGAAAGGCCAGGCAAAAGAGTAGTTGTGTGATTAGGAATACAAGGGAACAGTTGAAAAATGATTTAATCTGTGATTGAAGTGTGCAGGAGTTTATAAAAAATGTTTCAAAGGACTTGTAAGAGGGGTACAAAAATGTTGGGTCCTCCCACAAGTGTGGAGGCAAGAGGGTAAGCTATGCAAATTGACATGCTGAACTGAAATAACATCTGTTATGAAGGCCAAGCTAATGTATAAAAGTGGTCTGTTTTTATGATTACAAAACAGTCTTTCTAAATTAGATTGATTGGAAGTTTGGAAAGTGACCAAGCAAGAGTTAATTTGTGACAAGCAGAGGCATTACATTGCTTGTAATTGAAAACGTTTTTAATTCTATAATGTGATATTTGTTTAGAAATAATTTCTAACTTAATCTGTAGGTAATGCTTTCCAGTTTGGAAACAGTGGTCAAAGTTTTAACTTCAGTGCCACCAATTCATCAAATGAGGTTTTTAAATTTGGATCTGCTTCTACGGGAGCAACACAACAGCCTGGATCCACTGGTGGCTTTCAGTTCAATTCATCCCCTGGATTCGCTGTTGGGTAAGAATCTTTGTGATGCAAGATTTTCTGAGTAACTAAAATGCTTCTCACCTGCTAACGTAGCTAAGATCAGATGTTCAAAGATTGAACAGAAGGTTTTGTGTAAAGGAATGAAGTGGTGTAGTTGAATTCAGACATCTCAGATGCCCTTCAGGAAAGAAGTTGCATTTCTTCAAAGCTGTGGATGTCTGTAAATACAACTGACATTGGCTTGAATTTACTTTTTACTGGAAAAATATTCCATGATATATGTTGAGTAGACATTGTAGAATATGGCAATTGTAAGATGGAATGTATGGTGAATTTATGATAATCAGAAGCATCCTTGGAGTGACTCCATGGAACTGCTGTAATGGAGGGTGTTGAGCAGTGGCTAGCAGTTTATACTAGGATGATGGTTATGAACAAACTGTTTTCATCAAAATAACGTAATGTGATATTGAAAGTTAATTTTCTGGAACCGATCTGATTGACTTAATCAATTTGCAACCACAGTTGTTGGGCAGCTAAAACCTTGTTTTAAAGTGGTAATGGATTATTTTAACAAGTCCACTGTTGCACTGCATCCATTTATACATTTTAAGCATAACTGAAGAAACATCATTAAATGTGTGACATGGTTAAACTCTGAAATTTGAAATATGAACAAAGATGTTCTTGTGTTTAATTTGCTTATATATAATTCAATCAACAACTGGCCTTTGTTTTCCTTTTTGGACAGGGTTAGCAGCACCAATCCTTTTTCGACAACGTCTAGTGGCCGTTCAACTGTTACTGGGCGGAAGATAAAGACTGCAGTTAGGCGCAAGAAGTAGATGTCAGAACTGTTTAAAAACAGCTAATTATTGAAAATGTATTTTCTATAAAGAGCTGGTGCCCTGCATTAATAATTGAATTGTACCTCCTTCTGGGCTTTATCAGATCTACCTAGGACCATTTGAACCTGCATATAATTGGTCGCTGCTTTTAGTTGCCTGGTGATGGGTGGACTGTAGATTTTTTTTTGTGAGATCCCAGCAGTGTCATTAGTAAAAGACTTGGCATGGTCTGGCTACAAACAACCTGCAAAGTGAATGGCTTTGTACATTGATACCTCTTCATCTGCACCACTAGATATTGTTCATAACCCACTCAATTGTACCGAAAGATTTGTACGGACTGAAGAGCATCAGTGAGAATAGGGCTGATAATTGTGCAAAGGTTTCATCACAATGTGTGAAATATGAGTGTGTGTAGATGTTAAATGGATGGCCTATTGTGCACTGATGTTTTCTGACTGCAGAATGATTGAAGAATCATACTTCAAGGACTTCAAATGAATTGTCTTCATTTTCATAGAACATGTGCTTTTTAAAAATTCTGTTTATGCTTTTTTGACTTCATTTTATTACAAGCTATTATGTACATATCTTATGATTTTCAGTCAATTACCATTCTTGGACAAAATCACATCTGTGAACTTGAATTATTTTTTGTTATAGTGGTATGTTTTTTGTTCAGTACTGTCTATTAGAAGATTTTATTATGTAAATCTCATTATTCAAAGTTGCCTAATCCATTTAACATCCTTTGTGATTTAAAAAAAAATTGGGAACTCTTTAAAGTTTGCATATTGGCTTTTGTGATCCACTTTTGTTTGGACCAAAACAGTGTTGTACAAAGTATTAACTATATATTTTTATATTTGTTTAAATGGACTATGGTGACTTTGGATAATAAGGAGAACAATTTAATATTAAAGCCATGTTTATTACTGTATGATTAACAAAACCATGGGATAAATGCCATCAATAAAAAAAATTAAATCATTTATTTAGTTCAGTGTAAGTCCTTTCTTCTGAAGAAATAATCAGTGTCTTAATATGCTGTGCATACTTAATGTACTCTTTCAGAAGAGTTCCTCTAACATGCAAAGAATTTACAACACTAAAGCAGGCCTGGCCTTATCTTTATGTCCCTTTGTCTTTTCACATACCTCTAGCTAGTTGCTTGTAAGGACATTATTCCTAATCCTGTCACTAACTGTTTCATGTGCCATGTTGTAAACAATTTCTGGGTAAAGACATCTTTTTCTTCAACTTTCTCTTAATTTGTTCGTGACTGTCTGTCTTATATTTGTGCTTAGTACTGAAATAACCCTTGTTGCTCTTAGAGTATTGCCAGGGAGTCTTACAAAGAAAAAGGATAGATAATTCAACATTTGACAATCTGCAGCTATACCATGCAGTTGCCCCTGAAATGATCGATACAAGAACTGTTCTTACCCTTACCCTTAAAGGTAGTTTAAGAATAAGTTTCCTTAGTCTGTAATGTATCTCAATACTACCTGAAGATGATAAAGGATGAATTTAAAATGAGCTAGATTCTGGGTTCACTAGATATTCTTCTATTTGGTTGAAAGAAAAGGTACAGCTGGGGGGGTGGGGTTTGCATATACAACATTTGGTCTTTTGATTTATTTGCCTATGATTCCATGTCCATGTCCATGTTCTGACTTCGCTGTCACTTTCAGTGCCAGAATTCTAAGCTAAATCCAGCCACAACATTAGATTAAAATAAATGTTGTTCGATAAACAACAACATGGTAGCATTTACTTGGGCTGTTAGGTGTACTGATTTACCCTTTAAGAATACAGAATCTGTCTCAAATGGGTCATCAGGCCTGAAGATAAGCTTGATAACTACTTGACTCAAATTAATACCCAACTTGAGCATAAACTTGAGGTTGGTGGACAAGTGGAAAAGATGATAAATTGGAAGATTAACCTTGTATTCTAGGTCAACCTGGCACAAAAAACTTCAAGAAAGAAATTAATGAATCACAGCACAATAGTCTGTTTGCTTCATCAAAGCTGCACTGACTTTTTCAAAGGGTTAGTCCCACTCCCTGGCTTTAATTTCCAACTACTTTTGAACTAATATTCATTCTGCTTCCACCATTTTCCATTTACTGCTTGTTCTCTGGCCTCATGGATTTGGCCTTTTTAAAAAATTTTGCAGCCTCCTACATATCAGGATTCCCACAGTTTGAGAAGACTTTTGGAGTTTTTTTTAAAAATAAGTTTTTAACCTGCTACCACCCTTGTATAGAATAAAAATATCCCTATGGTGTTCAAAGACATATTTAGTAAGTCAAAATAACTTGAGTTTCAACTACTTCTTCAAGACTTTTTGGATAGGCTAACAATCTTTCATTTATGAAATACTGAAGAGAAATTTGAAGTCTACGTTGAATTGGTAGACTAGGGGACAGCCAGCCCTCCAGCTTGATAAATGAAGACTGAACAAAAATAAATATAGGAAAACCCAATAGCTCTACTGAAGTTCCTACAGGAGTGGAAACATTGTATTACCAGTTTTTCTTTCCCCTAAAATCAGCAGTGGATTAAGCACTTCTAGTTAATGTAATGAAGAGTCAGGTTATCTCAGTTCCACAAACTAGGATGTTAGGATGCAGCAATTTTCATATCAAAATCCAACAAGTCACTATTGCTCCAAGAAAATTAATATTTTCACAAACTTTGCAAAAGGACTTCAGAAACATTTTTCCCTCTTAAGTAGCTGGATCTGCAGGAACTGTCTGTTTCTGTGGGTATGCTGTCACATGGGACAATGTACATAATCATCTAAGTGTTGTTGTCTGAGGGATAACTATCCAAAGATATAGACAGTGCTCCCTAACAAAGCTTCCAACTCAGCATTGCCATTGGGTTGCTTACACTAAACTTCCATATATAAATGATCACCGATCATGTGGAATAAACTGCTTATCAACTGACTTGCAGAAATGCTGTCTCCTTCTCCAACCCTCACTACACAGTTCATAAAAATTAAATCAAGTTTAATACTCTAAATGAAGTAGTGGTTTTGGTTGTTAAATTGTTACTTTTCAGCTACAGGTACTGCATTTTTAGTATTAATTAATAATTCTGACTACAAACATTAACAGTACAGCTTTTACAATTTATGCATTGCTTGTTACTCAGATTAATCTCCTTTATGGTCAGATTTCTTGTTCAATATTTACTAACCTGTGTTACACAAAATGATTCAAGGCCTTTGTGCAGAAGCAGAGATGTCTGCAAAATTAACTGCTTGGACAGGAATTTTCCTATATTCTAAAAGTACACATAGTTAAATCATTGAAATTGGCAATGATACAGCTTTTCCAAAAACAATCAAAACTCAACCTTTGTGATCAAGATCACTGTAATTCTTGCTGTGATATTCAGGTTTTTTTTGGTGGGGTGGGGGGTGGTGACAGTTGCTGGTGAATTAAAGTGTATCAGGGGTAGTTGAATGAAACACTAATAGCTTTTAAGCCATGTCAAATACTTTTACACAAGTTTTAACAAATATCTGAAGATTATTTTTATAATTACAAAGTAAAAGGACATGCAACATTAAATAGATTTTCAGAACCAAATCTTTTTGCTTTGCTTAGATCAAATCACATACAGAAGAGAGCTAACCATAGGAAAAGTTGTGTGAAATTGAACCTATGTTCATAGTTTTTCTTAATTAAGAAGAACTATGATTCACAGGGTCATTATCAACTCTACTTCTATGTGCCAGGCAAAGTACAGAATTAAACAGCACAGGAGGGAATTTTATGTTCATTATATCTGGTAAATCTGTTGTAAACATTCACATAACTGAGTTCAGAGTTCTTTCAGATATGGAACAGACAGTAGAAATGTATTTCAGAAGCTTCAATGTAAAGGATGTAATGTTCTCATTACAGAGACATGACTGCTGGTGGTTTAAGCAGAGAGTCTCATCGTGCCTTGGGCAGGGGAGAGGTTGAATAGGAGAGTCGTTCATAGTGACCTCAACTAGTACCCACTGTTGGCATCACCAACCAGCTGCCCAAATATCTAACCCATTTTCACCATTGTACAGGTGCTCTGAGGGAACTTTTCAATCAACTTATTCAAATTCTTTGTCACCTCCCCAAATTGCCCACTCCAGATTCTTTTTATTGTGATATGTGCCTGACAATTATTAGTGTTCCACTCAGTCAAAAGTTTGTCTGCTCTGTTAAAATTACTCTGAAAAGGTTAGTGTGATTGTAAGGTTATAATATCATAGGTTAACAGATCATTGGCAATCTTCCATCTTCATTGAGCAAATGCTGTTTGTTGTCTCAAATTTTGATGCAGTTAATGTGAATTGCAAACTACCTTGCTTTTTAGCAAGACTGCAGTAGAGTAAGATGCTCCAGCCAGAGCTCTTCTGCTCCACAAGTTCTTTTTCTCTCTCTTCCTTTTACCACCCATGGGAGAAGCAGTCCTAGAGCAGCTGAGTGTCAACATAGAGTGGACCGGAGGCACAGAGCAGAGCAGGAACTGTTGTCGGATTGGGTTAGACTACATGGGGAAGACCCTGCACCGAGCTGCTGCTGTGTAATGTTTACATGTAATTTTTTAATCTGACACATGTCAATCCTTTAACTATGTCTTATTTCTAACTTAGATAAAACACTAAATAATGCAACTATTCTTTTTGTTCCACTTTCGTAACTAAGATTTGTCCCTAGGTACTTGTACCCAAGATGGTGACATGGTACTCCTGTCTAAAGGATATTCTGTACTGCGCTATTCAAAATAGCAAGAACAGAAGTAGGCTTTTTAGTCTCTCCAACCTCTTAAGCCATTCAATATGAACATGGCTGACTGATATCCTAACTCTGCATACCTGCTTTTCTCCACACCCTACAATTACTTTGGTCAAGAAAAAATTGTCAGGCTTAACACTGACAAATGACTAGGCATGAACTGCTATTTACAGATGGAAGTTTGAAATTCCTACCACATTAAAAATATTTCCAAATGTCACTCCTGAAAGGGTCTGACTGAAATTTTTAGATTAAAAAAAAAACTTGCCTGCCTTAGCCTTTCCAACCAGTGGAAGTATCTTATTGACAAAGTTCAGTTGAACCACCCTCTGAACTGTAAATTCCAACTAATGCAATATGTTTTTGTGTAATTGCTCTTTGATCATTTAATCCTTAGAGATTTACCAAGAGTGCTACCTAAACATTCAAGACCAGTATGCTGTTCCCAAATTACAACTTCTCACAATCTCCACAAAATAATTCAGCACTTAATTATATTCAATCCCACCATTAAAAATGGGCCAGCATGAGAGATGAATTTTTGTTTGTATTATCTTTGATCAGAATAATTTGGCAAACAGGACAAAATGGTTTAGAAACAAATGTTGGGTGGCAAATTAAGATTTGGAAAAATTTCACGTTAGTAAACAGTGAAGTGCTATCAACATAATATCATCTGTGTTCATTAGAATTGTACACAAGGAGTCAACATCCAGTTCACTGTTTCTATCCTGTCTGGATGAAGGAATTATTCATGTTAATACTGGGTCTTTTGAAAAAACATCCAATCAACAATCACAATCAGTGGTTCCATTGACTAAATTAGCAACAATTTGGTCACCTTTAATCTAGTTAGCACATAAAGAACAGGTATAAACTAGACTTACTGTCCTTTTCGTCCAAATGTGTCAGCGGTTTCTCTATGGTACATCGTATGGACTTAATTGAACCAGAACTCTTGCTTTAGTTAGATGTCCAGATCTAGTCTTTACAGTCCACTTTTGGAATACTGCATTCAATTCTGGCCTCCATGCTAGGAAAGATGTTGTTAATCTTGCAAGGGTGTAGAAAAGATTCACAAAGATGATGCCACTGATGCAGGGCTTGAGCTGTAGGGACAGGCTGAAGCTATTTTCCCCCTGGAACATCAGAGGTTGAGGAGCAACCTTAGAGGTTTTTAACATTACGAGGGGCATGGATAGGGTGAATAGATGTGGAGTTTTTTTAAAAAATCCTAGCATAGGGGAGTCCAAAACCAGATGGCACTGGTTTAAGTTGGGAAGGGAAAGATTTAGAAGGGACCTAAGGGGCAACTTTTTCATGCTGAAGGTGGTGCATATATGGAATTAGCTGCCAGAGAAGTGGTAGAGGCTGATAAAATTATAACACTTATCAGGCATTTGATTGGATACACAAATAGGGAGAGTTTAGAGTGATATGGGCCGAATACTGTCAACTAGGACTAGATTAACATATCTGGTCAGCGTGGATGAGTTGGACCAAACGGTCTGTTCCCAGGCTGTACAACTCTGACTCATGCAAATCACAATAGTACAACATTCACAGCCATAGTTCTTGCAATCTAGTTCAGTATATGGCTTATGCAGGCCAGCCCATAAGAGAAGCTCGTTTGAATAAGAAAGAACTGTGGAGCTGGAAATCAAACAAAAACAAATTGTTGTAAAAATTCTGGCGGTTTTGGGATGCAGTGGGTAGGGGGGGGGGGGAAGAGCTGGGCTGGTTGTGTGGTGCAGTGGGGGGAGGGGACGAACTGGGCTGGTTTAGGGATGCAGTTGGGGAAGGGGAGATTTTGAAACTGGTGAAGTCCACATTGATACCATTAGGCTGCAGGGTTCCCAGGCGGAATATGAGTTGCTGTTCCTGTAACCTTCGGGTGGCATCATTGTGGCAGTGCAGGAGGCCCATGACGGACATGTCATCTAAAGAATGGGAGGGGGAGTGGAAATGGTTTGCGACTGGGAGGTGCAGTTGTTTGTTGCGAACTGAGCGGAGGTGTTCTGCAAAGCGGTCTCCAAGCCTCCGCTTGGTTTCCCCAATGTAGAGGAAGCCACACCGGGTACAGTGGATGCAGTTTACCACATTGGCAGATGTGCAGGTGAACCTCTGCTTAATGTGGAATGTCATCTTGGGGCCTGGGATAGGGGTGAGGGAGGAGGTGTGGGGGCAAGTGTAGCAGTTCCTGCGGTTGCAGGGGAAGGTGCCGTGTGGGGTGGGGTTGGAGGGCAGTGTGGAGCGAACAAGGGAGTCACAGAGAGAGCGGTCTCTCCGGAAAGCAGACAGGGGTGGGGATGGAAAAATGTCTTGGGTGGTGGGGTCGGATTGTAGATGGCGGAAGTGTCGGAGGATGATGCGTTGTATCCGGAGGTTGGTAGGGTGGTGTGTGAGAACGAGGGGGATCCTCTTTGGGCGGTTGTGGCGGGGGTGGGGTGAGAGGGATGTGTTGCGGGAAATACGGGAGACGCGGTCAAGGGGCGTTCTCGATCACTGTGGGGGGAAAGTTGCAGTCCTTGAAGAACTTGGACATCTGGGATGTGCGGGAGTGGAATGTCTTATCGTGGGAGCAGATGCGGCGGAGGCGGAGGAATTGGGAATAGGGGATGGAATTTTTGCAGGAGGGTGGGTGGGAGGAGGTGTATTCTAGGTAGCTGTGGGAGTCGGTGGGCTTGAAATGGACATCAGTTACAAGCTGGTTGCCTGAGATGGAGACAGAGGTCCAGGAAGGTGAGGGATGTGCTGGAGATGGCCCAGGTGAACTGAAGGTTGGGGTGGAAGGTGTTGGTGAAGTGGATGAACTGTTCGAGCTCCTCTGGGGAGCAAGAGGCGGCGCCGATACAGTCAATGTACCAGAGGTTCCTCCGCTCAGTTCACAACAAACAACTGCACCTCCCAGTCGCAAACCATTTCCACTCCCCCTCCCATTCTTTAGACGACATGTCCATCATGGGCCTCCTGCAGTGCCACAATGATGCCACCCGAAGGTTGCAGGAACAGCAACTCACATTCCGCCTGGGAACCCTGCAGCCTAATGGTATCGATGTGGACTTCACCAGTTTCAAAATCTCCCCTTCCCCAACTGCATCCCTAAACCAGCCCAGTTCGTCCCCTCCCCCCACTGCACCACACAACCAGCCCAGCTCTTCCCCTCCACCCACTGCATCCCAAAACCAGTCCAACCTGTCTCTGCCTCCCTAACCGGTTCTTCCTCTCACCCATCCCTTCCTCCCACCCCAAGCCGCACCCCCATCTACCTACTAACCTCATCCCACCTCCTTGACCTGTCCGTCTTCCCTGGACTGACCTATCCCCTCCCTACCTCCCCACCTATACTCTCTCCACATATCTTCTTTACTCTCCATCTTCGGTCCGCCTCCCTCTCTCTCCTTATTTATTCCAGTTCCCTCTCCCCATCCCCCTCTCTGATGAAGGGTCTAGACCCGAAACGTCAGCTTTTGTGCTCCTGAGATGCTGCTTGGCCTGCTGTGTTCATCCAGCCTCACATTTTATTATCTTGGAATTCTCCAGCATCTGCAGTTCCCATTATCTCTGTTGGAAAAATTCAACTGGTTTGGCAGCAACTGAGAGAAAGCAGAATCAACATTTTGGGTCCAGTGACCCTTCTTCATAGAGAAGTTATTGTTCAATAATCAAATGTGGACCCTCCACAAGGACTTGCTGTCATCTGAAATGTTGTTTTTAAAATTTGCCTAAATGATTATTGAATCTATTGAAACTTAAGGGCATTATGTTTTCAGCTTCAGCTGACTAAAATTAAGTATACCTCAAACTTTCCTGCAATATTGACCACATTGTGGCAACACACTGGTAACAGATGGAAAATTATCCTCTTTCAGAAAAGTTTTCTAGCTTAGTTAGCAAGGCCATCAGAAAAATCCACTTCCAGCATCAAAATTAGTTTTGACTGAAGTCATTTGATGTCGGTCAGAACGTTACATGAAAGTATGCTGTCCTACAGCAACACCAACAACTGGTTAAATTGGACAGGCTGATTTGTGTTAGTTAACTGAAAAAGTTGCATAATCAAAATGATCTTTGATCTTTACCTAGTGGTATGAATTGTCCTATATACTGTTCTCTCTAGACATGCAGTGAGAAAGACAGTTTTATTACTATTACAAGGACAGAGCTACATAGTGAATCAATGTAATGGGAATACTGGAGGGCAGTTCTCATAGAAATATTCCAATTTCTTGAAACAGAATTTCACTGCTTAAGTCTTATAAATCCACATGCTGATAAACCACAACAGTCACCAGGGTTAAGTGACTGGAATGGCAGTTGAAATAAAACTGCAAGCTTGCATCAAACAAAACTAAACCACAAATTTGTCCTAAGATTTAATTTCTTCGCAAAAAAAAGTTTAACAAATTACATCACAGGAAAAAAATCAAGTAGTTTGGTACAAAATTATGGAAATATATGAATATTGAAAATGAGAATATTTAAATCCAGGGTGGTAGGAGGATGTGCATTAACCATGAGTTTAATATTTTAATGTATAGAAATTATTTCTGCAAAAGACTGATTGCAGTATCTTGCTAGATAACAACTGAACCCCAGACACAGCCTACACTGGTCACCAGTATTTGAAAGTATTTCCTAATTCAGTCAGCTTTTCTCAGTCGAAGCATGGTAAAGAATATTGGGTTGATCTGGTCTCTGACCCTCAGACAGCAAGAACTGCAGATGCTGGAGTCAGAGTCAATACAGTGTGGAGCTGGAGGAACACAGCAGATCAGGCAGCAGAGGAGCAGGGAAGTTAAATGTTTCGGGTCGGTTCCCTTCATCAAGGCTGGTCTCTGACCTGGATTCCAACAGTGAACCTACATTGTGCTGGGCACACCCAATGCTATATTCAACTTCAACACCGTAGTCTTAGCATTGCCAAAAATGAGAGAATCTAATGCAGATAAGGGGTATATAGAAAATAACCATGGCCATTTAATAAGAAACAGGTTGCATAAAATGGCATTTTTGAATCCACTTGTTCAGACATGTTATACAGCCCTTGGGGCCAAATGGGACTTGAACCTGGGCCTTCTGGGGTGGAGACACCACTGTGCCTCAAGAGATCCAGCAAATAATTGCACATGAAAACAAAATAGCTGTTAACTTCTTAAAAAAAAGCTTGTGCATATTTTCATAGAATGCCTGTAGTGTGGAAACAGGCCCTTCCGCCCAGCAAGTCCACACCAACTCTCAGCATCCCACCCAGACCCATCCCCCTAATGTACAGATCCCTGAATAGTATGGGCAATTTAGCTTGGCCAATCCACCTAGCCTGCACATCTTTGGACTGTGGGAGGAAACACATGCAGACATGGGGAGAATGTGCAAACTCCACACACACATTTCAATCTTCCAAAAAAAAACTGCTTTAGATAATAACAAGTGGCTGGTGCAAGAACTGTAGAGTCGAATCCATAAAATTAATCTTCTATTTGATGACTGGCAAAGTACAGGCAGAGCTGAATGAAGGGCTTGTGATCCTACCTCAGCATGGCAAAGAAGCCTTCATTTAGGCTAGCTTTACAGCCTGTGGTAAAGACAGCTGACCACTTGTTACACTGGCAGGGCCATCTTTACAGTTCATATTGACTACAGCTGTCAATACAAGTGATTCAGTTCTAACTGCGGCCACAGGTAGCATCATTCCACACTGGTCATTATCACAAAAGGGTAACTGCATTTTTAATCACAGTCAGAACTGTGGAAAAGTGAAGCGCCTCTCTTCTACCAAAAAAGAGAAGTAGGATTCTCATTGGTCAACTATTAAGTATTCCCTGAAAAAAAAAGTTTAACCGTCATTTAACAAAGCATCTCAACTAGCTAAATAAAGTCACAAGACAAAAAGTTCTAAAAACCTCCAAACTGTTCAATAATTTGTTATTTAAATGCATATCTACAAAGACATCTTAGTCACACTTCTTTAATGAGTGAACAGAGGAGTATAATAAATGCTGAGGAAAGTACATTTTGTCTTGTCACAGCATTTCGGGCCTAACAGAATTAATTGGAATTTGGTGAGCGTGAACTATAATTTGGTCAGACCACTTCATTAAATAAAATCCTGACAGGGGACCTCCAGATACTTGCAAATTCCTACTACTTTAAACTTGCTGGAAGCCTACCCGTGTGTTATAGATCACAAATTTCAGTATGAATTTGTAATTGATAAGAGCATAATAAAAAGACAAGTCTTGTGTAAAACAAAGATGTCTGGTAGCAAAGAGTTTTTTGAGCAAGTCATGTTACATTGAGAGGGTAGTTTCAGGGACTAAGATATTTAGTCATGAAAACAACTCATTGCAGATAAAAAGAATAACACAAATGATTTAAAGAAAAACAAAATCACAAGTATGCAAGCACATCCATTTAAAAATATAATTTGCACATAAGAGTCATAACATGTTACTTAAAGTAGGTTTTTCAAAATTCCTGCATAATCTTACGGAATCGAACTGAATAGAATTAATTCTAATACTGAGCATATAGATTTACTATTGCAAAACAGGTATTAACTTCATAAACAATTGATACCTTTAATGTACTAAAAACATTGTAGGTGCGAAAGTATGCTCTTTGAATGTTTTCCCTTGGAATATTTAGCAGAAGGTTTTCATAACATAAAACTTCATTAATCAAATTTGTCCAGTTACATTTCTGGAGGGAAGTTGACAGCTAACAACAATATTAGTTTTGGTTTCCAAGCTGAGTGACTGCAAGTAGTTGTCTTCCATTGTATAAGTTTCCAAAGCCACACACAAAAAAGAAGTTTCACGATGAGGAGACTGAAGTAAAACAGCAACTGTAAATTTTGAAGGTGATATTTCTGAAAATGTAGCCATGCATTTTTTTGCAGAAGATTTTGAGACATTAATTTCAAAGTTGTGCATATTTCTGATGTGGAGCCAGTGAGTCAACCAAGATCCACATTTTAAAGACCATACTGTCTAGCACTGGAACAGATTCATTCTCAAGACCAAGTCAATTCCTGTAAATCCTCAGAGGTACTTTAATGTACATGTATCATTTTCAACTCAGTTCTCAAAAGATCCATTACTTTGGAGTGCAGACAGCAAAGGGTGTTTTCTTCTCCTTCTGAGAAATGCAGAACTTAGCACATGGGAGGAGCAGAGTAAAAAAATCATTTATAGTGTCTTTACCTTCCTGCACTTCTCTTTACCACAATGGTCCCAGCTACTATATCATAGGCTGTACGATTATGTTGAAAGAAAAGCAATGTAACAAAGGCGGGGAAAAAGAAGGCAATTGAAAAATTCTTGATCAATGCTCGTATTGAAGACCTGTTACAAATAACAAAAGAAAACATACAATAAATATGGATTGCCTCTAAAAAGGAGACTTGGCCCTTTCCACACCTTTTTGTTGCAATTTTAAACAGTTTATCTACTCCATTATTCATAAATTACTTTAAGATTACAAAGGGATCTTGGTCAAATGGGTTCGTGAGCTAAAAAATGCCAAAGAGTTCAATCTGGGTAAACACAAATTATTACATTTTGGTACAAGTAAGGGTAGGGCATATACAATTAGTGGTAGGACCTTGGGTAATGTTGTATAACAGAGGGACCTAGGGGTGCAGGAACATAATCCTTTGAAGTGTGCCTTGCATATAGACAGGGTGGTTTAAAAAGGTATTTGTCATGCTTGGCTTCTTTGCTCAGTCCTTTGAGTATGCGAGTTATGAAGTCAGGTTGAGATTGTACTGGACATTGGTCAGGCCTCTTCTGGAATACTGCATCCAGTTCTGGTTGCCCAGTTACAGGAAGGTTATTATTAGACTGTAAAAGGGTTCAGAGGAGATTTACCAGGATGTTGCCAGGTATGAAAGGTTTGTGTTAGAAAAAAAGGCTGGATCGGTTGGGACTATTTTGACTGGAGTGTAAGAGGTTGAGAAGAGGCAACCCATTATAAAATAATAATGGATACAGAGTGAGCTAACGGCAGTTGCCTTTTCCCTAGGATGGGGGATTTTCAAACTGTGGGGCACATTTTAAAAGGTGAGGGGAGAGAGATTTAAACAAAAACGCACATGGGCAAAATATTTTGCAGAGGATGGTTCACGTGTGGAATGAGCTTCCTGAGGAAGTGATGGATGCAAGCACAATTACAACTTTAAAAAGATATTTGGATAATTACATGAAGAGTGAGTGTTTGGACAGATATGGGCTGGGAGCAGGCAGATGGGACTACCATAGTTTGGGCGATAACGGGAACTGCAGATGCTGGAGAATCCAAAGATAATAACATGTGAGGCTGGATGAACACAGCAGGCCCAGCAGCATCTCAGGAGCACAAAAGCTGACGTTTCGGGCCTCGGCCCTTCATCAGATGAAGGGTCTAGGCCCGAAACGTAAGCTTTTGCGCTCCTAAGATGCTGCTGGGCCTGCTGTGTTCATCCAGCCTCACATTTTATTACCATAGTTTGAGATTGTGTTCAACTTGGCCTGATTGAACTGAAGGATCTGTTTCTGTACTGTGCGTCTATAACTATCCGTGCACCAGTGCATTACACACTGCATAGAACTTACAGCACAGCAGGTTATTCAGCTATATAGTTTCTTCTGACATTACTTTGGTCCATAACCTTCAATTCCATTCTCCTCCATGTGGTTAACGAGCATCAACTCAACAGGCATCTTTGCAATTTGTCTCAAATCACTTCCTGGATACTGAATTCCATATTTCACCTCCGTTAGGATGGAATTTCTCGTGAATATCCTTGTGTTATTAATGATCATATACCAAGGACCTAGTTTTGGATTCATCCAAAATAATGAAGCACTTTATATATATTCCAACACAAAAATAATTGGAAGTTTCTTTTTAATAGCTGACAGCAAACACGGTTGTGCATTTGCAATTTTAACACAGAGCACATATTGGAAATTTATCTGCTGACAGTGTACCTGATGAGATTTTCCCTCGTTAGTTTTATTGGATATGCTTCCTCTTTTTGATGTGAAGTTCAGGGCACGAAATTTTATAATTCTCAGTTCCTATGATAATGACTGAGTCCCTCTGAACAAGTTTAATCCAAATTGTAATGCATTATTAATAGGATGCTTATTTCTTTTCTAGGCCATATTGTTGTGTTATTGTTGTGTTATACTGAGCTTCGACAACATGCAGCCTAAAATTTAGTTTGCATAAATCTCACCACTAATGTTCAAAATAATACAAACAAAAAGAGTGCACCAAGTGCAAAGAGAAACTTACAAGCTTGCATGTAATCAAATTACAGTACAAAATTCAGTCTACCATTAGTTAAAATAATTCACAGAACTGTATTCTGTACAACATATGGCATGTATACCACAAGTCAAAACCTTAAAGTAAGTCTCACCCAGAAATTAACATATATTTTTCATTTTAAAAACATGTGCCACATTAGTCAAGCTAACTGGTTATTGTCAGAGACACTGAACTGCATTAAGTTAAAAACTTCAAGCACATCACGAGAGTGAAAGAGTGGATGGATTTTGCTTACCATCCTTTGTTGGACTTGCCCAGGATTAAGGAACACAGAAGTAGCCATGCATGTCAACACACCTGCTCCCCACACAAGCCTCCTAAAAAACATACTTAATTGATCCCATCAACATAATTTTTGATTCCTTTCTACTTTATCTCCTCGCTCCAGCTATCTGATTCTGAGAAACTAATCAAGGAGCTGCACACCCGTCCTCAAACATCTACCACGGCCTTATCCATTGGTAGGGGGCAAGTACATTCTTAATCCATCACAAAGTTAGTTCTTAAATTATCACACGCACAGACCACCAACCCCTCCCAAACAAATTAAAACAGGTTACGAACGTATAAAACCACTCAACAGCGAGTAAATAATCTTGTTTTTAATTGCCCAAGAGGAAGCACATACAAGTTCTGTGCTATCCAATAGTGTAGCTAAAATAATGTTTTTTTTTAAAAAGTACTGATGCATGACAGCAGCTGAAGAAGGTAAGCCCCACACCGTTGCTCACATGCATACATATTATAAACTGTTGTTTCGTCAGAATCACTAGTTTCACTTACGATGAGATGCTGACATTCTGTGCTGGAATCACCAATACCCGATTAGGAGCAACAAGCACTGAGCTGTCGCAAGACACAACTCGTAACCCAAGCAGAAACTTTCCAGGTGTGGCCCCTCCAACTCCCCAAAGGCAGACAATCTGGAAATTAAGTTGATAAAATTAAAATCAGTCACACATATTTCAAAGAGGAAACATTTGGTCCATGAAGTCCGTTCTGATTCTGTACACTAATCCAGTCAGTTCCATTTCCCCTATCCGTGCAAACATATTTCCCTCAAATAGCCACTCAGTTTCCTTCTTTTAGTTCTTTCACAGGATGTAGGTGATATTTATTAGGCTAACATTTGTTGCCCATCCCAAAATGCATTGAAAATATAGTAGCCATCCACCAACTTGAACTGCTTAAGTCCGTGTTGGGCAGACACATGCAAGAGCTGTCAGAAAGATTTCTAGGGTTTTGAGCTGGTGGGCAGTGAAGGGACAGTAATATAGACTTGTATCAGGCTAGTGTGTGGCCTGGATGGAATGTTGCTGTGAATGGTATTGCAATGTATCTGCTCCTCTTCCTTGTAAGTGGCAGAGGTCACAGATTTGAAAGGTGCTATTACGCTGTGGTGCATTTTCTAGGTGGTACACATTGCTGACACTGTTTCAGTTGTTGAGGGAGTGAATGTTGAAGGTGGGTGGGATACCAAGCAAGCAAGCTGTTTTGTACTTAATGGCATTAAGCTGGAGTATTGTTGGAATTGTACTCATCCAGGCAAGTGGATAGTATTCCATCATACGCCTGACTTGTGCCTTGTAGATAGCAGACATGCTTTAAAAAGGTGTTGGAAATGAATTCCTTGCTGCAGAATTCTTAACTTCTGACCTGCTCTTGTAGCCATAGTATTTAGAAGGCTGGACCAGTAGGTTTCCAATTGACGGTAGCCTTCAAGATGCTGATATTAGGAGATTCAGCATGGTTATGCGCTGAACATTACAAGGATTTTAGGGCTGCCCATAACCGAGTCACAAAATGGCTGTTAGGGCTGCCCATAAGTATTGCTGAGTGACAGTTTAAGGTTGTTGAATGTGTAATCATTCTTGCAAGAGCATAGATGCTAACATATAACATTTGATGACAATAGCTGTATATAGCAGCTGACAAGTGATTAGCAAGTTGAGAGTCAATTACAGATGGACAACTCTGCTCCACTGACCAATAGTAATCGGGGGGCACAGCATGAGTGCTCTTAAGTTAAAATTGTACAAAAGTTTTGAGTGCCTTCATGCTGTATGCTATAACTGAGCTGTAAACCACAAATAATGACATCCGATTCCACCCACAACTCAGATCACATATTTGCAATGAGAGTCTAACACAGGAGATTTTCTTTTGTGGGAGAGACAGTCTTTGTCTGGCACTTGTGTGGGGCATGTGTTTAATCCCTATTGCCCATCCATACAATTCTTCTTCCCGAATCTCCTGTGCCAAGATTTTTGTTTTAAAAACAGTCCGTGCATCTCTCCTCAGCAGAGGCAAGTTGTCTGTTCTGCCATTCTATTAGTCCTTATGAAATGCTGTGGTCCCCAAACTTGGTGACTTTCTAACCATATTTCTGTAACAGTGATTAGATCAAAATCATAAGGTTTTTCCACTGCTACCTCAGCAATCAGACAACTTTAATCCATTTTATTTTCATGGCTCATTTATCAGTTTATCATTCTCAAGTACCAGAATTTCAAGATTCTAATGAACCTCTTACCTCATAAAAACAGACCAGGAGTCTGTACATCAGTGCTACAGCCATCATTTTCTGAAGATCTTCTAGAGAAGTATCTTCATCAATTTCTTCAATAATATAATTCAGAGCAAATTTGGAAAGATCCCTGCATATCAAAACACAGCAAGACATGGGATCACAAACAGTTGTGATTTCACAAATGGTATTCAACAGAAGAGGAGTACATCTGTTTTTCTAATTGCTGGGTAAAAACATTCCTCAGACAAAGATTCCCATTTCCAATAGTGCTAAAAATCCAACCCAGAAAACATTTTCCATAACATTTTATATAATTTATTGAATGAAATTATAAACCAGGAATAATATGCTGATCTGCCTTCACTTATCTGCACATGCAACATTAACATTTTTGGTAATCTATAATAATTTATATTAGGTGTTAATCACTGCTTTGCAGTGGAGAACATATACGAAAGCAAAATATAGCAGCTGCTAGAATTCTGAAATAAAAACAGAAAATACTGAAATACGCAGATCAGGCAGCACGTGGAAAGAGACAGAAATAACCTTCTAGGCTGTAACACACACTCCGTCCATGGATACTGCTAAACTCAAGTTATTGCCAGCATCTTCTGTTTTCATAACATAATATTACAGATGTTGGCAACTTAGTGATTTTTACAGGACAACCTAATTTATTTCAGCAATTATTTAACAAAATATGCCCAATGACATTGGCTCCTCTTAAAACTATGGTGTTTAACTCAAATTTAGTTAATTTAAATAATTAAGCAGAAAATGGCTGAGTTTTATCTGTAATGTTTTAGTCAAATAAATGGATAATTCAATTTCTTTAACAAGAAACTCAACTGTAGAATTGTAGGATCCCTACTTTCTGGAAGTAGGTCATTTGGTTCATTGAGTCCACAGTGACCCTCCGAACAGCATCCCACCCAGACCTACCCCATCCCTATAACCCTACATTTCCCATTTGTAATCCACTTAACCTGCACATCCTTGGACACAATGGACAATTTAGCACAGCCAATTCTTGGGAGAAAATCTGACCAGCCAAAGGGAACCCACACAGACAGACATTCTCCCCATGTCTGCGCTGGAGCTTGCACAGTCACGGGGCGGGGGGGTAGGAGGAGCGGAGAGGAAGAAAGAGACTGAACCCAGGTCATTGGCAGCAGTGCTAACACAGTCATTGTGCCACCCTCAATTGTCAAAAGGCCAGACTTGCCACAGCTCCAAAAGAAGTTTTTAGAATAGCATGTTACAACACCAGACTTCAACAGATCACCAAAATGCCAGTTAATTGGCCAGAGATATGAAAAATTGACGCTTTTTGCTAAGTTGCGTTAAAGATGCAATGATAGGTATGAAAATGGGCATGACTTGCCAGACTACTTTTGTTGTACATTCCTAATTGAGCAAAGAAGAGTCAATCATGTTGCTCACAGACCAATTCAAAATTGATCAGATTACAATTATGTTTGAGCTGTTTGATTTCTAGTGACTTAGAAGCAGATAAGCCACAAGCTCAATTAAATAATGTCACCTTCGTTCCTGTATTCCTGGGAACTAATAATGATAATATCTTAAATCTTACGAAACTTTCATGGGATATGAAGGCTGCTGGCAAGGCCAAAATTGGTTGCCCATCTCCAACCACCTTTAAGATGATGGTGAATCACCACAGTCCATTTGACATTTGCAGCAATTTCATATAACTGAACAGTTTGCTAAACCCATTTAAACTGGTCACCACATTGTTCTGGGTCTCAAGTCACGCGCAGGGCAGACCAGATAAGAATAGACAATGTCTTTCCCTCAAGGCCATTAGTGAGCTGGATAGGTTTTTCTAATAACTGATGGTAGATTCATGGCACCATTATTAAGAGTAGCTTTCAATTCCAGATTTATTAATTTAAATTGTCTTTTTCACCAGAAGGAAGAATGGAATTTGAATCTGGCCCCAAAAGCATTAGCCCTAGGGATTTGGATTACTAATCCAGTTTAATTTTGAAGACAGGAACATAAGCAGGCAGGAGTAGTGAGATACAGAACACGTGCAAGCAAATGGGATCAAGATGGTCAACGCGGGCATGATGGGCTGAAGGGGTCTGTTCCTATGCTGTACAGTTCTGTGTTCTGTTATCACTACTCTTGAGGAGTTCAGGCAACAAAGCAGGGACAACCTTTGAAAAGGACAGTGGTGTTGCTCTATGTTTTCTTGGGGACACTGGTGACTTTGGGAATGCTAACCAGAAAAGTCAGCTCTATTCAGCTGGCATTTAGGGGTTTTTGCAAAACAGTTTATGTTCATTAGTGACAGACAGTGCTGCAAGGCTACCAATGAGGATTGAAACATTACATTTTGGAAAGCTGGTGATACAGCAAGCTCTAAATGTGATTTGGCTACCCTCAACAGATCTGTTGAAGTAAGTAACTGAAAAGACTGAAGTACTATTGGCATAAAGGAGAGACTGGAAGAGTGTGCCCACAAATTGTTCTAAGTTGTGTATGTGTTTTTGCCTGTCATTACTAGACATAAGGGCAAGTGTAAAGAGTGCAGAAACCAACAGGTAAAGACTTGGTGATTTTTTTGCCTCCCCATGTCTCATATCAGCAGACATAACAGTCAGATTGTCACCACCCTTGGACTGTCTTTACAACATAGGTTTGTGCCAGAAAGAAATCCCAAATCGATCTAAGTTGTTTGGTTTCTACGAGTTCAACGAAACCATGCCAACTTCACTTCCTGTCTTTCCAGGAATCAGAAAAATAGAATAGAACAGAATCCCCACAGTGTGGAAACAGGCCCTTCGGCCCAACAAATCCACAGTGACCCTCAACACATCCCATCCAGGCCCATTCCCCCTATAACCCACATTATCTAAATCCATTTAAGATTTTTGTGGGCATGGAGATGTCACAGCCAGGAGGCCGGGGTTCAAGTCTCACTTGCTTTATACGTGTATCATAACAAGTCTGAAACAATTTGATTAGAAAACAGGTTTGCCCTGTTTAACATTTGGATTGCAAATCCCTCTTTGAAGCTGGTCGCCTGGTTCCATCAGTGATTGGTGGCACTTTAAAATTTCAAACCTATTTTAAAAGTCTGTACTTTTTGTTTCAAATTAACATTATCCACATTTTGTGGCAATTATATTTCTGATCACCAAACATTTGGTGAGCATCAAAATCCCATCGGACAACACAATGGATCAGAGGTCTCAACATTTTTGATCAAGTTCCTTGTCTGCACTGATATCAAAAAATAAAAATCTGTGGATTCCCCATATCATACTCAATTTTTAAAACAGCAATTGCTAACACATGGTATAAACCAGTGACAAATTTATAGATGGTGAAATCTCACAATAGATAATCAGATGAATAATCTTATACAATGTGCATCTGAACTCTAGGCTCATGTTTCACTATGAAGAGATGTTGTTCATGGCTATCTACACCTGGTGTATAAAATGCCCTGGGACATGGAACCACAAACTCACAGGCCCACACTGTTTGAGCACCCACCTCATGTAAAACTCAAACTGCAGTCTCTAATAAATAGTAGTGAGCCATGTGAAGAGGACAAGGTAAAAATCAACCCAATAATCACTGGCATTGTGATTTAATTCTCAGATCATTTAACCCATGAATTGGACATCACTGGACCTGTTGCTCTGCATAACAGATTTAAACATGGCCACAGAAGAGTGAAGCTGCAAAGCCAGCCTCGAACAGAACGCAGGAGATCTCCTCCTCTCAAATATGATCAGTGGCACATTGTCCCAAGTGCGCACTAGTGAACTAAACTAAACTAAATCTTCTTTTGGAGGTGGGTATGAATGAAAAAATGCCATAGTTTCCTTATTGTTAATAAATGGGGTCCTATGGGCATCAGCATTGATTAGTTTTACTCTATTTTTGGACTCAGCTTGCTAAAGGAGATTTTTATAATTATTTCATTCTTGAATGAATCAATTTGACCAAACCCTAAAATTTTCTTGCAGATGCCTCGAGGGTTTGGATCCCCAGTTGAAAAATCTCACTGTTGTCTTACTATACATAACTGAAGTGAAAACTACTGGCTACAGTGTTGCACAGAACACTGAAGATTGTAACATACTATATCAGGCAGAATCCCACAGATAATTAAACACTATGTCAATAGCAGAACTATACATTATCACACGTAGGGTACCTTACAATCCTGTATATACTTCTGTCCAGCTTTTAAGATTGATTTACTATGAACAAAAGTTCATTATTGCTGCTGATTGCTTAACTGATATCTGTATGCGGTTGCAAGATGTTTCTGCTTACGTATTCTCTTGGTCACTAGTTTAAACAAAACAAGTTACTTGAATTCAATCGTAATGTAACCATTCCAGTTTCATTTGCATCATTTATGAACTAATGGTGCCCTCAATCAAGTTGCAGTTCTGTTATGGAAACCAAATGCACAATTCATCAACTTAGACTTCTCCACTCCCCACCCTCAAAATTAGAAAACACACAAAATTAAAACACATTTGAAAAAATGTGACGGGGAAGTGCCTCCGATGTTTCTGCATACGAGTTTTCCTTGGACATGTATTACACCAGCTGAAACTGTTTGCATGATTGCTGAAACTAGCAATTAACTACAGAACACTTGGGCAGATCAAAGTGAACATCGTGAACATATGCCACTCCAACAGCTGGTGAATTTGTTTCCTTATCTCTATTCAGAACCAAGACCAGGACATCATCTTATGGTGGCCACTAAGTCAGAGATTTGCAATTAAGTCAAATACAAACAATATCATTATAAAGTGACAATTTTACATGGCTTATCTCATTGCTAGCTTACATTTATCAATGACAACTCAACCTAAGATATTATTTCCATTATGATTTGCAGTTTTATAACAAATTTATATACAAAAGCCAAGCAATGAGTGGTTTCAGTTAAATTGTTGTTACTTACTTGATTCCACAGATGTGCATCACCGTTAGCACCACAATAGCTTTTAGCAGGAACAGTATCAGAAAATCCACCATTTCTGCAAGGAACCGATGCATCAGAGATGGAATGGTATACTCACGTCCTTTAAAAATAAGGCAATGATCTTGATTATTTTGAAGAGCTTTTGTACACAATAGTCAAACATGAGATTTAGAGTATAATGGGCACATGCTAATGATACTGATCATGACAAATGATACTTAAATGATAAACTCCAAGAAGATTAAGAGTAGCATTTTCAAGTAGAGTGAAAATACAATTGTAAAGTACAAATGGGATAATCTAGCAAAGAAAAATCATTGAAGTTAACTTGAATGTGACATTTTCTTAAAATGATTGGAAAAGAGGATCTCAAAATATAAATACTTCAGATAAGCTCTGAAACTAAGTACCAGAGGAGAAGGAAGGAAAACGTTTAAAGAAAGAGAACTTCATTACCCAAGAAGAAATGAATATCAGAGCAAATGAATTACAGCCAGAAAACTATTAGGAAATTATGCCAATTTTTTTAAAAAATGGTTTGCAACAGACCATTAAAATAAAACAAGTACACTGTTTAAGGGTCTTGTGTACAGTAGTAGTGTCCTTATCTCTGGACCAGAAGGTCCAGGTTCAAGTTTAACTTGCACACAGCTGTATCATAAAATATCCAAAAAAGTTGATTTTAAAGTTTGTATATGATTGTGAATGCTGATGACCTCTGAAATCAGAGAATCCTTTGCAAGGGGAGAGCTAGACACCAGATTTCATATTGTCTATTAAATCTTCCAGCAACCCTGCTTCAGTGAGCAATTAGCTTCCAACCTGCACTTAATTACAATGGGGAAACATTGGGAAACATAATGCCTGAATGGAATCTGTAGGTAGCGAGCTACTTGCTGACTTCTGTTATTAGATGTTTAAACTTGTTGCAAAATGTTCAGGTATAGATGCTTCTACTTTTTAATCCCCCTTGCACAAATAGAGATTTGCATTTAGATTTGGCAACTCCTATAACACTGCTGCAACTGTAAATACTCTGGTTGTGCCTGTTAATAGTATAACTTGGACTCTTTGCATAGTGGTCAAACGTGTATAAATACTACACGTTCATATAAACAAACATTAATTGACGATACATTCGAAACTTAGGGTTTTCTCATAGCATTCAACTGTAATCAATTATTGCTCAGCTGAATGAAGAACATTTTAATTCTCAAGCCATCTGGGTCACTGGTAAAGTCAGAATTATTGCCTAGATCTAGTTGCCCAAAAGAAGGTGGTAGCGGTGAGCCTTTTTCTTCATCTGTTGCAGTCTAAGATGAAGATGCTGGTCATAAAGTCACTGACCATGTCATCATCCTAATGATCTTACCAACTTTGGAAGCTGTTGCTGCTCTGAGTAACAAAGTGGCAGAAACCCTCCTAGATTCTCATTACGATCAATGAGACTGGTTTTGAGTTCGACTCACCCAATACCAAAGTCAAAATCCTCATCACAATCTACCCAACCTAGGCAAAATGATCCAGAGCTTCATTTTCATATCAAAGTCACACAGAGCACTTTGGCAGCAATCTCTCATGTCCACTGGTTTGAGGAGAACTCCTCTCAGCCCAGCTAAAGTGCAGATACAGCTGATGAAAGTTTTGAGATTTTGCTTCCCCAAATTAGAGGCTTTGATGCCTTGGATCATCAATATTCTGGACCACTCTGCTGTAATGAACAATTCATCCAGAGACATTCAGTGTTGTTTCATGCACTGCCTACAGCTCCTTGCGACAGGACTGTTCTTGCCAGGATCAGTTTGAATTACAGACCTCTGTGATAGTGAAAACTTCTGAATGCATACAGTGATAACAATTGAATAGAAGAACACTGTTTCACAGCACAGATCCTGGTCCATATCCTCTCCAATGGAGGGTATAGGAAAATCCTCAGGGTTAGGGGGAGATGCCAGCAATCTAGCTGTGGAAATGTCCACTTGTGACAGAATGATTGGTGACACCCTCAGAAGTCTTATGAGAAGCCACCCGAGAAAGAGGCAGAGGAGGAGGAAGAGATATGGAGATTACAGAATGAAGAACTCTTTGCTGTGCTGTTACTTAGTGATCAGTACCCTGTGTCTGAGCAACATTCTGACAACACACACTGCAGGCTTGCCACTATATCAAACAGATTGCTGCCTGCAACTTTTTGCCTGGTTTATTGTGCTTTTTTTTTCTCCTGTTTAAAATAAAGGGTGTTCCCACAAGGCTGTAAGGTAGGCAGTTCCAGGGTTTTACCCAGTAGCAGGACAGAGGAAATTATTAATCAATGAAAGATTGCAACTCTAGGGTTGGAGATAGGCAATATCACATTGACGGTCTCAACAAATTAGAGTGGAATCATTTAGTACTGCAGACCATTTATCTGTACACTGTCCAATTTCACAGCATACAGGCATTGCTAACCTTCCAGAAATATAGATTAGAATCAGCAAGCATTCACATCCAAGAATTCACTGAAAAAGGAAGGGAACAGTGGGGACATGCACATGCAGTCACAAACAGCAAAAGACTGACTTATTTGTATGATCTCTCTGATAACCCTCAGGAAATCATCAAGGTTTTGACATGGCAAACTGGATGATATGCTGTGAACAACTGGTACCTTAGACTATGTAATACATGTTATTGTAAAATCACAGCAATATCTGTACCTCAATTGCAATTTCCCAATAGATGCAACTGAACATAAGAGAGCAGGAAATAGATAAAATGAGCCATGCAGCTCATCAGGCCTGGCCTACTGTTTGTTATGACCTTCAACTTCACTTTTCCAAATCCCTCGATTCCTTAAAACACCAAAAATCTACCTTTCTCACTGTGAAACATATTCAACATGGAGCATCCACAATCCTGTAACCCTTCTAGTGAAGAAATTTATCCTAATCTCAATCCTGAATGATCGCTTCTTAGCCTTTGGTTCTGCCTTCATTCCTATGAAGCCGGGAAAAACAAATTCTCCATATATAATGTCAAGCTTTTCATAATCTTGGATGTTTCAATTACATCACCTCACAATTCTTCAAATCCCCGGAGAAAACTGACCCAATTGATCCAGCCTCTCAATCCAGAGACTAAGCGAACCTAGACCATAGCACTTGCAAGGCAAAATCCTCATGTATAATGTTGCTTGTACAAAAGCCAAACTGCATACAATATTCCAGGCATGGCCTCAAAGTCCTGTATAACTGTAACATGATAATTTTCTGCTGTACTCCAATCTCCGAGTAACAAAGACCAATATGCATCTCATCTTGATTTCTTGCTGTACCTGTACACAGAGTCCATTTTACAAGTTTTACTAAAGTTTTATACCTTTCAAAACATGCTCTTCACCTTTTTTTAAAAAAGGAAGTGAGTAACCTCATAATTCCCAGTATTACATTCTATCGCAATGTTGCTGCTCACATACCCAACGTACCTGTATTTCTTTACATCTTCCTAACAACTTGCCTTTACTATAGTCAAACTGCTATGTTCTAAGTCATTAGTGTAAATTGTAAATAGTCGAGGGCCCAGTACTGACCACTGTGGAAATCAAGTACCGGAAATTACTGGATCATAAAGAGATTTCTATTCCCAAGTACTTTTGTAAGTTGATTTTTACACAAGTCAAAACACAATATAGTTCAATAATAAAATAGCCGTGCTCAAGTATGAGAAAACATTCACGTCTGATCCTTAAAATTAATACTAATATAGGATCTCTTTCATAAGTATAAGCCTCAAGTCAGATATTTGTCAATTGGGAACACCTGTAATTAAAATCTCTCTACTCTTAATCTTTTGTTCCTGTCAATTAACTTATCTGCTTTTTATGCTGATATATTACCCAATCTCACAAGCCCTCAGCCAGGCTATTAATCTTCCACTTGGCATCATATCAAATGCCATTTGGAAATGTAAGAATCTTACATCTACTTGTTCACTTTCATCTGCCCTACTAGGTATATCTTCACAAAATGTTAAAGTTATTAAACAATTTCTCTTTTAAAAAACCTGCTGACTTTGTTTGACAATACTAAGATTTCTTTTTAAGTGCATAAATAAGGCTTCCCTATTAATATTCTAGCACATTCCCAACAACCAATGTCACATCAAATGGGCTGTATTACGTTTGTGTTTTCTCTCTCTCAAATTTCCTGAATGGTGGTGTTACATTTTCTAACTTCAAATCCACTGGGGCTGTCATAGAATCCAGGGAAGTTTGGAAAATGATTTCTGGTCTTTCAATCATCTCGTGTATTCCTAATTTGCAGACCATTAAGTCCTGACGATTCATTAGATGTGGCCCTCTTAAGTTTCTTCAGACATCAATTTCCTCACTCTTCACAGCCTCCAGGTTATCCTCTAGTTCTGATTTGTAACTTTTATTATGAAATGAGATAAATATTTGTTCAATGCCCTTGTTCTTTCCTCATCCCTCATGATGATTACTTTTACCTTTGCCTTCAAGGGACCAACGTCTAGTTGAGCTACTTTTTTAAAAAGTATACTTCTAAAATTGAAACAATTTTCTGGAGGGGGGTCTGGGCCCGAAACATTAGCTTTCCTGCTCGGTCTGTGTTCATCCAGCTCTACACCTTATCTCTTATTTTTGGATTCCTGACTAGCTTACTCTCTCCCCTATTTTAATCTCATTTAAAATCAACGTTTTTGCTGGTCCTTTGTTAATTTTCAAAGCACATCATACCCTCAGACTTACTGCTATTCTTCATGAGATAAACTTTCATATGATATTCTTGACCTTTTTAGTAAGCTACAGACAGATCTATTTTATGGACTTGTTTTAAAATGGGACTTTTTTGTGGAAATATCGAATTATTTCTATAACTATCACCATAACCTTTTGCATCTTGATCCAATCAGTCTTCGCCAGCTCTCCCTTTGCACCTACATAAGTGACGTGGTTGAAGTTTAAAACCTTGGTTGAAGTTTAAGATTGTATTGGAATATGCTACTTTTAAGCATGATTACACCTGCTTCTTGTTCATTCCGCCTAACTTTTGAAAATGCTGAATGCAATATTTATTTCCCAACTTTGGTCACCTTGTAACTATACCTCTATAATAATGATCAGATCTGATCCATTTATTTCCCTGGGTTGGATTTTGTATCTTCCAGCTGGATGAAGGAAGCAGAAAGGAAAAAGGGAACGGCATGCTCACTTCCTCCCCTTAAGTCTCAGTTTATCCAATGAGCATCAGATGACGAGTTAGTGGCTGTCAGGCAGGAAGGAAGCCAATTAGCAACACAAAGGTGAGCCTCCAGGTTGAACTGGAACTGCAGGCAGGGTTGCCATGCTGAGGGACAATATCGTGAACAGAAGTCAGTCACAGCTACACACAACTTTAAAGACTCTCTGCTCTTCGATTCACTACGTTTTTGTCTCAATTGAATGCTCTTTTTTAAAATTTTTAAAAAGAAAAAGTAAGTCAGACACCACCACTTTCTCCATCAGATCATGCTGCTACATTCGACAATGGTTCTGGTAGAAGGTTGTTCTTTGCCCTATGCCAAAACTGCTGACACAGGCAATGTCTGAAAAATGCAGCAGGTGACAAAAATCACATCTGATTGGGACCTTAAACAAGCTTACAAATTTCAGAACAGTGGGCAAGCTACCAATTTTCAGTCAGGTAACTGGCTGATAATGTGGTACTATTGATCCAGCGTTATGACACCCTAGTTTATGTTTACATGGCGAGAAGGCTGGGGTAGGTACTCAGCCTCACTGGGCACAGAAAGTTTGGCCCTATTTGTACTCTAGGTCATCCAGCTTATTGAGTACACCTTGCGCTTTCAATAAACGGCTTTTTTTATTTTTAAAACTAACTATTATTCTCTGGATGGATCTTACTTGTTATTAAGCTGGAAACTGTGCAAAAAGATTTACACAAAGGTGTTACCGCGACCAGAAGGTGAGTTAAAAGGAGAGGCTGAGGCTTTTGCCCTTGGAACATAACAGGAGGAGGGGTGACCTTAGGGAGGTTTATACAATCTTGAGGGGCACCAGTACGGTGAATAGCCATGGTCGTTTCCCAAAAGTAGGGGCGACCTAAACCAGGGGATATGTGTTTACGGTGAGAATGGAAAGATTTAAAAGGAACCTGAGGGACAACAATTTCAACACAGAGGGTGATGAGTATATGGATCTAGCTGCTGGAGGACATGGTAGGTGCAGGTACAATTACATCATTTAAAAGACAGATGTATGGATAGGAAAGGTTTAGAGGGATATGGGGCAAATAGGACTAATTCAGTTTAGGAAACCTGGTCAGCATGGCCCATTTTTGTGTGGTATGACTCACCAAGGTACTGTTACTGTCACTTTGTCTCCCATTTCACATGCCTATACCCACATTGAGACAATAGAACAGTGTAATAATTTGTGTGATTTGAATTTTTAAACTCTCCCTGTACCCAAACCCTTTACCTTGCCCTTACTTTAAAGCTCCATGAAGGCCAGGAAAAGTCATCTGTGGTTAAGGTGGACCAGTGTTTAAGTCAAGCAATCCTTGAAAGCTGCAAAATTTCATTGCAGTTAATAGAAAGTTACAGCCTAGTTGCTATTTTATCAGTAAGTATAAATTCCTAGCTATGAAGTTCAGGTGATCAATGTCAGAATTAGGACAGGGATATGGTTCTTTCAATTACTTCAATCAATTATATTTGAAATAGATAGTCTTTCCCTGGTAGGTTCTCTGCCCTTTTAGACTAAGATTTGTTACTTTTCTACAACTACAATTCCATCATATGCTTTATGTGACAGTTTCAAATGGACAGATGAGCCAGATGGAGTGCAGCACAAACAACCTGAACTCTCCAGCTATATTTGAAAAATAAAAATGGCAGCTGTAACAAAATTCAGTACTGCTCACAATTATGCAAGAGACACAGAACTCCATACTAAGTCACTTGTTAGGTTTTGCAGAAGTCTGGAATCATACAAACGTATCTGATTGGAAGAATGAGGAGAGGTATCAAACTAAATAACCTAATTTTAAAGGGAGTGCAGTAACAAAGAATTGTGGCATATACAAATCTTCACAGATGGGTGGAGAGTTAATTAAGCATAAGGGATCCTCAGCTTATTAGAGACAGGGATCACAAAAACAAGGAAACTGCACTTTTAAGTGGGGAAAAATTGCACAAATCTCATGAACCAGAAATATCAGCTAAAACAGATGTTAAAAAGGAACCTATGATAATGGGAACTGCAGATGCTGGAGAATCCAAGATAGTGAAATGTGAGGCTGGATGAACTCAGCAGGCCCAGCAGCATCTCAGGAGCACAAAAGCTGACGTTTCAGACCTAGACCCTTCATCAGAGAGGGGGATGGGGTGAGGGTTCTGGAATAAATAGGGAGAGAGGGGGAGGCGGACCGAAGATGGAGAGAAAAGAAGATAGGTGGAGAGAAGAGTATGGGTGGGGAGGTAGGGAGGGGATAGGTCAGTCCAGGGAAGACGGACAGGTCAAGGAGGTGGGATGAGGTTAGTAGGTAGGAGATGGAGGTGCGGCTTGGGGTGGGAGGAAGGGATGGGTGAGAGGAAGAACAGGTTAGGGAGGCAGAGACAGGTTGGACTGGTTTTGGGATGCAGTGGGTGGAGGGGAAGAGCTGGGCTGGTTTTGGGATGCGGTGGGGGAAGGGGAGATTTTGAAGCTGGTGAAGTCCACATTGATACCATTGGGCTGCAGGGTTCCCAAGCGGAATATGAGTTGCTGTTCCTGCAACCTTCGGGTGGCATCATTGTGGCACTGCAGGAGGCCCGTGATGGACATGTCATCTAAAGAATGGGAGGGGGAGTGGAAATGGTTTGCGACTGGGAGGTGCAGTTGTTTATTGCGAACCGAGCGGAGGAGTTCTGCACAGCGGTCTCCAAGCTTCCGCTTGGTTTCCCCAATGTAGAGGGTGCCACACCGGGTACAGTGGATGCAGTATACCACATTAAGCAGAGGTTCACCTGCACATCTGCCAATGTGGAATCTCATCTTGGGGCCTGGGATAGGGGTGAGGGAGGTGGTGTGGGGGCAAGTGTAGCATTTCCTGCGGTTGCAGGGGAAGGTGCCGGGTGTGGTGGGGTTTGAGGGCAGTGTGGAGCGAACAAGGGAGTCACAGAGAGAGCGGTCTCTCCGGAAAGCAGACAGGGGTGGGGATGGAAAAATGTCTTGGGTGGTGGGGTTGGATTGTAGATGGCGGAAGTGTCGGAGGATGATGCGTTGTATCCGGATGTTGGTGGGGTGGTGTGAGAGAACGAGGGGGATCCTCTTTGGGCGGTTGTGGCGGGGGCGGGGTGTGAGGGATGTGTTGCAGGAAATGCGGGAGACGCGGTCAAGGGTGTTCTCGACCACTGTGGGGGGAACGTTGCGGTCCTTGAAGAACTTGGACATCTGGGATGTGCGGGAGTGGAATGCCTCATCCTGGGAGCAGATGCGGTGGAGGAATTGGGAATAGGGGATGGAATTTTTGCAGGAGGGTGGGTGGGAGGAGGTGTATTCTAGGTAGCTGTGGGAGTCGGTGGGCTTGAAAGGGACATCAGTTACAAGCTGGTTGCCTGAGATGGAGACTGGGAGGTCCAGAAAGGTGAGGGATGTGCTGGAGATGGCCCAGGTGAACTGAAGGTTGGGGTGGAAGGTGTTGGTGAAGTGGATGAACTGTTCGAGCTCCTCTGGGGAGCAAGAGGCGGCGCCGATACAGTCATCAATGTAACGGAGGAAGTGGTGGGGTTTGGGGCCTGTGTAGGTGCGGAGGATGGACTGTTCCACGTAACCTACAAAGAGGCAGGTATAGCTGGGGCCCATGCGGGTGCCCATAGCCACCCCCTTAGTCTGTAGGAAGTGGGAGGAACTTGGGCCATCTCCAGCACATCCCTCTCCTGCATGGATCTCTCAGTCTCCATCTCAGGCAACCAGCTTGTAACTGATGTCCATTTCAAGCCCACCGACTCCTACAGCTACCTAGAATACACCTCCTCCCACCCACCCTCCTGCAAAAATTCCATCCCCTATTCCCAATTCCTCCGCCTCCGCCGCATCTGCTCCCACGATGAGGCATTCCACTCCCGCACATCCCAGATGTCCAAGTTCTTTAAGGACCGCAACTTTCCCCCCACAGTGGTCAAGAACACCCTTGACCGCGTCTCCTGCATTTCCCGCAACACATCCCTCACATCCCGCCCCTGCCACAACCGCCCAAAGAGGATCCCCTCGTTCTCACACACCACCCCACCAACCTCCAGATACAACGCATCATCCTCCGACACTTCCGCCATTTATAATCCGACCCCACCACCCAAGACGTTTTTCCATCCCCACCCCTGTCTGCTTTCCGGAGAGACCGCTCTCTCTGTGACTCCCTTGTTCGCTCCACACTGCCCTCCAACCCCACCACACAGGGCGCCTTCCCCTGCAACCGCAGGAACTGCTACACTTGCCCCCACACCTCCTCCCTCACCCCTATCCCAGGCCCCAAGATGACATTCCACATTAAGCAGAGGTTTACCTGCACATCTGCCAATGTGGTATACTGCATCCACTGTAACCGATGCGGCTTCCTCTACATTGGGGAAACCAAGCCGAGGCTCGGGGACCGCTTTGCAGAACACCTCCGCTCGGTTCGCAATTAACAACTGCACCTCCCAGTCGCAAACCATTTCCACTCCCCCTCCCATTCTTTAGATGACATGTCCATCACGGGCCTCCTGCAGTGCCACAATGATGCCACCCGAAGGTTGCAGGAACAGCAACTCATATTCCGCTTGGGAACCCTGCAGCCCAATGGTATCAATGTGGACTTCACCAGCTTCAAAATCTCCCCTTCCCCCCACCGCATCCCAAAACCAGCCCAGTTCATCCCCTCCCCCCACTGCACCACACAACCAGCCCAGCTCTTCCCCTCCACCCACTGCATCCCAAAACCAGTCCAACCTGTCTCTGCCTCCCTAACCTGTTCTTCCTCTTACCCATCCCTTCCTCCCACCCCAAGCCGCACCTCCATCTCCTACCTAACCTCATCCCACCTCCTTGACCTGTCCGTCTTCCCTGGACTGACCTATTCCCTCTCTACCTCCCCACCTATCTTCTTTTCTCTCCATCTTCGGTCCGCCTCCCCCTCTCTCCCTATTTATTCCAGAACCCTCACCCCATCCCCGTCTCTGATGAAGGGTCTAGGCCCGAAACGTCAGCTTTTGTGCTCCTGAGATGCTGCTGGGCCTGCTGTGTTCATCCAGCCTCACATTTCATTATCTTAAAAAGGAACCTAACCTCTTAAATGCACAAGTTGCTATTTTTTAAATTGTCTTTTCTCACATAGATGTGTTACATCTGAAGCAGTCCACTACACTGTCCAGACTTCTAAAAAGTGACTACATCTATTTATGAGCTAATTGAAATATGAGTCATATTTTTTCTACCAATGTTACATCTTTCATTCATCAGTCCAACCAAATAGATAAGCCATTTCCTTCTGCAATTCCTACCTACATCCATTGCCCTTACTGTTCTCAAATATGGCAAAGAAACACTGTACAGATATCATCTGATGCCCACACAGTGCAAATAAAATATGTTAGTAACATCAAAACATCCCAGCATTTAGCAGTAAAACCATTTTCCAATGATTAAATCAAACGTAAGTTTGCAGATAACACAAAGATAGGCAGAGGGCAGGTAGTGCTGGAGAAGTGGCGAGGCTGCAGAAGGATTTGGACCGCCTAGGAAGCGGCAAAGAGGAGTATGGAATATGATGTGGGAAAGTGAGAGGTTATGCACAAATGGTAGGTGGAATAGAGGCATAGAAAATTTTGTGAACAGGGAAAGGCTTCGGAAATCTGAAACCCGAAAGGGAATCCTGAACTAGGACTCCAAAGTCCCTAAGGTTAAAATGCAGGTTTAGTTGGCAATTAAGAAGGCAAGTGCAATGTTAGCATTCATTTCAAGAGGGCAAGGATACCAGAAATGAACTGAAGCCATACAAGGCACTGGTCAGATTGCACATGGAATACTGAGAGCAATTTTCGGCCTCATATCCAAGGAATGGATGGGCTGGAATTGGAGGGGGTAGAAAGGAAGTTTACAAAAATTATCCCAGGGATGAAAGGCTTATCATACGAGGAGCAGCTGAGAACTACGAGTTTTTACTTGAAGTTTAGAATGATGAGGGAGATCTGTTTGAAACTTAAGAATACTGAGGCCTGAATGAAGTGGTCGTGAAAAAGCCTTTTCCACTAGCAGGAGAGACCAGCACCCAAGTGCACAACCTAAGAGTGAAAGGATAACTCTTTAGAACTAAGATGAGAAGGAATTTCTTCAGCCAGGTGGCTATTCTGTAGGACTCACTGCCAAAGAGGACTATGGAAACCAAGTCAGTGCGCATATTTATGCTAGAGGTAGTTAGGTTCTTGAATGGTAAGGGAAGATGGCAGAGGAACCAGGTTGAAAAACATATCAGCTATGATCAAATGACAGAGGAGACTCAATGGCCTAATTCTGCTCCCATATCTCGGTCTTAAACTGCCAAATTCAGTGCCTGATACGTAGCTACTTTAGTCCAGTTGTCCAAGTGTTACTTGTTAAGATGTGGAACATGTTAGCTAGGTCAGCATTATTGCCTTTGAGAAAGTAGCGATGAACTGCCATCTTGAATCATTGTAGTCCATGTGGTGTAGCTGTACACACAGTAGTGTAGGAAGTGAGGTCAAGGATGTGGCCCACAAACAGAGAAGGAAGAATGATATGTTTCCAAGTCAGGGTGCTGTGTGGTTTTGATAGGAGAGATTTTTGTACTGCATTTCACTGACCACAGCCCAAAATGTAAGTGAAAAACTAATCAGGGAGTTGAGGGAATCACCATATATTCTAAGAACAGAGCCCAAGTAGTCTATATTAGTTTTACTGCATTTGAGTAGCTTTATTCTATATTCACTAAGTTGCCTGGTTTTAACTTATTTTGATTCAACCTTGTATTTTAATAGGGCCAATATTTATTGTGCAGAACAGGAGAATGGGAGAGAAACTGAATGGTTACCTTGCACTGGTCTTCAAAGAAGATCCAAAACATCTCCTGGAAATACAGGGGATGAAAGGGCTTATGGAACCAGGAACTAAAAGAAATAAATAGTAAAGAGATGGCACTCGAAATGTTAATTGAATTGAAGTTTGATTCACACATGTGACCATATGAGCTTTATCTAAGAATGCTGAAGATGGTGATTAAAAAGTAAATGCATTTGTGGTTACCTTTCAAAATTCAATAGATTCTGCGAAGGTTTCTGCTAATAGGAAAATCACATTATAAAGGATGTGATAAGTGAATACTTAGAAAAGAACGGCAAAATTGGGCAGTCAGCAGGAATGAATTAAAGAGAACTCATGTTTGACAGACAAGAAGCAGAGAGTAAGAAATAACTGATCATTCTCAGGCTTGTAGGTTGTAGAGTATCACAAGGATCATCATAAAGTAATTTGGAAAAAATGCAAGGAAGAGAACTTGGATAGTCTAAATTTGTGGGCTAGATCTTGCACTTGAAATACAATGTGAATAAGCATGAGTGTATTTGTTTCAGTAGACAAAACAGAATTTGACTATTACTTAAATAGCATTTAGGAAGTCGAAGCATCCAAAGGGATGTGGGTGCCCTTGATCATGAGTCGCAAAGTTTGCTTACAGCACCTGCATGCTATCTAGAAGGACAAATTGTATGTTGGTCTTCACAAAATTTAAATACAAGATTATGTCTTCCTACAGTTGTACAGAGACTTGGTGAGACCTCACCCAGCGTACTATGTATAGCTTTGATTCCATTTATCTAATGAAGGATGTATTTGACCAAGGAGTGCAAATAGGTTCACCAGATTGAGGGAATGAGAATGACCATGAGGGAGTGGGTGTGACAGTGAAGTGAATCCAGCGTGGCAGGATT
Source organism: Stegostoma tigrinum (assembly GCF_030684315.1). Classification (NCBI taxonomy): domain Eukaryota; kingdom Metazoa; phylum Chordata; class Chondrichthyes; order Orectolobiformes; family Stegostomatidae; genus Stegostoma; species Stegostoma tigrinum. Next base: position 33,754,368 of record NC_081355.1, read on the forward strand.
GTTTTATGAGGGCACGTTTGGGAGGACTGGGTCTATATTCCCTAAAGTTTTGAAGAACAGGAGATGTTCTCATTGAAACCTAAATATTCTTACAGGGAACAATGCAGACATTTCGCCTGGCTGGTGAATCTAAAACCAGGAGTCTAATCTCAAGATAAGGTGTAGGCCATTTAAGACTGAGAAGATTTATTCACTCAAAGTGGTGAATCCTTGGAATTCTCTAGCCCAGAAGTTTGTGGAATCTCTGCCATAAAGCAGGTTCAAGACTGAGACTGACATATTACCAGAAAACAATATCAGGAATAGGAAGAAAGTGGAGGAAAGTGGCATTGAAGTAACATAGGAACAGATTCACGGGTGAATTAGACATATCTTTAAGGAAGCCCAGAGTAGAGTGGGTTTCTTCCCACAGTCCAAAGATGTACAGGTTAGGTGAATTGGCCATACTAAGTTGCCCATAGCGCTGAGGGATGTGTAGATTAGGTGGGTTATAGGAAGATGGGTCTGGGTGGGATGCTCTGAGGGTTGGTGTGGACTTGTTGGGCCAAAGGGCCTGTTTCCACACTGTAGGGATTCCGTGATCTGCGTCTAGTTGAGGGCATGGTCAGGTCAACTGGTTTTATGAAGTGGTGCAACAGGCTACAGAGCCTACTACTGTTTTCATAACCTTATTCACTGACAACTAGTGACACTTAAGATTTCGCTGTCATCAATGCTACAGTAGTTTGCTTGATTCGTTTGAATCTGAATTACCAGGAATAACTTATTTGCCCTACAGTGCAAACATGTACCTATGACCCTATATATTGAGGTTGTTTCTGTGAGTGAGATTCAAATTGAAATGAGTCTTTGCGGATAGCTTAGGGTTTGCAATGCTTGGAACCCATTAATCATGCTGCAAATTCAAGTACAGGTAAGAGCTACGATCAGATAAACTTTTGCAGTCTACCGATAAGCGTTACAGCCAAATGTTTTCATGGGAAAACAACCTCGTGTCACAGTTCTTGCTACTGAAATAGCGTTGGGCAGACTGGGTCTATATTCCCTAAAGTTTTGAAGAAGAGGAGATGATCTCATCGAAACCTAAATATTCTTACAGAGAACAATGTAAATGTAGACATTTCACCTGGCTGGTGAATCTAAAACCAGGAGCCTAATCTCAAGATAAGGTGTAGGCCATTTAAGACTGAGAAGATGATGCATTTATTCACTCAAAGTGGTGAAACAGCTGACTTCGTGTTAGTTTTCAGTCACTCTCATCTTGTTTTAGGTGCTGTTCCCGGTAGGTAATGCGGAGGCAAGATGTTTGCAATTACAACATTTAGTTCCTCGTCTACCGCAAATCTCCCACATAACGGCTGACACATCTTTTGTGGTGCCTTACCTCTCGGGTGCACAGTCGCTGCCTGTTGCTGCGCATTAACGGCTGGCAGCCTGACGCCGCTCGCCGAAGCAGTTGCCACCTCCCGCTGCTGAGGCTGTTCACCCAGGGTTTGCGGCACTGTGGGTACGCCGAGGTACGGCGGGTAAAAGGGGAAGGGATTGTAGAGGTTATTAGCTCCGGGAGCGGGAGCGGGAGCAGGAGCAGCGGCCGCCTCCCCCTCACTCTGCCTGGCCCCGCCGCTGGGGAACGGGTAATAAGAAGGGAGCGGGGCCATCAACATCACCCAGCTCTGCCATTGCACGTAGCTGTAATACTGCCACAGCCACTCCTGCACTTTCCTGCAATATTCCCCAGCGCCGCCCGGGGTCCCGGGGGCTCCCTGGCTTTTCCCAACCGGGTTGTTGGTAAAGGAGCAGGATCCGCCCCTGTCCCGGCCTGGGCCTGGACCGCTGTTCTCCGCCATTATCACTGACAGGCCTTGACGAAGCTCTCGCTGCAACTCCACCACTGGGGAAGCAAGGCGAGGGGTTAGATAGGCTGGATCAACACTGTTCAGTTCAAAATAAACACAGCAAAATCAGGCTGCTGCCATCTTGTTATTCGGAACATCACGAGAAACAATGCTAATCAGACAGCGTAGTATCTCCATATTTGAGGAAATCTGAAACACAATGGTAAAAATGACAAGGTCACCCCCCCCCCCGGAGCCCAGAATGGACGAGCTTGGCGATGGATCACGTGGTGAGTAGGCGGAGCGCAAGCTTCTGCTGTCAATCAGCTGCCCCAGGGTGTGGGAGTGTGTGTGGAGAGTTGTTGGTGGAATCAGTCAAGCTCGGTATGTGTTTGGTTTTCTCTTAATATCCGGACCTCCCAAGAACTAAATTAACATTTCTCTGCATATATCTGGTCTGATATTTTGTAGAGCAAATGAGATGTTAAGAACGCTATTTCAGTAGCAAGAACGAGATAGGTGCATGATGTGAAAAAAATTAGCTTACTGATTGAGAGTGTGGTGGATCAGCATCAGCTTACATAAACCAGTACCTGAAAGGGTTACTGAGATCACGAGATAAGCTTCATTCTTAAGGCTATAATGGTGGGAGCTAAAGCAGTACTTCAGTTTTGTGCTAAGTCTACATATGATCGAAAACTAATTGACAATAATGTGTACTTACTCTTAGGTCTCATCTGAGGTCATGCAAAGAACAGTAGTATAACTCAGATATAACTAGATGTTAAATGCTGTGTAGTAAAACTGTATTGTTTATCAAGGTTGAGCATCACTTCAGTATCCTTCCCCATCTGATATCAATGATTGGACTGATACCAAGCAGTGAATCTCCCCAAGTCTTCTCAAATGGTTCCAGTGGACATGACCATAGCAGTTACTGTATTGAAAAATATAACAGGGTTATAAATATTTCACTTAGGAGGTTTGACCATCTAAAGTGGTGGTTACTAGACATGCCAGCCAGGACAAAGCAGTCTGTGCCTTATGGAGGAATGTACAGTAATGTAGGAAGAAAGCAATGACCTTGTTTTACGTTCTACCATCTCCTTTCCAATAACTTGCAATTGCTACAGTACCCATCTCTCATCAAGGCTCATGCTCTATGAATTACTATTGCCTGAAACACCCTCCCTTACACTCTGTCCCTCACCAGTAATTCAGCACTAACTGTGCATGTCCTCAGACACTTGTATGGGACACCTCTCCACTGCCACCAAAAGTAACTTGTGTAACCCAGTTACATTGACTTCTCCTTTCCTCCAGATGCTGCCTGGCTTGCTGTGTTCTTACAGGCTACTGTTTGTCTACTTTGGATTCCAGCATCTGAAATTTATTTGCCTCTCACCTCTCAATTTCTGACTCTGTCTGCTTTCTTCCTGGAATGAAAGCCCCAGAGGCCAGAAAGGCTCAGGATGGGTGGTGGGCTATCCAACATTCAACTCATCATCCCTTATGTGAAGAGCACCCTGACTCTAACTACCTTGAGTTGATATCAGAGTCTGCCTTTGACCTAATGGGATGGGGCCCCTTGAGGGAAGGTTATCCTTGACTGAAGCCTGCTGAAAATCATGACAGTCTATTTCTTTTATTAGTGCTAAAGACAGCGAGGCAAGTCCGTAACAATATGAGCCTGGTTTCTCTGGCTGAGCGGGTAAAGCTCAAAAAGGCAAGGTAACGCAAGCGAGGGATGCTGTGAGTAATGAGGTTTTGTCGAAGGGAGTATACCCTCTGACCGGGACTGAAAAACCTGGAGTTGCAGCCTGATCATTGAGTTGAGTGCATATCCTTGAATGCAAAGTTTCTTACTGCAACATTAAAATGATAGTTGCCAATTCAGTCCAAGGTGCAGCATGGAAGTGCGTGGGCATGCTGTAACTGGATTGGACATGTGCTTTGAGGCTGGCACATATTGGATACCAATATCAATGGAAATGGGTGAATGTGGCCTGTGCTCATGGAGTGTGCCTGAGATATTGGTGCCCAGTGTCCAACGTGGAGATTGACCGGAGCAAGCGGTGAGATAAAGTTGCTACATACTGATAATACAGTGTGAAGCTGAAGGAACACGGCACGCCAGGCAGCATCTGAGGAGCAGGAAAGTTGACGTTTCGGATCGGGACCCTTCCAGCGTTTAGCTTGTATGGTGAGTTGATAAGATAGGAAGCTGAATATTAATAAGGTGAGTTAAATTGAGTTGTCAGCAAGTCATTTAACAATTGTCCGTTCGTCACTATGTGGCAAGGAACTCGCATGCTGCTTGCGAAAAACTTAAAAAAAAAGATGCAGCGAGATGCTCGTAACATCAAAAGTGACCTTGGCTAACTTGTCTGATTCTGCCACAAATCTCACCATAGCTCATGTTACACTCCTATAAGAGTTATTATTTCCTAGTTTTGGGGAAGTGTTCAGTGTCTAACTTGTATTCTCACACTACTTTTGTAACGTTCTTTAATGTGACACAATTTTCTGTGCAAATATTTTTTGTTGAGTTAGACTGTATCTCGACTCTTAATGCCTTAGGCAGAATCATAGAGGAAAAAAAAACTGCAGTTGTTCTGGGTGGGAACGTTGCAATGCTCGATTCATTTATTCCCTTCACCAAAAAATTCTGAACGAAAATGCAAGATTTTTATAGAGCTGCAGTTACTGATCTTGTAACATTGCAATGTGAATGGAGTTGAGTTTGACTTATAACAAGTCTATGATTCATTGTTTTGTTTGTGATATTGGCTGCTGCTTTATCTGAAAGACTGTTGACCCTTTATTTCAACAATTCTTGCTTTAAAAAAAACAAATCTTTATGTTTACAATTGTTTTCTTTTGCTATATGTAATTCATATACCTCAAACCATTCTGTGCAGGAGGAAAATGACCATTTTATTCCTGTCTATGGTACAAGTCTACAAGCCACTAACAATACTCTTTATCATAATTAAATAATCTTAATAAATGAAAACATTTTAATCATTTAAAATGTACACAATTAGGAGATACTTGATACCACAATACCCATGAACATTAACTTTTTAAAAAAAAATTCCAACTACCAATTGACAGCTAAAAGGATATGACAAGAAGACATCATATTCTAAGACTTTTGCAACCTAAAAGCACTATTGGCTAACTACTATTCTTGTAGAAAAATTGTTCTTTATGCTACATGTTAGAATTCCTGCTGATTTTTTTTGGAGCTGAGAACACTGAGCTGAGAGCTGAAGTTGACCTTTGGACTGTAAGCAGCAAGTTATCATTTTCAAAAAAAAGAGAAAACAGCTAAATTGATATTTGCTAATGAGGCCAAACCTGAAAGTTAATTGCTGGCTGATTTTTGTTCAAAGAATACTCTAGACATTTTATACTCAAACAAATGGCTAATAACTGGGACCTTGTAGGGAAACAACCAGTCTAACAAAGATATCAAAACTTGAATTTTTTGTGAACTGTGTTTAAATTAAAAGGATTGTGGATTTCAAATCTACAAAACAGAGGTTTTATTGCTCCCTGGTTAACCTCTTATTATCAACTTAGTGAAAGTTTGGAGAATAGAATCTCAGTTATAAGCATTAAGTGAATATTCCTTAGAGCCTATTGGAAAACAGCTGCATGCAATGGTGTCTTCAGAAGCCAAGGAAGATACAATCCTGTGTGCATATGAGATTATAAATTGTAGAACAATTTAAGTGAACTGTTCAGCTGCATCTCATTGATTTTTGTCTTTTGATTTATCCCTTAACTGTATCTGCTTGTCTGTGTGTTTTTGAGAGTGGGGCTAGAATCAAAAATGATTGAGGTTAAATCATAGACATTCATTAGATTATCTTGTTCAACTTTACTCTGCTGAAACTACTGTGTTTTAATAACGCAGTAGTGAGACAAGAGAGAAGGTTGAGGCTGGTGCAGAAGTTAAAGAAAGCAAGTTAAATAGACAAGGCAGGCAAAAGCACAGCAGGGAATGAGGGAAGACTGATGAATGAAACTGCATTTATTTCAGTGCAAGAGGCCTGACAAGTAAGGCAGATGAAGTCACAGCATGGATGGGAACATGGGACTGGGATATCATAGCTATTACAGAAGCATGGCTGAGGGAGTGACAGGCGTGGCAGCTCAATGTTTCAAGGGTACAGATGCTATAGCAAGGATAGGAGGGAGGCAAGGAAGGGGAGGGAGTATTGTTTTTGAATAGGGAAAACATCACAGCAGTACTTAGAATATAATAATGTTATGCAACAGTGGAGCTACATTGTTTCCAGCAAACTTACTACCATGTTTCTAAGTGACAGCAGTGCTTACCCTTTAAAGGAGTTTGACTAGCTGGATACTGCTTTGTTAAATCCTGAAACAGTGCGCCTAACCACTTAGAATTTTTTGGGGCTTTCTGAAAAAACTCAAACTATAATGTTAAGCTTCATGAACTGAGAATATGAATTTCATCCAATTCTGTTGAATGTTCCATCCTAATGTGCTAACTTGTTTTCTTTCTCTCCATAGATCGTGACACACAATGTATTTTGCATCATCATCTTTTACACTTGAGATTCAAAATCTCAAAAGCAAATCTTGTACATCCCAAAAACACAAGTGAGGCAAATTTGGTTAATTGGTAATATTTGCCATAACTTTCAAACTTGAAATAATAAAGGTCCACATTGATAATTAGAATTTTCAAGTTTTTTATTTGCAGAACACCTTCCTTTTGACACATGACAATAGTCTTCAAATCATCTAGTGATATTACAAATTACAGTAACTAATTCCTCAAAAATAAGCTCATAACAGGAACAACTGCAATATTATGGTGCAACAAACTGTATCTATTTTCTACACTAAAATATTGTCAAGGATTAACTTTGAAACTTAGAACAGTAGAAGTCTGCATTTATCTTGCCAATACTGTGGGTGAGGACATCTTGGTACCTGCATAACATGAGGTTATAGAAGCCATTACATTGTAATGTCACTGCCAGGACCTGACTACTGCATATGTATGACACTTATCAATATAGATGAGTGGATCGGAGACTTTGATCTATTTCTGCCATTTACTTTGAAATGGCCTGGCCATTAAGGTAAAAGCCTACAGAGGACAAGTTAAAACCTACTTTTACAGAAGTGGCTTGCATCTAAGCTATTACCTACTATCATGTTATATCAACATGTTATGAAAAGACAGGCATTACCTAACTTTATAAACTACATATTTAGACTTAACATTGGGCAACTTTCGTGTACAAAACAAAACTGAGGAAATCAGAAATGCATTAACAAAGATATGTAAAAATATTGGTTATTAAAACTACAATCTGTAGTCCATGGCAACATCCCTGAAAGGGCAACATTCACCCTGACAAAGAAAACCTTGTTGGGCAATTTATGGGCAACACAAACAAAAGGTATGGAACGTTAACTGAAATAGTATCACAGCAACTATTTGTGAAAGCTTGTTGTTCTTGGGATAGCCTTAAATGGAGATTATAAAACAGAGGCACAAATGACATTTTTTCTACATTAAAAGGAATTCTGGTGAGATGCACAATAACAAAATTGACTTCAACCAACAGGTGCAATGATTTTGAATAACTTAAATCCTGGGATATCTAAACTGATTAAAGAACTGGGTGAGATTTTGTCATACAAAGCTCAAAAAGTACAAAGGTGTTGATTACACTAAAAATATATACAAGCATCATAACCCACAGTTGCTAAAAACAGAGAGCCAGTAAGACCATCAATCATTGCACCTCTACATGTAATGCAGCTACTGCAAGGTGTCTGACTACTGTGGTATTATATGCTATGGCTACACGAAGTGTAAAATTGCATCATGGTGAACTATAATTCTAGAATAAAACACATGAATTACAGAACAGCTTGTAACTTTGGCAGTTAACCAACATTCTCTGCTGCTTCAGTAAATAGCCTTGAACCAGTCCATACAGTCTTGAACTGTTCCGGGACTGGATACTCCTTCTACAAAGAAGAAACAAAATCCTGTTAGTAAATTCAATTTCACGCTTGAAATAATTCTGCCAGATAACATTTAAATGACAACAGATTACCAATAATTCTCAGAAGCAAATGGCAGGGGATATAATCATACAGCATAGAAGATGTCTATATGGCCCCTTTTGCTTCTATGTAAGCTCTTTGAAAGACCTTTCATCTGAAAGCTTGCAAATGTCTCTTTCAAACATATATCCATTTTGTCCAGCTTTTTGCCTTGGCATGACTTGGTTGCAGTAGATTCATTACTTAAATTTGTATTCTTATATTCTATGACGAGTCCATGGGGATCTTGTTGTGCAGTGGTAGTATGAAGATTCAGAATCGAGTCACACCTGTGGTGTGTCATAATATGTCCGAACAGGTTGATTAGAAATAACTTTATACATTTTGGTGCCTTGTCAGGGAGCATTTGGTACAGCAAGAGTCCCATTCTCTGGATCATAAGGTTTGACTTCAGGTCCCATCTGCCACAGAAATGTGTCACAGCATGTATACACAGAGTGATTAAAAATAATTAAATCACACTGCAGAAATTGGTCTTGGGTCCTTTAATTTGCAATGGAAATACTAAAGTATTAAGTACCTTGCCAAATCTTCAGGCTCACAAATTGCAAACAGGTCCGGTCCTGAACTCCAAAAGTATGCTTCCTATCTTAATCCCAAATGTGCCAATAACACTTTATTTCTTTCTCCTGAAAGTACAGCAGCTACACAAAATGAAGTTCAAAATTAAGTGGAAACGGGGCTGAGATGTCTGGGTTTCGCATATCAGATTAACAGGGTCAGTATTTGGACACTTGTTGCACAGGGTAAAGATTACTCTGGAATGATCTTACCAATGCTTAAAGCATTTCTTTCAAACTCCATTCTATGTTGTTTAGGTGACAGCGCTATCTGTTAATTTTAAATAGAATGGCATGCCAATAAAAATAAGGAAGAGGCGAACCATGCAAGAGCTCCTCAAGCTTACCCAAACCAAAAGTAAACAAAATGGAGAAACTAAAATAAGGGTTCATTAGTCATTTTTCATTATCTAGAGGGAATGTCAAACTTACAGATTGTGCACACAATGTTATGTTCAGTCGGCCTGACTGATTGGACTATTGACCTTTTTTTAGTTTTGCATTTCTTTACTCTTCGGTGTCAATGTTCAGAACCATGACAATAGCAGAGTACTGACTATATTGTAATTTAGCACAAACTAAGTATCAGAAGCTTTCATTGGAGTTTGTTTTAAGTCAGAAATTTTTATGTTTTCATTTCATGGTGAGTAACTGAACTCCCCTAAACATAATTTCTTCTGAAAAAGAATAACTTCTTCGAAAAGTAGTGAAGATCCATGAAAATATTTTTAAAATGGAGAAACTTACAAATTCCAGCCAGTAGCTTTGAATTGTAACCACGAACTACGGAGATTTAGTTTGCTGTTATCTAATATTAGATGCCTAAAGCTATGTTTAAGAAAAATATAAAGTAAAACAATCAGTAGGTTTCTGGATGAAAAGCAGGTTGCATTTTGCACACTCAAAGGGTACATGTTACCAATTCATGCTGCGTCCATACAGCTTTGTGATCCAGGAATGTACATGAGAACTTTGAGACTGTAGGTCAACGTCAGTTTTATATTCAAGACTTTTTAATAAATACAAAATCTGATGGGGTGAAACAATTCTGTACCCCAATTCTGTACATCCTTGTCATGAACAAGTCATGACTTGTAAAATCTAAACCTTGTTATCCTATATCTGTTAAAAATGGAATTATTGCCTTTAAAATAATGCCTTTGAAGATCTGAGATAAATTTGTTTACCAATAAATTTACGTCCTTAAGCATTTTATCAAAAACATAAGTGGTAGTTGCTGTTTATCTGAACATATTTCCTCATAAATGTTAATCTTGAAAGGTCTGGAGCTGGATTATGAATAAACCACTGATGAATATTTTTACATTAAACTTGCAAATTTAAGCATCATTTAATCTAAATCTCAATAATTTCCCATTCAATTAAGTTATGTCTTATCTATTTCTTAACTCCTGATTCCGTATCTATAGACTTATCTTTCGAAAATCAGCCAATCTCAGTCTTGCGTTAGCATCCAGTTCCTTTTAGAAACAGAATTCCAAATACCCTTATACTTAGGAATGAAAGTAGGAAGTGATTTTCATCCAGAGTGGCCTAGTTCCGATTGTAAACTAGATTTTGCGGCATTTGTCCGACAATAGTCTTTAAATATAGTGGGTGGGATACACTTAAAGGATTCGAATCCCGATTCCTAATGTTGGCAATTTTGACCAGCATGGAATAAGGGTTTGGATAGTGAGCCCACAAGCTGCACTGCTGATCTGGTCAGCTCCAATGTGAGGGGTAGGCATCTCGTTCCCTCCCTACAATTTTGATAGATTTGGGCCAGGTACTATAATACATGTGATTTATGAATACTAAGTGGATTCATTAACTATACTCTGGACCTGGGAAGCTTTTGCAAAGCATGTTCAAAAGGTCTTAATCCATGCTCTCTCCATAGATCCCCTACATCCTGTATACTCATTTACCCAATACCCTCAATAGCAACATAAGGTGGAATCTTTAGGGTTTTTGGTAAACCACAAATTGCTTTGGGTTTTGTGGAGTTATTCTCACCATGTGACCATGTGAGTTTTCTCGCCATATCTTAACCAAATGTATTGCATTAATTGATATTTCAGGTCTTGTGACGAGAATCGTACACAATTTCAGTACCATTTTATGATGTGCCGCTCTTGGAGCGACTCTCTGTTCAGCAGAGATCCTCCCTAAAACCAACAACCCTCACCAATATGTAATTTTCCAAAACCTACTGCACTTCTCTGACCTGCTCAGCTCTGAAAGGAGTCAGCAGAGATGTTGGAGAAGGCGAAGTTGGCATCGCGCTTCTCTAGAGGAACCTGTAGGTTCTTGTGCACAGATGATGGAGAGGAGAGGAATCCTTTTCCCAGAAGTCTGGCAGAGAAGGCCAAATCACCGTACCATGCTAGCCTGGTCAGAGTCATCTCCAGGGTGAGAAGGACTGTGCAGCAAGAAAGTGAATGATATTCTGTGCTCTGTCAGGGAATACGCAATACTATGCACTTTGCTGCCTCACACTTATCAATTGCACGCATCCCTCACCACTTATATTCTGACATCCCTTCTGCTGCACAAAACATTTGCTGTCATTGTCTCCCACACCCATACACCAATGTTGCTTCCTTATTTCCTCAAAACACCTCAACACCTCTACCCCCAATAAAACCAGCCTTAATAGCCATGGTACCTACTTGCACCTTATTCTTTTGCCCTTTATGTCATTAAAGGAGAAGACATAACAGATCGGAACAACGCCTACAGAGTGGGTGTTGCCAGACATCCATGACCTCACCCGCCCTGTCAGGAAAGGATGACAGGGACCAGGAAAAGACAGGGACTGTTCCTGCAGAGGTGCAGGGACACCACTGTGCCAACACCCAAGTAAATATCACTTTGTCATCTCACTGTAAAAGTCACATTTACAAGGAGTCAAGCATTACTACTAGCCAGCGACTGCAAGTATAAAGTAAAACAATCAGTAGGTTTCTGGATGAAAAGCAGGTTGCATTTTGCACATTCAAGGGGTACATGTTACCAATTCATGCTGCGTCCATACAGCTTTGTGATCCAGGAATGTACATGAGAACTTTGAGACTTGTTTTACTTTACTGCAATAAGAAATAGAAGAGACTTCTGTCTCTTGTTTTACAAGTGCACCCATTGTCCCAAGGACCACCCTGTCACATAGAGAAAGGTTCCTGGATCTACTCAGATGAGATGATAGAGTCATACAGCCCAGAAACTGACCCTTTGGTTCAACTCATCCATGCCTACCAGGTTTCCTAAACTAATCTAGTCCCATTTGCCTGCATTTAGCCAACATTCCTTGAAACCCTTCCTATACCTGTACCTGTCCAAATGTCTTTCAAATGTTGTAATTTGCTGAGGGAATTGGAAGGATCATCATCAAGACTACTTCCTGGACCCACGAGCAACATGGACAATGACATCTGTGGGCTTCATCAGCGTGCACACCAATAGCTCCACCGATGAGTGAGGAAGGAACTCCCAAGCCATTGGCAATTGGAACACTGCTGGAGACCAGATACAGGCTTAGCCCTTAGCAAGAGATGGCGTGGTGTTGGTGATGAAGGACTTCATCCAGAAGCTTAGGGAAAGGCAGCAGTGGCTGGCAGACATATAGGAGGCACTGGCCCTCATAATGGAGAAGCAGAAGCGATGCAGTAGTCTGTCATGTAGTGTAGCCAGCCCAATTACCAACTGTCCGTGTCCATAAACAGGTTAGCAGCTGTCATCAAGACACAGACCCAGTACCCTCTGGGGTTACTGGTGAGTTGCCAACTCCTGATTTCCATCAACCCAGGACTAAAGGCAGAACAAAAGTGGGGTTAGGAGTCCAGAGCCTCATCCAGGGGCCCCATCCTCACACAGAGGCAGGATGGCGCCAGGTGGCCCAGGTAGAGTCACACAAAAACCCTTCAATAGTTTCCATTGAGGAGACTGCAGAATTAGCTGGGCTCTCAAACTTCACATGTCTGTCCTCCTCCGACTGTTGAAGTTCCAGCTGAGATTAGTTAACTTGCCTCTAGCATATTTTGCCTTACCAGAGCAAAACATTCCCTCCCCTCCCCTCCACCGCCCTGAGGATCACCCAATAATGCCTCCATGGATGAAGGGTCCGCTATGGATTGTGCCTTGTTCTGCAATTTGTCCATGGGCAAGATGGAGGTTGTTTGGAAGAGGCAATGAGTTGAATGCACCAAGAACCTGGTCTGGGTTCCATGTTTAGTTTTCCTGACAGTAAGTTTGTATGGCAAGTTTGGTAAGATTGCGTCCATGGTCAGTTGGGCTGTTAACAAGGCATTTAACACGCAATGATAGTGTCAATTAGGAACTTGACACTGACTAGTGAGAATCTCATCATGCCACTTGAGAAAAGGGTACCAGATGTGGCGAGATGATTCAACATAGAGATCGAACCTTGCCAAAAATCTTGCCTAATTCTATCAGGCATCTTGCATAACCCACGTCTTTCAGAGCCTGTTAAGCTATGTTATAAAAATAGCAAGTCATGAACAACAATTCAAAAAAAGGGACTCATTCAACAAAAGAACACATTCAAAAATAAATTGAGAAAAGTTTTTCTTGAAACCCAGAGAAGTGTCAATTACTCAGAGACATTAAAATATCAATAACAAAAGCTTTACCTCACTTCACATCTCATAGCTTCAACCAAACAAATAAATAGATACTGAAAGAAACAGTTCAGAGAAAGAATAAATAATTATAACTTCATAAAAACAGCAATCAAATGCTCCATTTGCACCTGTGAGAATGGCTCCTCCAAGAAAATTCATTCGTCAATCTTTGTGTTCAAACAAACATTCACAATAAGGCCATCTTGTGAACTATACTAACAGGCACAGGTAGTCAGTTGTTTCTCAAGATGACTGCCCCACCACCTGTTGGTTGAATGCTAGTGGTGTCGGGATGAGGTCCTTAAATGGTCATCAATTGGTGTGAATGCAGAATGATTGATGGGAAGGCCATCCCGTCCCTAACTTAACCGAGGCCTATTCTCCTGCCTGATTAAATGCCTCCACCTCTAAACTTGTTTGTTTTAATGCAGGCAGTGTATACTCTAACACCCTAAATGAGCATGTGTAACAAGTTTGACCAATCAACAGAGTCTTTTGGGAAAAGGAGCAAACATTTAATTCAGTACTTTATGTGTAGAACTTTGCATCTTGGGAACTCAGCTACGTGCTTTTAATGACACCTGTAACCAGGAGGATATCAACCAAAAAAAACCCCTCAATGTTTAATCTGGAACCCTTTGTAATGTCAGAACCTGAAAATAAAGATATCAAGAAACATAAAACAATTAAATGTTTATAACTTACATAATCATCATCCTGAGGAATTAGAACATTCATTTCAGAAGACTTGGCACTGATAATCTCACATCCTAAAGACAATTCACTGAGGTATATGTGACATCCCTCGGTCTTGTTTATAGATACAGTAGGTACTTTGCCCATGACCTGAAAAGCAGTACATAAAACAGTTTATAATACAGCTGTAAGTTAGCAGCTTTAAAAATCACTGGCTGTTAAAAAGGGTGGCAGAAGATGGAATTGGTTGAATGAAGAGAAATAAGGGTTAATGGCTAATGGAAGTTTTTCAGCAAGGGTGAAGGTTTGCAGCAGAGTTCTCTTGGGTTCAGTGCTTAGACCCTTCCATTTCCTGCTGTACATTAATGACCTAGACTTTGACGTACATAGCACAATCAAAATTTGCAGATATTAAGAAACTGGGAAGTATTGTGAACTGTGGTGAGGAAACTGCAAAATTTCAACAAGTGCCAGATGAAGTCCAATGCAGAGAAATATATTGTGATTCATTTGCTAGGAAGAACACAGGAAGACAATATAAAATAAAAAGCACAATTCTAAAAGGAATGCAGGAGCAAATAGACCTGGGTATATATCTGCATAAGTCGTTGAAAGTGGCATGACAGGTTGAGAGAAGGGAAATTGAACTTGTACAATATACTGGATTAAGTATAGTTGGAGTATTGCGTCCACTTTTGGGTGTCACACTTTAAGATGCATGTTTAGATATTGGAGAGGGTGCATTCACAAAGTAGAGATAGAATGGAGAAACTAGGACTCTTTGCCTTGAAGAGAAGAAAGCTGAGAAGTGTTTTGAGATATTCAAATTCATTATAAGTACGCATAGAGTACGTTAAGGAAAACTGTTTTCATGAGAGAATTATGAACAAGATGAAAGTGAAACTAAAATTAATAAATTAGTAAAACTAGTGGATGGTTAGGGCCTGAAATTCATTTTCTGTCAGTGCATGGAGCTAAGGTCAATAGATTCATTCAAAAGGAATTTTCACTGTTACCCAAAAAGCATGATTGTACTGTGTTTTGCAGAGAAGGCAAACAAATGGCATTAACAACTTGCTCATATGAAGCATCAGTGTGGACATGGTGAGCTGATTGGCCTCCTGTGGGTAACAATTCTATGATTCTGTGCATAGCAACAAATTCAATATTTTTCAAATAAAGAAAATTATGTATTTAGTAGTGATTACATGTCCATTTGCTCCTGTCAAACTTCAGGGTGTAGTTGAGTGAGATATTGTAGCAAGGTGAATGAACTTGATTCTGGGGACTGGAAAACTTCTTTCAGATTTACAAACTACAAAGAAACATGTATTCAATTCAGGCCACAGTTTACTCTCTAGCACTCATGTTTGTTCACATCAAATGGATTTGGGTATGAACTGTAACATGTATGATTCATAACTAGCATGATTTTGCCATGCCCAGAGAAGATGTGATTTGGATCATGATCAATCACCCAACTTTGCATGCTCAAATTTCTGATTGGCACTTCTGTTGGGCAATGCTCCCTGACAGCAGAGCACACAGGTAAAACTATCCTTTTACAGCCTGCTTGCTGTTAGCTCAGTGAGTTGTGTTCTGGATATTGACAGCATGCAGTCAAATCACATCTTACATTAAACATCTCAAAATTAACTACTTTTTTATTTATATAAATTCACAATGTGGGATGTATAGTACAATCAAACACGTACATCAATGTAGCAACAGAAATGGTATGCACAATGCCTGTTGTGTGAATTTCCAATATTAAGGGAACATGCCTGTCACAGATTTCTCCTGCCTCTTACATAAAATAATTGCTATGCAAGGGTAAATAGACTGTTTTATCTTAATGTTTTATTTTTAATATATTCACTTAGTCATTTTGGATCTTCTCCAATTCTTTTTAAAAAATCTACTAAGTAATTCCTTAAAACAATTTCTTCAAATGGTTACAGTTAGAGGGACGGGGGAGAAATGTCCAAAAGACCACAAGACATGGAAGCAGAACATTTGGCCCATTAAGTCTGGTCCATCATTCAATGAGATCATGGCTGATCTGAGAATCCTAAACTGCATTTTCTTGCCTTTTCTTCATAACTCTTGACTCCCTCACTGATCGAAAATCTGTCAATCTCAATTTAATGACCCATTCTACGGCCCTCTGTGGCAAAGAGTTCACAGTAACTATCCTCAGAGATGAAATTGCTTGCCATCTCTCTCTTAAATGAGCAATCCCTTACTCTGAGATTATGCCCCTTGGTCCTAGATTCTCCCACAAGAGGAAAAGACTTGTCAAACTTCACAAGAATCTTAAAATGATTCAATAAGATTGCATTTTATTCTTCTAAACTCCAATCAGTACAGACGCAACCTCTCCTCATAAGAAAATCCTTCAATGACTGGGGTACACACGGTAAATCTTCATTGACTGTCTCTAATGCGAGTTTATCTTTCCTTAGAGAAGAGTGCCAAAACTGTTCACAGTATTCTAGGCATGGTCTAACTAGTAACTTAGTATAATGTTAGCAAGACTTCTCTATTTTTATGTTCCAATCCGTTTGAAATAAATGCCACCAGTCCATTCACCTTCCTTATTACTTGCTGACAATTATGCTAGCTTTTTGCTTTATGCATCAGCTCCCCCCCCAACCCCAACTTCGCTCTGTGCTGTACCCTTCTGCAGTCTTTTTCCATTAAAATAATAATCAGCTCCTGTGTGCACTTTGGCAGGAAGGATAATCTCACATTTTCCCATACAGTATTCCATCTGCCAAATTTTTGACAACTCAACTTAACCTGTTCTCTCTGCAGACATGTGTGCCATCTTTATCACTTGCCTTCCCATCTATTTTTGTATTATGTGAAACTTGACAACAGTGCATTCACTTCGAACACATTAAGATACATGGTAAATAAATGAGGCCCTAGCATGAGTTCCTGTTGGACTCCACTGGTTAAAGGTTTCTATCCTGAAAATGCCCCCCTTATCTTAATTCTCTAAATTGATTAGTTAACCAATCCTCTATCTATTCTAATAAACTACCCCCAATGTTATGAGCTTTGTTTTATCACACTGCCTTATGTGGGATACCTAATTGAACATGTTTTGGAAATCCAAACATATCAGAATCACAGAAGCCCTACAGTGTGGAAGAAGGCCCATCACCCCATCAAGTCCACAGTGACCTTCCAAAGAGCATCCCACCCAGATCCAACACCCTATCATATCCTGTAACCCCAATTTACCATGGCTAATCCACCTAACCGACACATCCCTGGACACTATGGCCAATCCACCTCACCTGCACATCATTGGACTGTGGCAGGAAACCAGAGCACCCAGAGGAAACCCACACAGACATGTGGAGAATGTGTAAACTCCACACAAACAGTCACCCAAGGGTGGAATCAAACTTAGTGTGGCGAAGCAGCTGTGCTAAGGACTTAGCCACTGTGCTTCCCCACCACTCAGCCACCATGCCATCTCATCTACTGGTTCCACTTTATCTATCTACTTCTTACCTCCTCAAAAGAATTCTAATAACTTTGTAAGGCATGATTTCCCCTTCATGAAGTCATGTTGACTCTGCTTCTGTATGTATTTCTAAATGGTCTCCTATTACATCCTTTAAAATAAACTCTAATGTTTCCCAATTACAGATGCTAAGGTAACTGACCCATACTTATCTGTTTGTCCACTCTTACAACCTTTTTGGATCAGGATGTTACATTGTCAGTTTTCCAATCCTCTGGGATTTCTCCAGAATCACAGAAGTGATACTTCAGTGCAGGAGTAGGCCATTTGGCCTATTATTCCTGCACCAGCTTGTTAAATAAATGTCATTACCAACTGCCAAACTTCTGCTTTTTCCCCATTATTTTGCACATTGGATAATTATTTAAATTTTAAAAATGCCCTCCTAAAGGCCTCAATTGAACCTGCCTTCAGCATACTTCCAGGCCAGTACATTCCATACTGTGATCACTCACTGAGTGGGCAAGTTCTTCCTCACTTCACCCCTCTTCTTTTGCAGATCTCTTTAAATCTATGCCGTCTTCTTCTCACCGCTTGTTTATTTCTAAACTCCACCCAGATGGCCTCATTTGAAGATCCTTCTAGGATGTCCTTTCTCATTTCTGCAGTGATGGTTTCTTTTATCAATAATGCAATGTCCCCATGTCTCTTACATCCCACCCACTGCACCTGAAATTTTTATACCCTGAAACGTTGAGTTACCAGTCCTGTCCTTCATTCAACCATGTCTCAATGACTGCAACAATATCAGTTCTGGATTTGAGATAATGGGAACTGCAGATGCTGGAGAATCCAAGATAACAAAGTGTGGAGCTGGATGAACACAGCAGGCCAAGCAGCTTTTCTGATGAAGGGTCTAGGCCCGAAATGTCAGCTTTTGTGCTCCTAAGATGCTGCTTGGCCTGCTGTGTTCATCCAGCTCCACACTTTGTTATCTCAGTTCTAGATTTGTTTGTTCTATTTTTCCCATTTGTGGGAATATACCTTGGCTGTATCCAAACCATCTTTTCTTTTAAGGTAGCCCATTGTTCAGTTAATTTTTTTTTCCCTACAACTTTTCATTCCAGTCAATCCTGCCCAGCTCTGTTCTTGACACACTGAAGTCCACGCTCTATCAATTCAATTTTTTCACTCTGGATTGTCATATGTCATTCTCCATCGTCAGCCTGAACTTTATGATATGATCACTGTCTCCTTAGCATTGACTGACACTTGACCTACTTGGCCCACCTCCTTTCTAAGAGCCAGTCCAATAGTGCATCGTTTCTTATTGGATTAGAAACATATTGTTGTAGGAAGCTCCACTGTATGTAGTCCTGGAACACTTGATCCTTGCTGCCCCACACACTACAAGTGTCCCAGTCTTCCATAACAACTACCCTACATTGCTGGCATGTCTGTAATATCCCTGCAGATTTGTTCCTCTAGAATCTAAGGAATGTAAATGCATCCGCTATCTCTGTAGCCAGTCTTTTAATATACTGGGATGCAACTCAGTTTCCTTAATACGTTTTTTCGAGTGATGGTTATTGTATTTATTTCGTGGCCCACTTTGGCCTTGATTATTTAGTACTTTTGGAAAG
This sequence comes from Stegostoma tigrinum, assembly GCF_030684315.1. Taxonomy (NCBI): domain Eukaryota; kingdom Metazoa; phylum Chordata; class Chondrichthyes; order Orectolobiformes; family Stegostomatidae; genus Stegostoma; species Stegostoma tigrinum. The sequence goes on from NC_081355.1 coordinate 33,773,352, forward strand.
CTATTAGGGTCTTCCGTCATGAAACATGAAGAAAAACATTCAACTCCTCTGCCATTTCCTGCTTACTTATTATTACTTCTCCTAATTCTCTATCAAGCTATGTTCAGTCTGGTCTCTCTTTTTATATATTTAAAGAATCTTGTACTATTCTTTTTAAACATTACTTGTTAGTTTTGCATCAATATATAATTTTTCCAACTTCATAATATTTTGATCATCTTTTGTTTGTTTTTAAAACTTTAACAATCCTCTGGCTTACCAGTAATCTTTGGCACATTTTATGTTCTTTCTTTCAATGTGATAATTGTTTACTTCCACTAGTCTCAATATATATCATCTATTTTACAATTATTAAAAAAGTTATATCCTTGAACCGTGTATAGGAGGCTATTGCTTAGGTTATATTTCAGCTGATTCCTCCTGTCACCAATGACAAAACCAGAAATTGAATGCAAGATGATTCACTTTATGAAGGAGAAAATATCTGACTCAATATAACTAGCAGACTTACATCATCATTAAAATGGAAAAGCAGCCACAAATGCCTAAACATTTGAAATAACTTATCAGCAATAAGCTTCAAAAAGTGGGCCACAATTGCGAATTTATGGTAAATAATTTTGAGAACCAGGTCACGCTCACAGTGTCAATCCATTAACAGATTTGAACTGTGATTACAAGTAAAAGATGAAGGAATCATCGGGGGTTTTTGCTAGCTACTTTATTGATCCCAACAGATTGCATTAACCAGAGAGAAATAACCACAGAATTGTAGCTCACTAATCATGATAAAGCATTATGTTTCATTCCAGTAATGGACAAATTGAATGTACCAACTCAAACCTGTTATCAATATTGATATGAATCTCATTTACTTTGCTGCAAATGATTAGAAAATCAAACAGATTTGTATAAATTCTGTAATTTAGATAATTTAGCACTCTCAAACACTGGGAATTGCCGATGTTTTTGAAAATTATTTGTTACCTGAACTTGCACATCTCTGGAATTGATGATTTCAACTATTCCCACCACATTGTCAAACACAAGGCCAAGCTTTTTACAAGAATCTGAAATGTAAAATAATATTATATATATAAATATTCAGAAACAAGCTATAGGTGTGTAAACAAAAAGCAATGGAACTTTATCATCATAAAAATGGAATAAAGCTTACACATTTGAAGCAATTTATTACAACTCAGTTTTAAAGAGTGGGCCGCGATTAAAAACTTGAAACTATTTTCAAAAAACAATATTGATCGGCAACTTATTTTGAGAAGCAGGTTACTACTGTAATCCTGATTTATAAAACGGCATGAGTGTACAACAGCTATTGTGAATTTGAATCATTTCCAACAACTACTTAACACTTTGGTAGTGACCCATGTACTTACCGATTGTAATGGAATTGACTTTGCCTTGGATTTTCAGTGTAGAGTTGCTGCATTTATAGACATAGACAACATGCCTCAGTTCAGTCTCAGAAATGACAATATTGTCATTATTTTCCTGGTATTCCTGGGATAAAAGTAATAGAACAATTAGCTGGAAATTAAATATTAAAAAATTCCACAGATATAAAGGGGTGAAAATTGGTTATGACTTATTTTTTGGCTCACAACTAATGGTACAGCCACTGCACACTGTCCCAAACTAGTTTGCATTCTGTTTGTTGTACTTCACAAAAAGTTCAGCATTCTACTAAGCAGAATAAAGTGCTACTTATCTTGTTGGTAGCTGCCTAAAATTTCCCAGAATGGAGATGTTCAAGCAGCAGTGGAAGGGATAAGGGAGACACTCTTCCACCGCTGGTTCCAGAGAACATTAACATTTTGAACATTTTAGTCTGAAACTAATGTTTTTTTGGGGTAGGTCACTGGGGATGACTATACCAACTGCTCAAGATTTCCAAGCAAAGAATGCTGGGCTCCTGTGCTGATTGATCAAACCAATTTCTGCAAAATAGCCAGAGTTAATGGCACCCCATTTACAACTATAAACAGAATAACACTTGTTTTATGTGGCCACATTGAAAACTGCCTTTACCTATTAAGAAGTTCCCACTGTGCAATTGCAGATTTAATGTGGGTTGATAATACTTAGAATTTTAGGCATGTTTGCTGCCTAGGAATTGGACATGTTGGGAACCAGTTGCTACTTAATAGAGTCTAGCTCATTCTGTGTTCAAAATAAACCAGCCCATACATTATTTCACCAAAGAGGTTGGTGGGGGGGGGGAACAAAGTTTGTCAGTCTGTTCACAGCCAAACCATTACTTCCTGGGACCTCAAAAGTGTAGAGCATTTTACACTTCTCAATCCTCCATCATCTTGTAATCTACTGCTTTTCAAAACTCAAATCTGGAATTTGTTGGGATGAATTTGTTTAGAAACACTCTTTCTTGGATACCTTAAATAAACAGTAAAGAATGTTGTGCATAAAAGCAAAATGTTTGAGTATGATGTTGAATTTAACAAATTATTCTTTTCTTCCGTAAGTCAGTGTGGGTTCTGACCCAAACTTTTAATTCCTTCTTGACCATGGGGTGGTGCCAGAGGGCTGGAATGAAAGTTAATTAATCTCCACTTGATTGGAAACAGTCAGCATGACTTTGCAAGAGGGACATGATACCTAACAAAATTGATAGAATTTTTTTGAGGAGATGATCAAGTATGTAGATGAGGGTAGTTCAATTGACTTGGTATCTATGGATTTCAGCAAAGCCTTTGACAAGAAGTCATGGGAGACTGATAAAGAAGGTAAAAGGACATTGGATCCAGAGTAACTTGGCAAGATGGATCCAAACTGAGCTTAGTGGCAACAGAAGTGGTGATAGAAGGCTGTTTGTGTGACTTTCTAAAATTCATTTGTAGGATGTGGGTGTCGCTGGTTAGCCAACATTGATTGCTCAAAGTTACTCTTGAGAAGATGGTGGTGAGCTGCCTCTTTCAACTGCTGCAGTCCACCTGCTATAGGTTGGCCCACAATGCCAGTAGGGGGAGGGAATTCCAGGATTTTTGACCTGGTGACAGTGACGAAACAGTTACATACTCCCAAGTCAGGATGGTCAGTGGCTAGCAGGGGAACTTGAAGGTGGTGTTGTTCTCGTGTATCTGCCGCCTTTCTCATTCTAGATGAAAAAATTTCTGCAGTGCATCTTGTAGATACTACACTGCTACCACTGGGCATCGGTGGTGAAGGGAATGGATGCTGGTGGATGTAGTGCCAATCAAGTGGGCTGCTTTGTTCTGGGTGGTGTCAAACTTCTTGCATGTTGTTGGAGCTACACTCGTCTAGGCTGGAGGCCAATGTCCAGTGGCACACCACAGAGATTGATGCTGGATCCCTTATTGTTACTAATATACATATATAAATGATGTCAATGAGAATGTTGATGGGGAGGGAATTAGAAGTAAGTTTATCAATGACACGAAAACTGGGTAGTTAGAAGTGAGGAAAGAGGTCTTTATTTTTCTACTTTATGCTAAGAAGGACTTTAATGTTGAATTTTTGACTTTATTTCCTTATTTTTCTACCTTGTACCTAAGATTTTGCACTTAGCTACCTTGGTACCTAAGACCGTAGAATTATACAGTGTGCAAGCAAGCCGTTCAGCCCATTGAGTCTGCACCAACTATCTAAAGAGCAACACAACCAGACCCACCCCACGACCCAATCCTTGTACCACTGCATCTCTCAGGCTAATCCATCTAACCTACACATCTCCTGACACCATGGGCAATTTAACAAGGCCAATCCACCTAACCTGCACCTCTTTGGACAAGGATGGCACTGGGAATGGTGACATTGTACACTTTTCACTGCACTCCGGTATCCCTGTACTTGAGTACATGTGACAACAAAATCTAAGTTCTAATTCTAAAGATCTCTTTCTGGTTCTCAGTTGCAAGAAGATGTAGTCAGGTTAGTTAGATGGGCTAATGAGTGACAGATGAAATGTTAGATAAATCTGAGGTGCTGCATTTTGGAAAGAAAATTCAGGGCAGGACTTATACACTTAATGATAAGATCCTGTAGAGTGTTGCTGAACAAAGAGACCTTGGAGTGAGGATCATAATTCCTTGAAAGTAACGTTGCAGGTCGACAGGATAGTGAAGGCGGCGTTTGGTAAGCTTGCCTTAATTGGTTAGCGTATTGAGTATAGGAGTTGGGAGATCTTGTTGCGGCTGTGCAGGACATTGGTTAGGCCAGTTTTGGAATGCTGTATTTCAATTCTGGTCTCCCTGCTACAGGAAGGATGTTGTGAAACTTGAAATGGTTCAGAAAAGGTTTACAAGGATGTTGCCAGGGTTGGAGGGTTTGAGCTATAGAGAGAGCCTGAATAGGCTGGAGCTATTTTCCCTGGAGCTTTGGAGGCTGAAGGGTGACCTTATAGAGGTTTATTAAATCATGAGGGTCTTGGATAGGATGAATAGCCAATATATTTTTCCCAGGGTAGTGGAGTTCGAAACTAAAGGGCACAGGTTTAAGGTGAGAGGGGGAAGATTTAAAAGGGACCCAAAGGGTAACTTGTTCACACAGAGGGTGGTACATGTATGGAATAAACTACCAGAGGAAATGGTGAAGGCTTGTAACATTACAACTTCTGAAAGGCACTTGGATAGATACATGAATAGGAAGGGTTTAGACAAGTATTGGCCAAATGCTGGCAATTGGGACTAGATTAATTTACAATATCTGCTCAGCGTGGATGAGTTGGACAAAAGGGTCTGTTTCCATACTATACAGCTCTATGACTCTATAAGTCTGAAAAGTGTAAAGTAACGCACTTTGAAAGGGAAAAAGTGTTGGGTGTGATGGGGCTGGATGGGAGTGTGGAGCGGGCAAGGGAGTCATGGAGAGAGTGGTCCCTCCAGAAAGCAGACAGAAGTGGGGAGGGAAAAATGTCTTTGGTGGTGGGGTCAGATTGTAGATGGTGGAAGTGTCGGAGGATGATGCGTTGGATCTGGAGGTTGGTGAGGTGGTATGGAAGGACTAGGGGACCACTCTCTCTATGACTCCCTTGCCTGCTCCACACTCCCCTCCAGCCCCACCACACCCGGCACTTTGCCCTGAAACCGCAGGAAGTGCTCAACCTGCCCCCACCACCTCCGACCTCACCTCTATCCCATGCCTCAAGAAGACTTCCACATCAAGCAGAGGTTCACCTGCACATCTGCTAATGTGGTATACTGCATCCAATGTAACCGTTGTGGCTTCCTCTACATCGGGGAAACCAAGCGGAGGCTTGGGAACCGCTCTACTGAATGAACCTACGCTTGGTTCGCAATAAACAACTGCACCTCCCAGTCGCAAACAATTTCAACTCCCCCTCCCATTCCTCAGACGACATATCCATTCGGGGCCTCCTGCAATGCCACAACGATGCCACTCCACCCAAAGGTTGCAGGAACAGCAACTCATATTCTGCTTGGGAACCCTGATGCCCAATCATATCAATGTGGATTTCACAAGCTTCAAAGTCTCCCACCCCCTACCGCATCCCAAAACGAGCCCAGCTCGTCCCCGCCTCCCTAACCCCTTCCTCCTCCCACCTCAAGCTGCACCCCCATTTCCTACCTACTAACCTCATCCCGCCCCTTGACCTGTCCGTCCTCCTTGGACGGACCTATCTCCATCATACCTTCCCACTGACAATCACCTTTACTTGCTCCATCTCCACCTCTTTAACTTGTCTGTTTCCTCTCCACCCATCTTCTCCTCTATTCATCTTCGATCCGCCTCCCCCTCTCTCGCTATTTATTTCAGAACCCTCTTCCCCTCCTCCATTTCTGAAGTAGGGTCCAGGCCCGAAAGCTGCTGCTTGGCCTGCTGTGTTCATCCAGCTCCACACCTTATTATCTTGGATTCTTCAGCATCTGCAGTTCCTATTATCTCTGATAGACCTTTAACAGAGCTCTTATTCAGCCTTGAAATGGAGCCACAGTGGAAAAAAGGGGAAATGATGTCCTGAAACAAAATTCCTAAAATGTTTTTCAAGGCCAAGCAACAAGCTATTGAAATGGTTCAAGAAAGCAATACTTAATTTAACTGAATGCATTGCAGAGATGGCTGTTTAACACTAGATGTCACTATTGTGTTTTGTACATTATGTCGCTTTAAAAGGTTACCATGTCAGGGAATAGATACTTTCATCTTTATGTAGAATTAGACAAAATAAGTTACACGTGAGTAAAATACTACTTTAATTTAAAAACAATTTTTGTGAAGATTCTGAACAAAAAAAGGTGAAAAATCTGGTGCATTTTGTGTCTACTATCCTAGTCTTTAACTAAGCAGTTAAAAACTTGCTTAAATTTGTCATCACCTTTTTTATACTATGTTCCTTAATGATTATTTTCACACTGTTAAGAAAGAGTTAATAATTTATTTTATTTCATGACATTGATTACTAGAAGAAATTCTAATTATCAGATAAACTGGAACAAATAATGGGCACTGTACTTTTTTTTAAAAACTTGTAGAACAATTAGTGATTCAGTCTCTTCAGAAACTCCACTCAAGAAATAAAACCTAAACGCTCAGATGGAAAGCAATAGAAAAATTATAACGTTGTGTTCAATTTACTTAGCTAGCTTCACTCTAAGTAGTGGTAACTTGGAATAAGCTGTGCTGGTTTTAACTGGACTTTACGTACATGAAACTACTATCCACTTCAGTACTGCAAACATTTATATTTGCGTAATAGAGAATTAAAAACCAGCTGATTAGGGTTATATGTTGCTGTGAAGGAATCGATAATTCAAACAATTATTCTTCTCCCTTCTCAGGGAAAAGTTCTGCCTTAAATACATATGTGTGACCTAAGTTTAAGGACACAGATTTCCAATGAAAACTGACATCTCAGTAATACTTACCTGCAAACACCACTGAGACGAAAAGTCCAAAAACTACTGCATTTGGCAAGAGACTTAAACACATCATTTAAGAAAAACCACACTCTCTGTGCCCTCTCAGGTGGACACTCAAGATTCCCTGGTATTATTGGTGTCCTGGCTAATATTTACCCCTTAACCAAAATCAGAATAGTTGGTTAACATTAATTTCTGTTTGCCAACTGGCTGCTATGTTTCCAACATTGTATCAGTGACTACAGTTCAAACAAGCATTTACGTAGCAGTAAAACACTGGTATGTTCTGAGATCTATATAAAGCCAGGAGCATTCTTTTCAATGCTGCCTTATTTGAAGGTAAATCCAGGTATGTATTTAAATCTCATGACGGCAAGCGTAAATACAAATTCTTTATTTGTAAGAATGGGATAATGTTTATCGGCACTTCATATAAGCCATCATAATTTGAATCTTGTCTTTTGTTCGTAGTTCCATCAGTAACACAACTAATAATTTGGGGCCAGGTTTTACAGAGGGATGACAGAGTCTTGCTCCTTCCAAGCCCATTTCATAACTATAATGAATACTGGGCAGGCTAGAATAGCTAGTCACGGGATTTTCTATTGCTCACTCAGGAAGAAGTCCCTGCTTCAGAAGCTGCTGGTCGATTGGCTGGTAGTTCCATCACTCTTTACAATGCCAGATTTCAGTAGTGAGTTCTGCTAGCAATGTGACTGCCAGAAGAGACCGAAGGGAGATCACAGTGTCATGAGAGCTGAGTCCTGTGATTTTACAATGGGGAGAGATGCTAGAGGCACAGAAAGAGGGAGGTAGTGTGTCAGTTCTGTCAGACAGGTGGCATGGAAGGAAATGGGTGATATTTAGGAAAGGGGTGCGCACTTGAGGTGTGTTGGATGTCACTCAAATGAGGTGCCTCCCTCCTTTCCCACCTTTATTTTTGTAGGCCTATAAAAGTAGCTTGCCCAAGCTAGTCATATTATGGCATGGGCAGTGTATTACTCAGATCAATAGGCTGTTAACATCTCTAATTTATCTTTATTTAAATATGGCATTCAGCTGGCATGTGCAGTGCTGCCTACCGAGTGTATTATGGGATTGAGATGAGAGGTGGATGGGCAGATGATGGTCCAACCTGACCTATTTTGTGTTTACCCCCCACCCCTCTCCACACCACGGCCACTATCATTGAAAACACACCATTTGGGGAACATAAGATCCAGCCTTTGGTTATACTTACCACTTTCCACTTCTTTCCTTCTAGCTCCAGCACAGGCATCCTTGGCTGCTGTGGAGGGGATGCGGGCGATGTAGGACTGGATGAGTGACTCTTTGATGGGGAAGTGATCACTGCAGTCCGTGGACGAAGATTTGGATTCTTGTGGGTCTTCTGGTCTTCAGGAACATGGCGGAGACCTAGAAAGGTAAAAAATCAGTACCACAGAAAACTGTTCAATTTTTTTTGATCTTTTAAATCAACTGAAATTGTTAAATATCAGACATTTATATTCACGTCACTAATTTTAGGAGCTCGTAGTTCAGTATTAAAATACATTACCACAGAGTCCAGCAGGGACATCTGGGAGTATTCGAGAAAAGTCTCAATAGTTTAAAAATCAGAACATAATACAGACAAACATCCTACACACCTCACCGGTACAGAGTTTTGTAAGAGTTATTCAGTTAGTCCCAATTGCCTATTCCTTTTCCAAACTCTTGCAGTTTTCTTTTACCATTCACGTATTTATCCAATTTCCTTTTGAAATTTACTATTCAATCTGCTTCCACAGCCCTTTTAGCTTGTATTTTCTAGATCATAACACAATGTGAAAAGCTCCTCTTCTCACAACGTGTTCATTTGACATTTATCTTGAATCAATGTCTGCTCATTATCAAACCATATAGTAATGGAACAGCATTTCCTACCTTTATTGACATCCCCTCATAAATGTGAGTACCTCTACTTAAGTTCCCTTAATCATCCCTGTACAAAAGACACCAATCATATTTTCACAAGTCTCCATATATTGTCCATTATTACTAGTATAATTCTGGTAAATGTGATCATGAAATGAGTCAGCAAGAAAGGAACATGTATTAAAAAGTCACTACGGTAAATGACATCAAATTTATAACTGAACATGCTTGAAATAAATATTAATTTAGTGCAATTAAACACAGCTAATTTATTGCTTGATATGGTAATCTGTTTATAATGTCTACAAAGTCAATTCATTGCACCTACAATTTTTATAAGTATGAGCCTTTTTTTTGTCCTGACTTACTGATAGCACTCTTGCTTCTAAGTCAAAAGAACATGCATAAAAGTCTACTCAAGAGATTGAAGACTTAACTTAGACACTTAGACTGATGCTTCCTGTCATACTGAAGGAGTCCTGCACTATCTCAGAGTTGCTGCCATTTGGTTGACATATTAAACCGAGGCCCGGAATAGATATGGGCAGAATACCACCAAACCTTATCTGTACCCCTCCACCACAGTCACAGCTGCAGGCCTTTTGGTGGAGGGCCATGATGACAAGGGGCACCTCTGACCTCACTATTTACAGAAGACCATCAGGGGCACTTGTATTGCAAGGTATCCTCTCTTTCAAGGTATCTTCTCCAAGAAGGACAACAGGGATAATGCAGAAAATTATAGGCCAGTGAGCCCTACATCACTAGTAGGGAAATTATTGGAGAAGGCTGTTAGGGACAAGACCTTTTCACATTTGGAAAAGACTTATTAGGGATTGTCAGTATGTCTTTGTGCAGGGGAGGTCTTGTCTCACAGATTTGAGTTTTTTTGAGGAAATGACAAAGATTATTGATTCAGTGGACACTGTCTTTGTGAACTTTACTAATGCACTGACATGGTCCGCTGGTCCAGAAGATTAAGTCACATCGGATACACAGTGAATTGTGAAGTTAGACACAAAATTGGCTTGATCATAATAAATGGAGTATAATTGAGGAGGGTGGAGTCTGTTACCAGTTGTGTTCTGCAGGGATCAGTGCTTGGATCTCTATTATTTGTAGTATATATAAATGATTTGGATGAAAATTTAAGTGGTCTGTCTCCACAGAGGCCAGTATCTTGTAACTAACTCACCCTTTATTTACGTGCAGAAGTCCTTGACACTGATCCAGCTCCCTCGGAGCCAGCTCTCTGAGTGAACAGAATCTCTGATACTCCTGTTTTTATTTGTCAGCCCCAGGGCTCCTTGATGGCACCAGTTTAACCGCCCCAAGCAGCAACTTATTTTGTGTGATGTCCACCTGACCTCGTTACAATCACCATATCCTTCCCCTGCTGAGTCAAATGACATCAACCTCCCTGCTAAAAAGTAGTGCCTCCAGATCTGGCACTTTACAGCCAGTGAAGGGCTTCCTACAACAATTAGCACAAGATCAGAAATCACACAACACTAGGTTATAGTCCAACAGGTTTATTTGAAAATAAAACAGCTTCACTCCTTCTTCAGGTGTTAGTGAGAGATATAGTATCTGACACAGAATTTATAAGTAACAGATCAAAGGGTCACACCACTGATGAGGATGTATTAAACTAACCTACGATGCATTTAAATCTTTAATCAGATGGAATGTCTTAATTGATTTAATATGTATATGTACATCCCAGAAATCCTTTCAAGTCATAGTCCTGAGAGAACTAAAGGTTTTATCAGTGTAAAGAAGAGGTGAGACAACAAGGAGAGACAACTGATGGTGGTTTGACCAGAGGGTCACCACACCCCATCATGGAGAGAAGGCGAGTCCTTCATGGTAACCTCAGCTGGTGCAGGAATTGAAGCCACATTGTTGGCAACGCCAATCAGATATCATCTTTTCAGCATCGGTGTCTTAGGTTCCAGTATAAGACAAGACGGCCCAAATCTTCTGGTCTGGGTCAGAATCCCTACCTCCTACTTTTGCAAGAATTTTTGGGCCCTCCTCTGGTTCAGACTCTATCTCAACAGATGTAGCCCACGAAATGATCCTGGGAGTATTGGGGTGAATTTATTTAGAAATCATGCCCCTTTTTAACATCAATTTCTGCCGTATTCCAGAAAGAAAAGAACTTAAATGCCCATAGCCACTTTGAAAGCTACTGAGAGAAGGTAAGTGTTAGGCAAGTGAGAGTGAAAGAAGGGTTATGGGGAGGGTGGGGTCGGCAATGAGATCGGATGGCAAGTAAGCAAATGGGGAATCAGATAAGTGGTTGAGATGATACAGGTAGCAGTACATGAGTGAGAGGTTAGGATGGGTCAGATTTTTGGGAGCGTGGTTGGGCATTCGGTACTGATAAGATGCTTGGTGAATTGGACGTACAGAAGGTGTTGGTTGTAAAGCCATAGGAGGTGGAGAGCATTTGGAGGATGCTCCAGGAAAGCAGCAGGGGTGGGTGTTTGGGGTCAATGTGTTTTTTTTTGCAGTGGAGTCAATTTTACAGTTAGCCAGAACTTGAAGTAGGTTTTAATTCCTTTAGTATTTACTAGGTAAAATGGGGAGGCAATGGCCAATTGGCATTATCGCTAGGCTATTAATCTAAAACTCAGCTAATGTTCTGAAGACCTGGGTTTGAATCCCACCATGGCACTTGGTGGATTTTGAATTCAATAAAACATACTTGAAATTAAGAATCTCCTGATGATGATTATGAAACCATTGTCAAATGTCAGGCAACCCACCTGGTTCACTAATGTTCTTCAAGGAATGAAATCTGTTATCCTCACCTGGTGACTTGAGGATATGTCCTGTCCCACAGCAGAGGTGCTGTACAGTGGCATACGGCCAGGAAGGAGTTGCCCTGGGAATCCTCAACATTGACTCCAGACCCTGTGAAGCCTTGTGGCTTCAAGTTAAACATAGACAAGGAAACCTCATGATTACCAAGTACCGTCCTCCCTCAGCTGATGAATCAGTACTCCTCCATGTTGAATAACACTTGAGGAAAGCACTAAGGGTGGCAAGGGCACAAACTGTATGCAGGGTGGGGAATTTCAATGCCCACAAAAAAGAGTGGCTTGGCAGCAGCGTTACTGATTTGGCTGGCTGGGTCCTAAAGGACATAACTGCCAGATTGGCTCTCCGGCAGATAGTGGGAGATCCAACATGAGGGAAAAACATACTTGACTCATCCTTCCCAATCTGCCAGCTGCAAATGCATCTGTCCACAACAGTATCAGTAACATTGACCACCACACAGTCCCATCTTTACATTGAGAATAACCTCCATCATGTTGTGTGGCACTATCGCTAAACAGGACAGACTTTGAACATATCCAGCAACTCAAGGTTGTGCATTCATACAGCACCATTGGCCGTCAACAATAGCAGAATTGTACTCCATCACAATCCTCAACCTCATGGGACAGCAGATCCCCTACTCAATCATTATCATCAAACCAGGAGATCAACCCTGGTTCAGTGCAGAATGCAGGACAGCATGCCAGGAGCAGCACCAGGCATACCTAAAAATAAGGTTTCAACCTGGTGAAGTTACAAAACAGGACTACTTGTGTGTCAAACAGCATAAGCAAATGATGGACACAACTAAGTGACCCCACTACCAATAAATCAGATCTAGACTCTGCAGTCCTTCCATATCCAGTCACAAATGGGGGGATAATTAAACAACTCACAGAGGAGGAGACTCCACAAATATCCCTGTTCTCCCTGTTCTCCATGACGCATGAAAGCAATGGATCAGTGCAAAAGATAAGGCTGAAGCATTCGCGTCAATTGTCAACCAGAGTGCCAAATGGATGATCCATCTTGGATCCATTCAGTGGTCCCAGCCCATTCAATTCACTCCATGTGATATCACAAAATGGTTGGAAGCACTGAATACTGCAAAGACGATGGACCCTGTCAACAAATCGACAATAGTACAGAAGACTTAGGCTCCGAAAGTTGCTGCTCCTCTAGCTAAGCTTTTCCAGTATAGTTACAGTACTGGCATTTGCCCAGCAATGTGGAAAACGGCATAAAAACACAGGATAAATTTAACCCAGTCAATTACCAACCTATCAGTCTACACTTGATTGTTAGTAAAGCGTTGAAAGCATCAATAGTGCTAGCAAGCAGCACCTGCTTGGCAATAACTTGCACAGTGACACCCAGATTGGGTTCTGACAGAACCACTCGGCCCCTGACCTCATGTGACAGCCTTGACAATCAAGGCCTCGTTCGACTGAAAGTGGCATCAACAAGCCCCACCAAACCTGGAATCAATGGATATCGGGGGCAAACTCTCCGCTGGTTGGTGTCATACCTGGCACATTGATGGTTGTGGTTGCTGGAGGTCGGTTATCTCAGCTGCAGGCCATCCCAGCAGGAGACTCCCAGGGTAGTGTCCTAGGCCCAGACATCTTCAGCTGCTTCATTAATGACCTGTCCTCCATGATATGGTCAGAAGTAGGGATATTTATCAATGATTGCACCATGTTCAGTGCCATTTGTAACTCCTCAGTTACTAAAGCAGTCCATGTTGAAATGCATCAAGATCTGGACAATATCCAGGTATAGGCTGATAAGTCACAAGTTAAGATTCATGCCACCCAAATGCCAGGCAATGACCATTGCCAATAAGAGACAAACTAACTACCGTCCCTTGACATTCAGTGGTGCTACCAAAGCCTGTCCACCATCTACAAGACACAAATCAGGAGAGTAATCGAATACTCCTGACTTACCTAGGTGTGTGCAGCTCCAACAACACTCAAGAAGCAAGACATCACCCAGACAAAGCAGCTCTCTTCATTGGCACCACTGGAGAGATCCCATTTCATATTTTTAAAGTATATCGAGGTCAAGCCTCCTAAATTGTGTTGGTTAGGTCAGGCTTTGAGTTGCATAACCACAGATTTGAAATCTTCCACAGACCAGCATAATCCAATGTAATTTTTTTAATTAAAGGGTGCTTCTTCACGTATCCAGAGCAAAGCAGACTTAAGTTCCATTGATAAAGCTGAATATGGGTTTATGAACAAAAATTAGCACTTTGGCAGAGGTGTCTACGCCTCCACCTGTGAGTAACCTAATTTAAAATGTAGTATCTTCAAAAATATTAGACTGAACCATTTCATAATTCACTGTCACACACTAACCATCACCAAGGCACAGATCCAGAATATGTTGGAGTATTCTCCACCTGCCTGGATAGATACAATTCCAACAACACTTAAGGAAATCAATAATACATAGGACAAGGCTGTCTCCTTGACTGGCACCCTATTTGCCACTGACTCACAATGGCAGCAGCGTATACTGTATATAGGATGCACTGCACCAACTCATCAAGGCTTCTTTCACAGCACATGCCAAATCATAATACTGGCAGCAGATGCATAAGAACACATGCACCATTCTGATTTGTAAATATGTCACAATTTCTTCACTGTGGCTAGGTCAAAATCCTTCCAAACTGTACTCTGGACGTAACTACCTGCATTATCTGTAGCAATTCATGAAGGCAGCTCACCACTACATTTTCAAAAGCAACGAGGGCTGGACAACAAACGTTTGCCATGCCAGCAAGTCCAATTTGCAAACAAAAAAAAGTTTTCTTAATAAATATATTTTGACATGAATCATTTTAAAAAACTTGTCTACCCATGCATCTTAAAGTAAAGTACAATTTGAAGAGCCTTTTTCAACCAGGATAATTTGTGAAATCTTGTGATTATGACCCAACAGCATGGTCAATTTTGTCTAGCAGATCTAATTCTGCTGAATTGAATCTTGCAACATCACAAAAGAGCAAGTGTGCTTAAATTGTCCAAGCTTTTGTGCTGGTGCAGCTGATTGTGCTGATGTTAATAAGGGAAACTCAACTTCATATATAAAAAGATTCAAAACAATGTCAGATCGGGTGGCTTGTAATGTATTCATAGCTATCTGCAAACAACCGTTTAGATCAATTATTTAGAATAATGTAGTTACAAATTTCGCTTTTTAAACCAGAATGTAATGATACTTATTTGAAAATATGCAGTGGTCAAATTAGCATATTGCTGAAACAAAGAGAATGTTTTTCTCTGTTCCCCATTATCATGTGCAGATAAGGATAAGTAGTCATACTAATATTCTTACCTTTAGTAATCCCTTCTCCTTGGTTAAGTTGTGCAAAGAGCTGGGAACGTGCCACAGATGCCTCATCCTTGGATGTTTCTGGCAATAAGATTGGAGGGGGCCCAGGAGGAGGAGGAGGGGGTGGTGGGGGACAAGTGCCACAAGAAAGTGGGGGCTTTGCATGGCCCTGAAAAATAGAAAAGTCAAACTTTACCTGCTATTGAGGCAATGCTTACCGTTGCGCTGGAGACACAGATGTTCTTTCATCATAAATTGAATGCATTACATTGTAATTGAATCTGCAGTTCAGAAACCTTCTGCAAAAGATTGTATTCACCCCATGCCACAAATGAAAATTAAATTTAGACAGTAAATTTGTTCAAATCCAAGAATGCATAGTCAATACCAAATTAGTGATATGCACTTGTATTTGCTTAAGAGTCATAGAGATGTGCAGCATGGAAACTGATCCTTCAGCCCAACCCATCCACGCTGACCAAATATCCTGAAATAATCTAGTTCCATTTGGCCCATGTCCCACTAAATCCTTCCTATTCAAATACCCATCCAGATGCCTTTTAAATGTTGCAATTGTACCGCCTCCATCACTTCATCTGGCAGCTCATTCCATACACATAACACCCACTGTGTGGAAAGGTTGCCCCTTAGGTCCCTTTTAAATCTTTCCCTTTTCACCTTAAACCTATGGCTTTTAGTTTTGGACTCCCCTACCCTGGGGAAAAGATATTGGCTATTCACCCTATCCATGCCCCTCATGATTTTATATACTTCTATAAGGTCACCCTACAGGAAACCTAGCCCCAGCCTATTCAGTCTCTCCCTGTAGCTCAAACCCTTCAACCCTGGCAACATCCTCATGAATCTTTTCTGAACTCTTTCAAGTTTCGCAACATCTTTTTTATAGATAAGAGACAAAAATTGAATGTAGTGTTCCAAAAGTGGCCTAATCAGTGTCCTGTACGGTTGCTCTTGTAACTCTTCCTTCTGTTTGGAAATTCTCACTCACTCAATTTTTTGTGTATCTAATCATTTATTGTCAGTAGAGAGGTTGGGGTGTTTGCAGACCAATAACTGAAATGTGCCAAATGAGAGTTCATTATTATAGGGTAGGCCATGTTAGGTTTCTTAATTTTTGAGCCCACTTTGTGTTTTCTCCTCCCTAATTTCCCTAATCTTCTGTTTACAAATGTCCAGTAACAGAACCTTATCATCAGCGTGCAGGTTGAATCTCATCTCCAATCAACATAGAATTAGAGTCATAGAGATATACATTATGGGAACAGAACCTTTGGTCTAACTCGTCCATGCCAAACAGATATCCTACATAAATCTAGTCCTATTTGCCAGCACTTGGCCCATATCTCTCTAAACCCTTCCTCTTCATATATCCATCCAGATGCCTTTTAAATTTTGTAATTCTTCCAGCCTCCACCACTTCCTCTTGCAGTTCATTCAATTCACGCATGAAAAAATTGCCCCTTAAGTCACTTTCATATCTTTTCCCTCTCACCTTAAATCGATGCTGTTTAGTTTGGACTCCCCCATCACAGGGAAAAGACCTTGCCCATTTATCCTATCTATGACCCTCATGATTTTATAAACGTCTATAAGGTCACTCCTCAGCCTCCGATGCTCCAGGGAAAACAGCCCCAGACTATTCAGCCTCTCCCTAAAGCTTAAATCCTCCAACCATGGCAACATCCTTGTAAATCTTTTCTGAACCCTTTCTAGTTTCACAACATTCTTCCCTATAGGAAGGAACCAGAAGTGTACACAATACTCCAAAAGTGGCCTGACCAATGGCCTATACAGCTGCAACATGACCTCCCAACACCAATATTGAAAGCACTGACCAATAAAGGCAAGCATACCAAATGCCTTCTTCACCATCTTATTTACCTGCGACTCTACTTTCAAGGAACTGTGAACCGGCACTCCAAGGTCTATTTGTTCAGCAATGCTCCCAGGACCTTCCCATTAATACATAAGTCCTGCCCTGGTTTGCCTTTCCTCACATTAAAGAAATTAAAATATTATCTAAATTAAACTCCATCTGGTACTCCTTGGCATATGTCCTATGTTCACATCCAAATCATTTATATAAATGATGAAAAGCAGTGGACCCAGCACCTATCCTTGTGGCACACTGCTGGTCACAGGCCTCCAGTCTGCAAAACAATCCTCTACCACCCTCTTGTGATCAGAGATAATGGGAACTGCAGATGCTGGAGAATCCGTGATAACAAAGTGTGGAGCTGAATGAACATAGCAGGCCAGGCAGCATCTTAGGAGCACAAAAGCTGACATTTTGGGCCTAGACCCCTTTTCTGATGAAGGGT
Organism: Stegostoma tigrinum; assembly: GCF_030684315.1. Classification (NCBI taxonomy): domain Eukaryota; kingdom Metazoa; phylum Chordata; class Chondrichthyes; order Orectolobiformes; family Stegostomatidae; genus Stegostoma; species Stegostoma tigrinum. Next base: position 33,790,663 of record NC_081355.1, read on the forward strand.
CTAGGCCTGAAACGTCAGCTTTTGTACTCCTAAGATGCTGCTTCGCCTGCTGTGTTCATCCAGCTCCACACTTTGTTATCTTGACCACCCTCTGTCTTCTACCTTTGAGCCAGTTTTGTACCCAAATGTCTAGTTCTTCCTGTAATCCATGTGATCTAACCTTGCTAACCAGTCTACCATAAGGAACCTTGTCAAATGCCTTACTTAAGTCCAGACAGATCACATCCATCACTCTGCCAAAATCAATCCTCTTCACTACTTCTTCCAAAAACTCAAGTTAGTGAGACACAATTTCCCACGCACAAAGCCATGTTGACCTTCGCACATCAGTCCCTGTATTTCCAAATACGTGTAAATCCTGTCCCTCACGATTCCCTCCAACAATCTGCCCACCACAAATGTCAGGCTTATCAGTCTATAGTCCTATGGCATTTCCTTACCACCTTACTTATATAGTTGCACAATGTTAGCCAACTTCCAGTTTTCCAGCAGCTCACCTGTGGTTATCGATGCCACAAATATCTCAGCAAGGAGCCTTGCAACGTCTTCCCTCACTTCCCACAGAGTACTAGGGTACACCTGATCAGGTCCAAGGGATTTATCCACCTTTAAGTGTTTCAACATGTTCAGCACCTCATCCTTTGTAATATGGGCATTTTTCAAGATAACGCTAATTATTTTCAGAAAATTTTCTATCATCCATATCCTTCTCCACAGTAAACACTGATGCAAACATAGTTCCACTTTATGTCTTACTATCGGACACAATCTGCAGAGAAGACACCAAACAGAAACCGCTGTGACCACCACTGCCACATAAAGGTCGTGCTTACATCTCTGAGTCAGAAAGTCACTGGTTGAAGTCCCATCAAGAGATGAAAGTACAAAATCTAAGCTGATGCTTGCATGCAATACCGAGGGAATGTTGCATTATCTAGAGTGTCGTGTTTGACTGAGACATAATACTGATGTTAAGTCTGTGCTCTTAGATGGGTGTAAAAAGACACGTAAATGCTACTTTGAAAAGTAGTAGAAGAGTTCTCCAGGTGTCCTGATTTGTACTTCACTGGCTGTAAAATACTTTAGGACCTTCTAGCTGTTATGAAAGGTGCTATATAAATGCAAGTTCTTTTTCATAAAGCCCTGCTCTGTACGTCTGTCAATTAAGGCTTTTCAATAATATGCTCCAGCTGCTACTCCAGGCTGCAGTCAATTCCCATGTTTAAGCAGGCTTTGGGGTAGTATTTGGGGAGGTAACCGTCATTCTAATTTATTAGACAGATTTTTGAACCATGTGGCAACAAAGGATTATTGAAGGAGGCAGCAAAAAATTGCAGTTGAGGCCAAAGTCAGATCAACCATGATACAGAAATGTCTGTGAGCCAAGTTAGTCATTTATGCTCCTATTTCTTATGTGCATTCAATCTAGCAGCAACATCTACAGTACTGTAAAGGCAAGGGCCATTAACTAGTCTGTTACGTCTGACCCTCATTAATTTAAAATTAAACGTACTGCATGGATTTGATACCAGTGATAACCTCACACTCTTCTTGTGGAAACTATTTACCAAATAGCATTTGCACTTAGCAAAGAGTTTTTTTTTGCTAATGAGTAGAAACGAACTTTCTAATAGAAACAGCAGACCCTTTAAAACAGAGGTTCTGGCATGAGCAAGTGGGACAGAGTAATCATCCTTTGTTTATAACCAAAAGGATAAAAGGAAATCAAGTAACAAAGTATTAAATCAGAGACAAAGTTGCTGGATGAGCTCAGCAGGTCTGGCAGCATCTGTGAAGGAAAGAACGGAGTTAATGTTTTGGGCCCAGTCACCCTTGCTCAGTCACCGGAACCGAAATATTAACTTTTTTTCCCTTCACGGATGCCAACAGACCTGCTGAGCTTATCCAGCAACTTTGTTTTTGTTTCTGATTTACAGCATCCAGAGTTCTTTTGGTTTTCATTAAATTAGAGAACTGATTGTCAGTGAATGTAAATTCACTCAAGGGACCTAGGCACTGCTAACTGGCCAGCATTTATTGGCCACCCCTTGTTGCTCATGAGATGGTGGTGGTGAGCTATTTTCTTGAACTGCAGCACTCCATCTGTTGAAGGTAGACCCATAATTCTATTAGGAAGGAATTCCAGCATTTGTATCAACAACACTGAAGGAATGGCAATCTATCTTCCAAGTCATGATGGCGAGTGGCTTGGAAGCGGAATTGTAGGTGGTGATACTTCCATGTGTTTGCTGCTCTTGTCCTTCAAGATGGAAGTGGTTGTGGGTTTGCACGGTGTCACCTAATGTCTTTGGTGAATTTCTGCATTTCATCTGTAGATACTACAAACCGCTACTACTGAGCATCAGTGACGGAGGGAGTGGATATTTGTGGATGCTAATCAAGTGTACTGCTTTGTTCTAGATGGTGTCAAGCTTTTTGAGTGTTATTGGAGCTGCATTCAACTAGGTAAATGGCCAGAATTACATCAAACACTTCAATTGAACCTCATAGATAGTGGACAGCTTCAGGGATCTGGAGGTGAAATACTCACTGCTGTAATGCAGGACTGAGCCATTCCATGTCCAACTGCAGCAAGACCTGGACAATATCCAGGCTTGGGTTGACAAGTGGCAAATAACATTTGTCAAACCATCTCCTGTAAGAGACAACTTAACCAAATACCAAGAGGATGGTAGATATATGGAACGTGTTGCCTAAGAGGCAGATTCTCCTGCAATGTTTAACAGGAGTCTGGATGAGCACTTAAAATGCCAGGACACAGTAGACTTTGGTCCAGGTGCAGGTAAATAGGATTAGTACAATTTGGTTTTTGTTGGCTGTCATAGCCTGTTTCTATGCTTCGTAACTCAATGACTCTAGTATTTGAGGAGCTGCCAATGGTGCTAAACAATGTGCAACCATCAGCAAACATCCCCACTTCTGACCTTATGAAGGAGCAAGGAGTATTGATGAGGCAGCCAAAGGTCACTACCCTGAGGAACTCCTAGAAAGATATCCTGGAGCTGAGATGGCTGGCCTCCAACAAGCACAACCATCTTCCTATGTGCCAGGTATGATTCCAACCAGCAGAGAGTTTTCCTCCAATTCCCAGTTTTGATAGGGCTCCTTGATGGCACACACAGCCAACTGCAGCCTTGATGTCAAGTGCTGTCATTCTCACCTCATCTCTGGAATTCAACTCTTTTATCCATGTTTGAATCATGGATATATAATGGAATAATGGATATATAAGACTATAATGAGGTGAGTGGCTGAGTGGCTGGCAGAATCCAAACTGAGAGTCACTGAACAGGTTATTGTTGAGCAGGTGCTGTTGTTTGTACAGTTGATGTCATCTTCCATCACGTTATGGATGACCAAGAGTAGACTGGTGGGGCAGTAACTGCCCAGTTGGATTTGTCCTGCATCATGTGTACAGGACATAGCTGGACAATTTTCCACATTGTTGGGTAGATGCCAGGGTTGCAGCTCTACTGAAATACCTCAGCTGGGGGTGCAGCATGTTCTGGAGCACAAGTCTTCAGTTATATTGCCAAAATATTGCCTTTTCAGCGTCCAATGTCAGCAACCATTTCTGAAAATTACATCAAATGAATTGAACTGGCTGAAGAGGGGCATCTGTGATGTTCAAAACCGCTGAAGGAGGCTGTGACACACTGATGTGCTGCCCCACCCACCCCCAGCCCTATTATGGAGAATGGGGATATTAATGGGGCCTCGTCCTTTGATAAGTTGTTTAATTATCCACCACCACTCTCCATGGGATGTCGTAGGATTACAAAGCTGATCTGATCCATTAGCTATGGGATTACTTAGCTCAGTCTATCACTTGCTACAATATGCTGTTAAACACGCAAGTAGTCCAATTTATACATTTATGAGGTTGACACCTCATTTTTAGATATGCTTGTGCTGTTTCTGACATGCCCTCCTGCACCCTTCATTGAACCACCAGGTTTGATTCCTGGGTTTGATTTGGTGGGGAGGACATAAGCTTGTATCACTGCTAAGGCCAGCATGTTACTAGCCTTAAGAAGATGGTAGTAGCCTTCTTGAACCATTGCAGTCACATAATACAGGTACATTCAAAGGATCATGAACCCAGGATGAGGGAATGGCAAAATATGTCCAATCTGGATTGGTTTGCAACTTGGAGGGAAATGTGCAAGTTAATACTATTTCAATATATCTCCTGTCATTGTACTTCCAGGCAGTGAAGGTCTCAGGTTTAACAGGCACTGTCAAGAATTCTTGGCAAGTTGCTGCAATGCAATTGTTGCATACAACTGGGGTTCAACATGGCTGTTGCAATCCTTCACTGCACTTATAAAAATATTTTTTGTTACATGCTAACAATTGTCATCAAATTGATTGCTACTCAAGAAGTATTGGGCTGTATGATGGTACTTTGTTTCAGTTCAGTATAGGACCCAGCTTAGAAGGATAATAATTCAGTTAACATGAATGCTCTCACAATTGATGTCTGGCGATCCTTACTTAAATTTAATTCTTAGTTTCCTATGGCCCAAGTTGAATTCCTGTGTATGTAGACTAAATCCCATATCTCATGCATAAATAACTCCATGTATAAATGAAAGATAATGGTCTGTGAGTACAATCAAAACAAAAGTTCCCTTAGTGCATGGAATTTTAAATATCTGAGTAAGACAGGACTGCATAAATAGAAAAATTCTGAAGTGGCCAATAATTTTTGATGGCTCATCTCCAATCCTTTCAGCATATCTGCTACAGCTACTTGCCTTTGTTACATCTACACTTGACAATTTTAATATTTAAACTTAAGCTCATCCAAAACTATGCTGCCTAATTTGACTCAAGTCCTATTCACCTGGTTAAGCAATATTTGCTTTAAAAATTCTAATATCCCCTGAGCCTTAGCCTTATTTCTGTAATGTCCTCCAGTCCCACAATCCTCGGTTACCTACACTCTTCAAATTCTAGCCTCTGCTGCATCCCTAACTTTATCATATTATTGGCAGCAGTACCTTCAACTACCTATGCCCTCAGCTTGGGGTCCCTCCCAAACCTCCACACCTTTCTCCGCTGCTTTAAAATGCTCCTCAAAACCTGACTGTGACAGATCACAATCACATATTTTAATTTTGTTTTATGCAACTTATTGTCAAACTTTTATCCATTTACATTTCTATAAAGCACCTTAGCATATTATTAATGACTTCAACGGCACTATATAAATACAAGATTATTATTTTTTGTTTGTAATTTAACAATGTGCTGGTTGACTTAATGCAGGGGCTTAATGGCCTTGTGGATAGGGGACTTAGTCAAAATAAGACCCCTGCAACTATATTTAGTAAGTTAACACATCTGTTCTATTATTGGTATAGTGCCTAGACATTCTACAAGCACATATCTTCATGCTTTTTTACTAAAATGTTTGTGCTGTAAAGGATAGGGGCATTGTACATGTGGAGGGTATTGAAAGGACTCATGAATGTTCTTGATGCAGATGCCCCCTAGAATTTTTAATCTGACAATTTCTATGTGGAAATTCTTTCATCTCCAGATCCCCTTCACATTCGAGCAAACATTTTAATTTTCTCTTTGTGTTAAAGATAAGTTAAAACAGCATGTGCTAGATATTGGGTGAAGTAAACTTCAGCCAGTCAGCTATAAGCGCCCAGTCAGGAACTTGCTGCGTGTTACCATGTAGGCAGCAGCCTGCATCAAGCATGTCTCCCACTGGCTCATTAAAAGGCCCTGATGCATAGAAATCAGAGCTCTGTGCCTCAGGCAGGCCCTGATAGAAAGAATAGTTAGGGCTTATCAGGCGACCGTGTACCGTCATCTGCAAAAACCATAGCTTTACAGGATTACCTCAGCTGTTTGTGCCTGCAGCAGCTGCTACCCATAGTTCACCAGACTGATCTCTGAGCTCACAGTAGCTGTCATTTAATTTGTTATTTGTAAGAGTTTTAGGAGGCCCCCAGAGGGGAAGACAGGACCTGATGTCCTCTTCCTAGGATACTATAATCAAGGATATGTACCACATCTCATATGTTTGAGTCAATTAAAGCTATTTCTTCAGAATTATTCATTGAAATTACATCAAAAATACAATTTGTAACTGTTGAATTATTTCATTCCACATCAGGTATCCAAACATGTATACTAAACTGTTATTTCCTTTCAGACATTTACACTGTCTACCTAATGTCCCTCTAACTCCTTCTACAGAAGGATTTGGAAAGGCTAGGAGAATGGGTAAAGAGTGCAGATGAAATCTAATGTGGGAAAGTGTGAGGCTGTGGACTTTAATAGGAAGAATAGAGGTGCAGATTATATTCTGAATGGGGAAAGGCATCAGAAATCTAAAACACAAAGGGAGTTAGGCATCCTAGTTCAGGATTGTCTTAAGGTTAACGTGCAGGTTCAGCTGGCAGTTAGGAAGACAAATACAACATTAACATTCATTTCAAGAGAGCTAGTGTACAAGAGCAAAGATGTACTACTGTGGCTGTTAGAAAGCTCTGGTCAGACCTCACTTGGAAGACTGTGAGGTCTAGGCCCGAAACGTCAGCTTTTGTGCTCCTGAGATGCTGCTTGGCCTGCTGTGTTCATCCAGCCTCACATTTTATTAACTTGGAAGACTGTGTTCAGTTTTGGGCCCCATATTGAAGGATGATGTGCTGCCTCGAGGAGGCTCAGAGTGGATATATAAGAATGATTTCAGGGTTGAAGGGCTTGTCATATGAGGTGCAATGGAAGACTTTGCATCTGTACTCGATGAGGTTTAGAAGGATGAGCAGGAGATCTCAATGAAACTTACAGAATACTGTCAGGTCTGAATAGAGTGGATGTGGAGAAGAGATTTCCATTAGTAAGAGAGACAGAGACCCAAGGGCACAGCGTCAGAATGAAATCATGTCACTCTAGAACTGAGGTGAGGAGGAAATTTCTTCAGTCAGAGAATGGTAAATCTGTGGAATTCATTGCCACAGAAGCCTGTGGGGTTGAGAAACATACTAGTCATAATCAAATGGTGGAGCAGACTCAGTGGGGCAAATGGCCTCCTAATTATGCTTCTGATTCTTATGGTTTTATGATATAATTTCTCTCCTTTCATGGATGATTGGAAAAGCCTGATTTATATCTTCCCTTCAGTGGGGAGACAAACAAATAAAAAACCAGGTCCCTCCCCTCTGCTTCTTAGCCCATTCCTGGTTATAACTTGAGACTAGACAGCAAAAGAATTGATCAATTAGGAAGGTGTTGCTTTGATCACTGAGGCACTTCAGCTGCTGGAACAGCCAAACTTCAAAACCAAGAGGTGTGGCACTGAAATTTTAAAAAATCTTCCAAATATTTGCAACTTACTCTCCTTCTATATACTTAACACCTTCAGCACTCCATTGTAGGATTTTAGTTAAATCCAGGATTGCATTCCAAAGTAGTGCCCTCAACAGTCAGAATGTAACAATTCACACAAGCTCTGTTCATGGTGCCCAATCTGAAAAGGGAGCCTCACCCACCTCTCCCATCTGAGGCCTGAACAAGGCGAACTGCTGGGTTTCTCCCTTGCCCCTGAACTATTTTCCAATATCTCTCCTTACATAATAAGCAGGTACATCTGTTAGTTTAAGAGTGACCAGTTTCAACTTTGGTCTGTGTTAAGTGAATTTATCAAATCAAGCTAAGTGAGCTAAAACTGGATTCAGTAATCCAAGGGTCATGGGATTCTGATTAACGTTCCGATATGCAGCCCCTAATACAGTAGCATGGCTGAATCTAAGTTCAACTGTATGGTTCTTAATGACTGTCATTCTCTGTCCAGGCTCAGCATTAAGTATGGCCGTTTGGACAGATGGAAGGAGGGATATGTGAGGGCTACTAGAGCTATGTGCACATCAGCACAAACAAAATAATAAGACCAGAGGAAATAAAAAAGATAAAGTATATACATTATATATAAAATATCACTTATAACAATCTCAGAATGTACCAAAGTGCATTATTGTGAATGAAGTACATCTGAAGTGTAGCAATTGTTGGAATATAGGCAATGTGCTGAAAAATTCTACACAGCAAAGTTGGGAGGTACAAATTGGCCATCACACTGGGAAGAACATGTTGCTATTCTTTGAAAGGGTATCCTGGGATCCCAATTTAAGGTCTGATGCAAGTGTCTCATGCCCTCCGTACTAAAATGGAACATTGACTTGCATAGCATGTTCAGATCTCTGTAGTGGTATTTGAATGTATGAACTTTGGAAGTAGAGATAAAAATTCTACTACCATATTGTCAAGGCTGATAGCCTTGTACAATTATAATTTAAACAACTGATACTGAAAATTTTAGAAAGAATTTCAGAACATACAGAAACAATGGGAAAATGTGATAAGAACTGAAATGATACACTGGTAGGTATTTCCTGAATGCAGAGTGTCAATGAGAACTACCATCTTGAGTAAGATAATAAAATGTGAGGCTGGACGAACACAGCAGGCCCAGCAGCATCTCAGGAGCACAAAAGCTGATGTTTCGGGCCTAGACCCTTCGTCAGAGAGGTGGATGGGGTGAGGGTTCTGGAATAAATAGGGAGAGAGGGGGAGGCGGACCGAAGATGGAGAGAAAAGAAGATAGGTGGAGAGGAGAGTATAGGTGGGGAGGTAGGGAGGGGATAGATCAGTCCAGGGAAGACGGACAGGTCAAGGAGGTGGGATGAGGTTAGTAGGTAGGAGATGGAGGTGCGGCTTGGGGTGGGAGGAAGGGATGGGTGAGAGGAAGAACAGGTTAGGGAGGCAGAGACAGGTTGGACTGGTTTTGGGATGCAGTGAGTGGAGGGGAAGAGCTGGGCTGGTTGTGTGGTGCAGTGGGGGGAGGGGACGAACTGGGCTGGTTTTGGGATGCGGTGGGGGAAGGGGAGATTTTGAAGCTGGTGAAGTCCACATTGATACCATTGGGCTGCAGGGTTCCCAAGCGGAATATGAGTTGCTGTTTCTGCAACCTTCGGGTGGCATTGTTGTGGCACTGCAGGAGGCCCATGATAGACATGTCATCTAAAGAATGGGAGGGGGAGTGGAAATGGTTTGCGACTGGGAGGTACAGTTGTTTATTGCGAACCGAGCGGATGTGTTCTGCAAAGCGGTCCCCAAGCCTCCGCTTGGTTTCCCCAATGTAGAGGAAGCCACACTGGGTGCATTGGATGCAGTATACCACATTGGCAGATGTGCAGGTGAACCTCTGCTTAATGTGGAAAGTCATCTTGGGGCCTGGGATAGGGGTGAGGGAGGTGGTGTGGGGGCAAGTGTAGTATTTCCTGCGGTTGCAGGGGAAGGTGCCGGGTGTGGTGGGGTTGGAAGGCAGTGTGGAGCGAACAAGGGAGTCACGGAGAGAGTGGTCTCTCCGGAAAGCAGACAGGGGTGGGGATGGAAAAATGTCTTGGGTGGTGGGGTCGGATTGTAGATGGCGAAACCTACCAACGTCATCCCACCTCCTTGACCTGTCCGTCTTCCCTGGACTGACCTATCCCCTCCCTACCTCCCCACCTATACTCTCCTCTCCACCTATCTTCTTTTCTCTCCATCTTCGGTCTGCCTCCCCCTCTCTCCCTATTTATTCCAGAACCCTCACCCCATCCCCCTCTCTGATGAAGGGTCTAGGCCCGAAACGTCAGCTTTTGTGCTCCTGAGATGCTGCTAGGCCTGCTGTGTTCATCCAGTGTCACATTTTATTATCTTGGATTCTCCAGCATCTGCAGTTCCCATTATCACATCTTGAGTAAGATGTTGCCCAATAGCGAATCTCAGGTTTAATATCATTATGCAACACAACTAGTAATAGATGCTAGCTTATTAATTGCTGTCCTTTGGGAATGATCCAAATGGCTTTTGTACTTGGAGCTTTTACATTGATCTTTTGACCATTTTGGAAAATATGGTTCTTTAGGATAAGCAGGGACTAGGCTCCTTACTCAACAGATTTACAGAGCAGGTGTAGAACTACATTAATCATAGGCCTTTTGTTAAGGCATTTCCTCACTGAAAACAAAATGAAGTACCCACTCCCTGTTGCATTAGAAGACCACCTGTTTCAATTGAGCACAGCAGCCAGTGACATTCAACCCTTGCAAGTTAACAGCTGAACAGCAGCCGACTGCCTTTTGACGGCTGTAAAAGGTCTTTGGAGAGTGAACAAAGAATTTCTCAGAAGGAATTATTTACTAAGAACACAAACATTTCATCAGCGTCTGTTGTGTATTGTCAGGTCCCTGGGTGCCCATAACCACTATATTAACTGTACACAATTAACAAGGATGAATATTCACTAAAATATATCAGAATCAGAAAATGCAATACTAAGAAAAGTGAAAAAAGTGTTTTTTGTTAAATGAGAGAATGGAAGGTAAGGGCACAAAGGAAAGGGTAATTAAAGAAAGTTTAAATTTATATGTTACTACTTCTCATGTTTAATGAGGACCCCCTACTGTAACTATGCTTTTTCTAACCTTTTAAATGTTGTAAATCACTTTGTAGATGTCGCATAAGAAGGTGAATTATAACATAGGAAAAGATATTTTGCCGTGTCCTACTTGAGATGTTTCAAAGATGGTAAAATTAACAGATCATTTGTTACATCTCTCTATACTGGATCTCGAAGAAAAGAGATGATCAGTTTAAAATTAAATAGCCTGCAGAGCAATTTTAAATCACATTTATGTAGCATTTTCAAATTCTTGAATGCCCCATAGTCCTTTGTCTGCAACAAACTGCTAATGAAAATATTTTCTGTAGGAAATATTTGACAGCAAATTTTGCTAATAACCAGATCCTATAAACAACAAGGAGATGAAAGGTAAAATGACCTTTTTTGTATCATGTTTTGGGGATGGAAATTGGCCAGGCGACCACAAGATTTTCATGCTTTTTTTTGAAGAAATGCAACCAGTACATACAGGTTTTATGTCTCATCTAAATGACGGTAATTGTAACAATACATTGCTCCCTGAGTTTCACACTGAAATGTAATATAGAATATGCCACTTCAGGGCTGGGCTGGGTTATAAACCTACCACTTTCTCACTCAGGAATGAAAATGCTATTTGCTGAGTCAAGAATATAAGGTAGCCAAGTGCCAAAAAAATTACAGGCTCCTTCGCGGCATCTACTCATTGCTTTTCTCATCAATTTAAGATGAGTAATACAGAACACTTAAGAAACAAAAAGTGAGTCGATCAACGCTGGAAAACACACAATGTATTTCCTTTCTTTCAAATTTTGTGTTTGTTTTCTTTTTACATCAGTTGTTTTGAGGATCCCAATCATAAAGACAGCTATTCCTCATAATTACTTCTGTTAATAAGCTGATGTGCACTTTGCTTCCGTAAACGAAACTGAAGGAAGTTATATTGATATGCTTATTTTTCCAGTTCTATTGTTACTGGGATTTTACATGAATTGCATCAACTGTTTGTTTTACACAGGCAATTCAGGAAATTCCAAATGATAAAACACTGTGCATTACCCTCAGGGAACAGCTTCTCTGACACCCATTTACATTGTTTGCCAAGACAAAGAGCTATCTTTAGTCCAATAGACTGAATGACAAGAACAATTCAGAATAGTTCAAATCAGGTCAGTCCAACATAGTACTCACTCAAGAATCACTTACAAGCATGCACAGAAATATAAAACTTTTTATCGTCATTATGCACAGAATTTTTCCAGAGATTCTGAAATTGCAACCTATATTTCTTTCTGTAATTAGAGGACAACATTTTGCAAGCCAACTGAGTAAGAAATTGCAAGGACAAAACCTTCCACCAAATACCAGCATTTTTGTACACAAGTAAATTGTTAATTTTTAAATAATAACATCCACAAACAAGAATAAGATCCTTAAATTTAGGTCCTTGGGGTTAACACATCCTTTTTAAATACTTCTTTGGAATTCTAAAATTTTGGAGAATAAAGGGAGTCCTTACTGTGTCACTCACATGCAAAAATAATGACATTAATGCAAGTAAGAAGAATAATATCATCAAACTTTAAAATAAAAAAACACACAAACTGATCAGGTGTGGCAGTTAAGAAATTTAGCACAAGGATCACTATAAATAACTCGGACGCTTTCACTGCGATAGAGGCAGTTTATCAAATTTGGGGATTCTGCTATTTTAAAACAATTACAACATGCAGCAGTGTTTTGCATACAGGTAATGGACTACAGGTGATGTACAAATGCTTAATACTGTTTAAAACCAGCTTGCAAGCAAGTTCATTGAAGTTGGAAACAGAAGCTGGGAGTAATTTCAAAGGTGAAAAAAAACTTGCAATTATGTCAGAGATAGTAGGGACTGCAAATGCTGGAGAATCTGAGATAATAAGGTGTAACACTGGATGAACACAGCAGGCTAAGCAGCATCACAGTAGCAGGAAAGCTGACATTTCGGGTCTGGGCCAAGGGTCTAAGCCCGAAATGTCAGCTTTCCTGCTCCTCTGATGCTGCTTGGCTTGCTGCGTTCATCCAGCTCTACACCTTGCTATCTCACTTGCATTTATGTTGTGTAGAGCTGGATGAACACAGCAGGCCAAGTAGCATCAGAGGAGCAGGAAGGCAGACGTTTCAGACCTAGATCATTCTTCAGAAATGGGGGAGAGGAAGGGGATTTTGAAATAAATAGGGAGAGAACGGGAGGCAGATAGAAGATGGATAAAGAAGATAGGTGGAGAGGAGTCAGACAGGTCAACAAGGCAGGGATGGAGCCAGTAAAGGTGAATGTAGGTGGGGAGCTATGGAGGAGATAGATCAGTCAATGGAGGACAGACAGATCAAGGGGGCGGGATAAGGTCAGTAGGTAGGAGATGGAGGTGGGGCTTGAGGTGGGAGGAGGGGATAGATGGGAGGAGGGGCAGGTTAGGGAGGCGGGGACGAGGTAGGCTGGTTTTGGGATGTGGTAGAGGGAGGGGACATCTTGAAGCTTGTGAAGTCCACATTGGGCTGCAGGGTTCCCAAGTGGAATATGAGTTGCTGTTCCTGCACTGCAGGAGGCCCAGGATGGACATGTTGTCTGTGGGTTGGGAGTGGGAGTTGAAATGGTTCGCAACACGGAGGAGCAGTTGCTTAGTGTGAACCGAGCGTAGGTGTTCTGCAAAGTGGTTTCCCCAATGCGGAGGAGGCCACAACAGGGAACAGCGGATACAGTATACCACATTAGATGATGTTCAGGTCAACAGGTGCTTGATATGGAAAGTCTTCTTGGGGCCTGGAATGGGAGTGAGGGGGGAGGTGTAGGGGCAGGTGTAGCACTTCCTGCGGTTGCAGGGAAAAATGCTGGTTGTAGTGGGGTTGGAGGGCAGTGTGGAGCGGACAAGGGAGTCCCAGAGAGAGTGGTCCCTCCAGAAAGCAGATAAGGGTGGGGAGGGAAAAATGTCTTTGGTAGTGGGGTCAGATTGCAGATGGCGGAAGTGTTGGAGGATGATGCGTTGGATCCAGAGGTTGGTGGGGTGGTACGTGAGGATGAGGGGAATTCTGATTTGGTTGTTATTGCGGGGAGGGGGTGTGAGGGATGAATTGCGGGAAATGCGGGAGACACGGTCAAGGGCGTTCTCGACCACTGCAGGGGGAAAATTGCGGTCCTTGAAAAACGAGCACATCTGAGATGTATGGGAGTGGAATGCCTTATCTGGGAGCAGATGCGGCAGAGGTGAAGGAATTGGGAATAGGGAATGGCACTTTTGCAGGAAGTTGGGTGGGAAGAGGTGTATTCTCGGTAGCTATGGGAGTCAGTGGGCTTGAAATGTTTCCATGTTTCCAGGTGGATCCGTTTCCAGGTGGCTACCAGAGATGGAAATAGAGAGGTCCAGGAAGGAGAGAGAGATATCACAGATCGTCCAGATGAACTTAAGGTTGGGGTGGAAGGTGGTGGTGAAGTGGATGAACTGTTCGAGCTCCTCGTGGGAGCACGAGGTGGTGCCGATACAGTCATCAATGTAACAGAGGAAGAGGTAGGGTTTAGGACCAGTGTAGCTACGGAAGAGGGATTGTTTCATCTAACCTACAAAGAGGTAGGTATAGCTTGGGCCCATGCGGGTACCCATGGTCACCCTTTTTGTCTGTAGGAATTGAAAGAGAAGTTGAGGGTAAGGACGAGTTCGGCTAAGTGGATGAGGCCGTCAGTGGAGGGGGACTGTCGGGCCTGGGGGACAGGAAGAAGCGGAGCGCCTTTAGGCCATCTGTATGGGGAATGCAGGTGTATAGGGACCGGACATCCATGGTAAAGATGAGGTGCTGGAGACTGGGGAATTGGAAGTTCTGGAGGAGGTGGATGGCATGGGTGGTGTCACGGATGTAGGTAGGGAGTTCCTGGACCAATGGGGAGAAAATGGAGTCGAGATAGGTGGAGATGAGTTCAGTGGAGCAGCAGCAAGCGGAGACAATGGGTCGACCAGGGTAGTGATGTTTGTGGATTTTGGGAAGGAAATAGAAGTGGGCAGTGCAACATTGGGAAACGATGAGGTTAGAGGCTATGGGTGGGAGGTCACCTGAGGCGATGAGGTTGTGGTTCGTTTGGGGGATGGTGGTTTGGTTGTCGGGGGTGGGGGCGTGATCAAGGGGGCAGTAGGAGGTGGTGTCAGAGAGTTGGCACCTGGCCTTAGCGATGTAGGGGTCAGTGTGCCATACTACAACTGCGCCTCCTTTGTCCACGGGTTTTATGGTGAGGTTGAGATTGGAGCAGAGGGAGCAGATGGCTGTATGTTCTGTGGGGGAGAGGGTGGAGTGGGTGAGAGGGGTGGAGAGATTGATGCGTTTGATGTCGCAATGGCAGTTGGAGATGAAGAGTCTAGGGAGGGTAGGAGGCCTTGGGTTGGTGTCCAGGAGGAGGGGGTGTGTTGGAGGTGGGAGAAGGGGTCAGTGGAGGGAGGGTTAGGCTCAGGATTAAAGAAGTAAACGCGGAGGCAGAGGCTGTGGAAAAGCTGTTCAACGTCCAAGCGTGAGTGGTATTCGTTGATGTTTGGGTGGAGGGGCACAAAGGTGAGGCCCTTACTGAGGACTGACCATTCATCCTCAGTCAGGGGAAGGTCTGGGAGGATGATGAAGACTCAACATGGGTGGGTGCTATTGTCTCCTCTGGAACTGCTAACTGTGGAGGCGACGTTGGTGGTGGGCGCTGCAACATCAGCATCGGCAGTGGGCGGAGTTGCATTGGTGTCGGTGGTGGGCGGAGTTGCGTCCGCAGTGGCGGTGGGCAGAGCAACGTCAGCGTGGCAGTGGGCGGAGCAGAGTAGGCGGCGGCAGCACCAGTGTCAGCAGGTGCATCCTCAGTGTCTGTGTTGTTGCCCTCAGAAATAGAGGCGGCATCAGCAGCGGTGTCGATGACATTTGCTGTTCCGGAAGTGGTGTACCTGGTGGCAGTGGACGTGATGCCATCCGTGATGCTCTGAAAGTGGCCACATCGTGGTCCCCAAGCCTCTGCTTG
Organism: Stegostoma tigrinum; assembly: GCF_030684315.1. Taxonomy (NCBI): domain Eukaryota; kingdom Metazoa; phylum Chordata; class Chondrichthyes; order Orectolobiformes; family Stegostomatidae; genus Stegostoma; species Stegostoma tigrinum. The sequence goes on from NC_081355.1 coordinate 33,806,145, forward strand.
GATTCCTCCATGTACAGGAGGTCACAATGGGAACAGCGGATGCACTATACCACATTAGCAGATGTGCAGGTGAACATCTGCTTGGGGACCACTTTGCAGAACACCTACGCTCTGTTCACACTAAATAACTGTACCTCCCAGTCGCGAACCATTTCAACTCCCCCTCCCATTCCTCAGACAACATGTCCATCCTAGGCCTCCTGCAGTGCCACAACAATGCCACTGAAAGGTTGCAGGAACAGGACCTCATATTTCGCTTGGGAACCCTGTAGCCCAATGGTATTAATGTGGACTTCACAAGCTTCAAGATCTCCCCACTTCCTAGCGCTTCCCAAAACCAGCCCAGCTCGTCCCCGCCTCCCTAACCTGCCCTTTCTCCCATCTATCCTCTCCTCCCACCTCAAACCCCATCCCCATCTCCTACCTACTGACGTCATTCTGCACCCTTGATCTGTCCGTACTCCCTAGACTGACCTATCCCCTCCCTACTTCTCCACCTACAGTCACCTTTACTGGCTCCATCCCCACCTTTCTGACCTATCTGTCTCCTCTCCACCAATCTTCTCCTCAATCCATCTTCTATCTGCCTCCCCCTCTTGCCCTTTTTCTTTCAGCCCCCTTCCCCTTCCTCATTTCTGAAGAAGGGTCTAGGCCCGAAACGTCAGTCTTCCTGCTCCTCTGACGCTGCTTGGCCTGCTGCGTTCAACCAGCTCCACATCTTGTTATTTCAGATTCTCCAGCATCTGCAGTTCTTACTATCTCTGCTGCATTTATGTTGTGTCTTTCACAACCTCAGGATGTCTGAAAACTCCTTACAATGAATACATTGAAATGTTGTCACTGTCGTAATATAGAATATGTGCAGTAAGCTTCCCCAAGAAGCCAAGTGACAATGATGGGATTATCATTTTAGTGATGTTGATTGAGGGATAAATATTAACCAAGACAGGAGCGACAACTTACTCCTTCAAAATAACGCCATGGGATCTGATATTCATCTATGAGGCCAGATGGATCTTTACGTAACGATACTACCAACAAAGCAGCACTTTTTCACTACTGCACAAGACTGTTTGGTTCAGGGCCTGAAATGAACAAAGGTGCTGATTTATGAATGTCCGACTTACGAGTGCTCTTAAGAACACTCGTACTTATGAATGCAATCCCATATAGGGATATAATTTCAAAGACCTGACATATGAAAATTTCCTGCTCCTGCACCCTGTTTTATATTGTCCTGCATTATTTTCCAATTTGCATACAAATTGACTTGCGCAAAGACTCAGGAATGGAGTCCATTCTCAATCCAGGAATAGCCTGTACTTTGAACCATAATCTGATGACTCAAAAGCAACAGTGCTACTTAGTGAAACAAACACAGGAAGTGTTGGAGAAACTCAGCGGGTCTGGCAACACCTGTGAAGGCAGAAACAAAATTAATGTTTCAAGTTTCAACTCCTTTAAAAGAAGTTATGTCAGAGCTTAAAATGTTAACTCTGTTTCTCTTTCCATAGATGCTTCCAGACCTGCTGACTTTTTTCAGCATTTTCTGTTTCGGATTTTCAGAATCCACTATTTTAGCTTTTATTTGAGTACTATTAACTAGTCGAGACTGATTTAATCACCAATGGCTAACTACATTAGGAAGCGGGTAACACGGTTCTCAACACTGAGCAAGTGACTTGATGGAAGAGATGGAACAGAGAAAGTACATCATGAATCCTCAGAGTTTCAGAGCCCCTCCAAATTCATGCTGAAAAGACACTGGGAATAACTGAAGAGCCAAATATAGCTGCAAGGTCATCAAATTTATCTTCCATATAACACTAACCGCACTCTTTAATTCATTCATTTCTCAATTCACTATACCCCAACCACTCACCCTGCAACCTGGTCAAGCAATGGAGAAAGAGAAGGAAGACAGCTAAGAGGAAGAGACACTGCTACTCAATCTCATAATTATAAGCACCAACACATAAACTAATATTGGATATACTTTAGAGGATAGTATGGAGGTGGGATCTGCTTACAATGAGATTCTAGGCATAGCAGCGTAGACAGGAGCCAGGACTGGGGGAATGGGCAGCATATGTACCAACTCAACAGGAGGCAAAGTCACACACATCCTGTTCAGATGAGGATTCTGAATGGCCAGACTAGAGAAGTCTCTGAACACACCCAAGTAGATGGTGTACTAGAAGCTTTTTTTTTGCCGGAAAACATCATAAAATTAATGCCAAAGACCATGGAAATATCTAGCATGATCTTGACAAAAATCTTTGCAGAAGGCTTGGGATCCATTATTCCTATTGTGGATTGGCCAGTTACCTCCATCAGCATTTGTGGAACCAACAATGATGTAATGTCGAATGGTCCATCCCTCAGTTTATGTTGCATTGAATGCTCAGACTGCTGTCATGAAAGATCAGCTTACTGCCATCATGTCAGGCTGTAGATGTCCAGGGTCACAATGGCATGCCACAGGTTACTTGTATTACTGAGATGACCCCCAAAGGGGCAGTGGCTACATGCAGCTTGAACTTATTTTCTTCATTCATAATGACAACATTTATGCTCCTACACGTGCCATTTCTCCCGTGTCCTTGTAGCTGTTGACCAACACTCCCAGACCGCTGCACTCAACTTGAGATGGTGCAATCTTAAATCCTGTCCTTCCAAATCCGTGTTGCTTAAGGTTCACTTCCAAGGCCATCTGTAGTCTTCTCAAGTGAAGGACAGCAACTTTCCACCAGCCAGACAGCAGCCACGGGCCAACCATCTTGTCGAAGCACACAGGTAGGCAAAAGTTTGTGGAAGAGGTATATTTGTGATGTCTTTAATGTATGACATTAATTTTTAAATTTGGTTTGGAATGTGTATGCTAAGTCTTATTCTTGCATGCAGGTCTTACAATGTAGGAAAGAGGACCAAGTGATGGTTAATAATAGAGGAAAGATGAGTGCGGGACTGTTTCAGAACCTGGTGATTAGTATCACTCATGAATTACTTGTTTATCATCATTCATAGGATTTGGCTGAAATCGTTGGGAGGGAAATACATAGGAGGTAGCTATCAGATTGTAACTGTTTTATACTGTCATCTAAAATTAAAATTACCCTTATACTGTGTTCAAAAAGGTTGGCCATCTCTCAGTAGAGAAGAGTTTTAAATAAGATATAATCTGTACCCATCCATATTAGATTGCAGGTTCATCACCTGCATTTATTGAACACTTTCCTCAGGCTCCTGGAGTTGAGATAGCAGGGGTAGTGACAGACCCGATCTGTGAGCAGAACTGCAGCAAATTCTGCAATCAGTTGTAGGAATGTTTTGGACAATGAATTCATAAAGAATCGGAGTGTGCTGATTTTGGTCACCTTGAATCTAAACTGCATAACACTGTCAATGCAATGGAACCCATTCATCTAAAAAGAAAAGGAACATGCAACATGTAAACTCTCCATCACTGGATTGCCAGTTCTATTTTGGAGGAGTAAAAACTGTTTCGTCAAAATATTCAAACTTTCATGGCAAATGACAAAATTACAAACGTGATTTGTGATGTGCCGAAATGGCATAACTACAAATGACTTAATTACAAAAATGTAAGTAAAAAATGTACAAAAGCTTACAATTCACTGCATTTACCTGAAGTAGGTATTGTCGACATCATCTAATTTTCTATTAATGATGCAATTTCTGCCATCCCTCCCATTTCCCAAGCTGCGGATTCCTTAGTGTACTGAGTTAGTATGATATTAGAACTAAAATTCATCATCTTATTTCTAATTAGGCTTTATAGATCATAATTAAACACAGCAAAGTACGATGGGTCATAAGATAAAAGACTCAGGGATGACTCTCCTGTGTGGAAAGAACAGCAACCTTTTAATGCTAATGCAGCTGTTCACAAGTTCTTATGATATGCATTTAGAATCTTTCCATTTCATAAGGAAAATGAGATTCAAGCAGCTGAAACAATGAGCTAAAGCAATTATCCAATTTTACAATCTAAGAAGTGCCTAATAAGACTAGACAAAACAGCAGAAATTGGAAGTAGGCAGGCTGTTTAGATGAGGGTTATACAAAGTAATTATTGAAATCTATATTTTTACTTTTCTTTCCACATTTATCCAATCCTACTCTTAATAATCCCGGGAATAGCAACTGATGCAGGCATAGACAGAGAAGTCTGAAACATGTGCCCATACAAATTCTTTCTCCACCATTTTGTGTGAAGATGGAGGGTGAATGGTTGTATTTTGCCTGAAATGAATATATGTGAAAACAACACGAAAAGCAATTTTCACAACCTTTTAACATTTGAAAACACTTTGCAATCGATGAATTTCTTTATCATCACATCCAGCCAAGTGAGTGGACTGCCTTATGATTTTGAATGAATAATTTTTGTTGTCACATGTATTTTACAGTGAGGAATAGATAAAATACAGTGAAAAGCATTTTATACTGTCGCTGCAATCTGGCGCCATTTAAAATAGTTTTAAGAATAAGAAAAAAAATACAGGAAGATGTAACTTGAAGACCTACTCTGCCGCTGTCTTGGCAATGTTATTATGTTAATGTCTTATCCAAAAGACATTATGTCTGACAGAGTGAGAATAAATCCACTTTCTCCTCAACATCTTCCACTCCCCTCCAAACAAAATCACGTAACCAACGTTCCTATAACATCAGGTTGGGCTGCTCACACATGATCATTTAAGAGGCAGAAGTAAATTTCATTCATATTGTGTCTTCCACAATTTCAGAATGTCCTAAGAGGCTTTAAAAGTAAAGAAATACTTCTGAAGTGCAGTCACTCTTGTTGCAAACACGGTGAAGATAAGGTTGCTGTGACCTTAGCAGATAGCTGCTCTCTCATTACAGAGGTGACAGGTGGTGGTTTAACATGAGGGTCAAAACAACTCAGGCAAGAAGACAGTTGAAAAGGAGAAACCTTCGTAGAAACCTCAGTCACTGTGGCAATTGAACCCATGCTGTTAGCATCTCTTGGCAATGTAAACCGGATGTCCAGCCAACTGAGCTACACCAACACCTTGAATGCATCAAGTTCCCCTGTACAGCAATGTGAATAATTAATAAGATTGTCTGGGTCTACTGCTTTTCACCATTTATAAACGATTTGGATGTCAGCATATGAGACATGGTTGTTAAGTTTGAAGATGATAAGGGCCCACAGTGTTACAGGCAAGGTGGATAGAAAATTGGCAGAAAGCAAAGAGTGGGGATAAAAAGGTCTTTCTCATGGTGGCAGTCGGTGACAAGTGGTGTTCCACAAAAGTCAGTGTTGGGACCACAACTTTTCACTTTATACATTAATGATCTAGATGAAAGAGCTGTAGGCATTCTGGCTAAGTTTGCAAATGATACAAAGATAGGTGGAGGGACAGGTAGTATTGAGAAGGTGGCGAGGCTGCAGAAGGACTTTGACCGGTTAGCAGAGTGGGCAAAGAAGTGGCAGATGGAGTACAACGTGGGAATGTGTGAGGTCGTGCACTTTGATAAGAAGAATAAAAGCATGGACTATTTTCTAAATGGGGAGAAAATTCAGAAGTCTGAAGTGCAAAGAGACATGGGAGTTCCAGTGCAGGATTCTCTGGAGGTAAACTTGCAGATTGATTCAGTAGTCAGGGAGACAAATGCAATGCTGGCACTTATTTTGACAGGACTTGAATATAAAAGCAGGGATATACAACTGAGGCTTTATAAGGCTCTGGTCAGGCTACATATGGAGTAATGTGTGCAGTTTTGGGCCCCTATATCAGGAAGGAAGTACTGACCCTGGAGCGGGTTCAGATGAGGTTCGCGAGAATGGTCTCAGGAGTGAAAAGCTTAACATATGAGGAACGTTTGAGGACTCTGGGACTATACTCATTGGAGTTTAGAAAGATGAGGGGGTATCTAATTGAAGCTTACAGAATACTGAATGGCCTGGACAGAGTGGATATTGGGAAGATGCTTTCATTGGTAGGAGAGATTAGAACCCAAGGGCACAGCCTTAGACTATAGGGAAGATCTTTTAGAACGGAGATAAGGAGAAACCTCTTCAGACAGAGAGTGGTGAATCTATGGAATTCACTGCCACAGAAGGCTGTTGAGGACAGGTCATTGAGTATATTTAAGACTGGGATAGATAGGTTCTTGATAATCAAGGGGATCAAGGGTTACAGGGAGAAAGTGGGAGAATGGGGTTGAGGAACTTATCAGCCATGATTGATTGGCAGAGAAGACTCGATGGGCCGAATGGCCTAACTTCTGCTCCTATGTCTTATGGTCCAATGGACACCAAAATAGGTGGCGTCGTGGACAATGAAGGTTATCTCAGAATATAAAGGGACCTTGATCAGATGGGTCAATGGGCCAAGAAGTGGCATATGGAGCTTAATTTAGATAAATGTGAGGAATTGCATTTTGATAAGTCAAACCAGGACAGGAAAGGGCAGGACTTATACAATTAATGATAGGACCCTTGGCAATGTTGCCAAACAAAGAGACCAAGATGTGCAGGTGCAGTGTTCCTTGAAAATGGAGTTATAGATAGACAGAAAATTGAAGAAGGCATTTCCCAGGCTTGCCTTCAATGGTTAGAAAACTGAGTATCGGAGTTTGGACAACCTGTTGCAGCTATACAGGACATTGGTGAAGCAACGCATAGAATTCTGTGTATAATTATGCTCACCCTTCTATAAGAAGGATGTTGTTAAACTTGAGGGTGTGCAGAAAAGATTCACAGGGATGTTGCTGGCAGGAACTAGAAGAAGATTTCAGTTATAAGGGCATACATTTTTCCCTGGAGCATTGGAGGCTGTGGAGTGACTTTAGAGAGGTTTATACAATCCATGACAGGCATGGATTGGGTGAATAGCCATGGTCTTGTTCCTAGGGTGGCAAGTCCAAAACAAGAGGGCATAGGTTTAAGATGACAGGGGAAAGATTTAAAAGGACCTAAGGGGTAACATTTTCATGCAGAGGGTGGTGCTTATATGGACTAAGCTGCCAGGAGAAGTGGTGGAGGTGGGTACAATTAAAAGACATCTGGATGGGTATTTGAATAGAAAGGGTTGAGAGGGACATGAGCCAACTGGCAAATGGGACTCGGTCATATTGGAATGCCTAGTCGGTGCAGACAAGTTGGACCGAAGGGTCTGTTTGACTCTAAGACTAGATAATGATATTTATATCTTGATTGTGGAATAACTATTGGCCAAAACACAAGGGAGAATTCCTCTGCTCCTCTTGGAAACAATGCCACAGGATCTTTTGGGTATTTTTAATCAAACTACCATACATGTCCTGTCACACCACTGGAGCAGGTGGGACTTAAATCCACAGATAGGGACACAAACCACAAGAGCTCTAAAACACAAACGTAATTTAACATCTCCTTCAAAAGAGTGTCTCTGAGCATGTGGCACCATCTCTGCATCACACAGAAGTGCCACCCTGGCTCCAGTCTGGAGTGGAACTCATTAGATTTGGTTGATTGTCATAATGCCCTGCTGTTTCAAAATTCTGCCATCTCCAAATGCAAGTGGAAGGAAAGCTACAGAATGTACCACAGCAACAGATATATATTTCTGAATACAAGCACTAGAATCTATATGTTATTACATTTTAATGCTTGCTCACAGTGCTTTTCCTACACAAAGGTAAATGGCTCAACGTGTTACTAACATGCTGATATTTATCACTCATAGCATAAGTAGATGATTTTGCACTCACGGATCATGTTCCCAGTAAACAGTTCTCAGTTTTGAAAATGAAGAGAAGTCATGTTGCTAAGCTTGGGATTTAGCAAGGATGTGGCATATCAAACTGGAACTTAATTTGCTTAATTACATGGGTGTAAACACTCTTTTTTCTCCAACTCAGTTTTGAAAACCACACATTTAAGTACTTTGGTAAAGAGTGAGAGAATAGCCGTGTACTCTGATAAATTTACGTGGAATTAAAAATAAAAGATTTTTCGGCCAGAATGGGACATGAGGTAGCTTTGGCAAATAATATTAAGGAGAATCCAAAGGGATTTGACAAGTACTTTAAGGACAAAAGAGTAACAAAGGAGAGAATAGGGCTTCTTAAAGATCAGCAAGGCCGCCTATGCATGGAAGCACAGGAGATGGGGGAGATACTAAACAAATATTTTGCATTAGTGTTTACTGTGGAGAAGGATATGGAAGACTGAGAACTTGGGGAAATAAACAGCAACATCTTGAAAAATGTCCATGTTACAGAGATTGTGGTGCAGAACGTCTTAAAATGCATTAAGATGGATAAATCCACAGGACTTGATCCGGTGTAACCGAGAACTCTGTGGGAAGCAAGGGAAGTGATTGTAGGCTACTTGCTGAGACACTTGTATTATCAATAGCCACAGGTGAGGTGGCTATTCCCCAGGACCTTACCATTAAGTGTATAAGTCCTGCCCTGATTTGCCTTTCCAAATGCAGCACTTCACATTTATCTAAATTAAACTCCATCTGCTATTCCTCAGCCCATTGGCCTGTCTGATCAAGGTCCCGTTGCACTCTGAGGTAACCCTCTTCACTGTCTACTACAGCTTCAATTTTGGTGTCATCTGCAAACTTATTAACGATACCTCCTATGTTCACACTCAAACAATTTATGTAAGTGACGAAAAGCAGTGGACTGAGAACTTGGGGAAGTAAATAGCAACATCTTGAAAAATGTCCATGTTACAGAGATTGTGGTGCAGAACATCTTAAAATGCATTAAGATGGATAAATCCACAGGAACTGATCAGGTGTAACCGAGAAATCTGTGGGAAGCAAGGGAAGTGATTGTGGGCTCCTTGCTGAGATACTTGTATCATCAGGTGAGGAACTGCAAGTTGACTAATGTGGTGCCACTATTTCAGAAGGGTGGTAAGGAAAAGCCAGGGAACTATACACCAGTGAGTCTGACATCAGTGATGGGAAAGTTGTTAGAAGGAATCCTGAGGGACATGGATTTATGTGTATTTGGAAGAGTAAGGACCAGTTGGGGAGTCAACATGGCTTTCTGTGTGGGAAATCATATCTCACTAGATTAATTGAGTTTTGTGAAGAAGTAATGAAGAGGATTGATGAGGGCAGAGTGTGAACATGATCTATATGGACTTCAGTAAGGTGTTTGACATGGTAGAATGGTTAGCAAGGTTATATCATGTGGAATTCAGGGAGAACTAGCCATTTGGATACAGAACTGGCTCTAATATGGTGGTGGAGGATTGCTTTGCGGACTGGCGGCCTGTGACCAGCGGTTGCTGGGTCCACTGCTTTCCGTCACTTACAAAAATTGTTTGAGTGTGAACATAGGAGGTATCGTTAATAAGTTTGCAGATGACACCACAATTGAAGCTGTGGTAGACAGTGAAGAGGGTTACCTCAGAGTGCAACGGGACCTTGATCAGACAGGCCAATGGGCTGACGAATGGCAGATGGAGTTTAATTTAGATAAATGTGAAGTGCCGCATTTGGAAAGGTAAATCAGGGCAGGACTTATACACTTAATGGTAAAGTCCTGGGGAACGTGGCTCAAAAAAAGATCTTGGAGTACAGGTTCATAGTTCCTTGAAAGTAGAAGCCAGGCTGACAGGGTAGTGAAGAAAGCATTTGGTATGCTCGCCTTTATTGGTCAGTGCATTGAGTATAGGAGTTGGGAGGTCATGTTGTGGCTGTATAGAACATTACTTAAGCCTCTTTTGGAATACTGCACGCAATACTAGTCTCCCTGCTATATGAGGGATGTTGTGAAACTTCAAAGGTTTCAGAAAAGGGTTACGAGGATGTTGCCAGGATTGAAAGGTTTGACCTATAGGGAGAGACTGAATAAGCTAAGGCTTCTTTCCCTGGAGCATCAGAGGCTGAGGGGTGTCCTTATAGAGGTTTATAAAATCATGAGGGGCATGGATAGGGTGAATACCCAAGGTCTTTTCCCCAGGGTGAGACAGTTCAAAACTAGAGGCCATAGGCTTAAGGTAAGAGGGGAAAGATTTAGAAAGAATCCAAGGGGCAACTTTTTCACACAGAGGGTGGTGCGTGTGTGGAACGAGCTACCAGAGGAAGTGGCGGAGGCTGGTAAAATTACAACACTGAAAGGCATCTGGATGAGTTTGTGAATAAAAGGGTTAAAGGGATACGGGTCAAATGCTGGCAAATGGGACTAGATTAATTTAGGATATTTAGTTGGCATGGACAAGTTGGACCAAAGGTTCTGTTTCCATGCTTTACAACTCTATGACTCCCTATGACTCTACTTGAACGTGTGTGGCTTAGAAATTCTACTGTGTGAAGTTCCGGTGTGTGTGTCATTCCATCCACTATTATAACTAAACTGCCCACTTGAGAGGGAGGGGTAAGACAGTGATAAAATTTTGATGTCTCCAGCTTCAATTCTGTTTTTGTAAACAGTATCCTTATAAATTATCGAATATGTTTCTGCAGATGTGAAAATCTTCAATAATAACACAAATTTGTTTTGCCTATATTTAAGTATAGACAAAACTTCTCAGCAGCAGTCTTGATCTGGAGGTACATGCCAGCCTTGCTTCAGCAAGCAACACAGGCAAAAACTATAGTACCAGGTCTCACCACTGAAACACAAGCAAATAATTCAAGCTGAAACTCCACTACATTACACAGAATATTAAGGATGTGCTGCACTGTCAAAGATGCTACTTTTATGCATGAGTTTCTAAACCCTCTCTGGTACACACAGGAGATCATATGGCACTATTTCAAAACACAACAGGAAGTTCTATCTGAGATAATGGGAACTGCAGATGCTGGAGAATCCAAGATAATAAAATGTGAGGCTGGATGAACACAGCAGGCCAAGCAGCATCTCAGGAGCACAAAAGCTGACGTTTCGGGCCTAGACCCTTCATCAGAGAGGGGGATGGGGTGAGGGCTCTGGAATAAATAGGGGGAGAGGGGGAGGCGGACCGAAGATGGAGAGTAAAGAAGATAGGTGGAGAGAGTATAGGTGGGGAGGTAGGGAGGGAATAGGTCAGTCCAGGGAAGACGGACAGTTCAAGGAGGTGGGATGAGGTTAGTAGGTAGATGGGGGTGTGGCTTCGGGTGGGAGGAAGGGATGGGTGAGAGGAAGAACAGGTTAGGGAGGCAGAGACAGGTTGGACTGGTTTTGGGATGCAGTGGGTGGCAGGGGGAAGAGCTGGGCTGGTTGTGTGGTGCAGTGGGGGGAGGGGACGAACTGGGCTGGTTTAGGGATGCAGTTGGGGAAGGGGAGATTTTGAAACTGGTGAAGTCCACATTGATACCATTAGGCTGCAGGGTTCCCAGGCGGAATATGAGTTGCTGTTCCTGCAACCTTCGGGTGGCATCATTGTGGCAGTGCAGGAGGCCCATGATGGACATGCCATCTAAAGAATGGGAGGGGGAGTGGAAATGGTTTGCGACTGGGAGGTGCAGTTGTTTGTTGCGAACTGAGCGGAGGTGTTCTGCAAAGCGGTCTCCAAGCCTCCGCTTGGTTTCCCCAATGTAGAGGAAGCCACACCGGGTACAGTGGATGCAGTATACCACATGGGCAGATGTGCAGGTGAACCTCTGCTTAATGTGGAATGTCATCTTGGGGCCTGGGATAGGGGTGAGGGAGGAGGTGTGGGGGCAAGTGTAGCATTTCCTGCGGTTGCAGGGGAAGGTGCCGGGTGTGGTGGGAACCGCTCAGTTCGCAACAAACAACTGCACCTCCCAGTCGCAAACCATTTCCACTCCCCCTCCCATTCTTTAGATGACATGTCCATCATGGGCCTCCTGCACTGCCACAATGATGCCACCCGAAGGTTGCAGGAACAGCAACTCATATTCTGCCTGAGAACCCTGCAGCCTAATGGTATCAATGTGGACTTCACCAGTTTCAAAATCTTCCCTTCCCCAACTGCATCCCTAAACCAGCCCAGTTCGGCCCCTCCCCCCACTGCACCACACAACCAGCCCAGCTCTTCCCCCCGCCACCCACTGCATCCCAAAACCAGTCCAACCTGTCTCTGCCTCCCTAACCTGTTCTTCCTCTCACCCATCCCTTCCTCCCACCCCAAGCCGCACCCCCATCTACCTACTAACCTCATCCCACCTCCTTGAACTGTCCGTCTTCCCTGGACTGACCTATTCCCTCCCTACCTCCCCACCTATACTCTCTCCACCTATCTTCTTTACTCTCCATCTTCGGTCCGCCTCCCCCTCTCTCCCTATTTATTCCAGAGCCCTCACCCCATCCCCCTCTCTGATGAAGGGTCTAGGCCCGAAACGTCAGCTTTTGTGCTCCTGAGATGCTGCTAGGCCTGCTGTGTTCATCCAGCCTCACATTTTATTATCTTGGAATCTCCAGCATCTGCAGTTCCCATTATCTCTGATACTATTTAGAATATAATATTGTTTTTCACTTTAATGATGTTGTTGTAAGTACTGTGCAATGCTTGACAAAAACTAAATCCTTCACATCACCTAGCCCCTCCTTGCAAAGAAAAAGAGCTACCATTTTAATTTGCAAGCGACTGATAGCACAGGATTAGATATAACACAATATCATTTACATGCAGAAATAGTATGCTGAAGGAAGCCAAAAAAGCCCTGTGGATGGTGTGCAGTATGGACTAATGTTTTGTAGTTTAGTGAAGGAAAAAGAACTGTCTTTATTTAGCAGCCGCAGGATATCCCAAATTGCCTTATTTTACTTCAGTACTTATGAAGTTGTAAAGCAGGAAATGTGGCAGCCAATTTATACACAGCTAAGTCAAACAAATGGCAGTATAATTAATGATGAAGGGTCTAGGCCCGAAACGTCAGCTTTTGTGCTCCTGAGATGCTGCTGGGCCTGCTGTGTTCATCCAGCCTCACATTTTATTATATTCTAAATGTTGTCTTGAAAGGATAGTTATGTTTAATTCTTATACGTTATGAGGGGGCATAGTCTGTTTTAAAAATGATTTCCACAGTCTGAATACTCATCTTTCAAACACGAGCTAAATAATTGCCTGATTTTATTTCCATCCAAGACAGATCTACATTGATCTGCCATTTAAGTTAAAATCAAATTTCTCTTGTATACCTTTGATTCGCCAGAGCATACTTTTCAGTTAAACTGAGCCATGTTTCAAAGAACAAATTGCTGACTGATTCATTAGACTTTGAGTGATGGTAAGAAGTTGAAAATTGGAATTTACAAATTCTTTGTCTGATCTACAAGGATAGCATCACATCAAATGGGTCATTTCATCTCAGAGTCAAAGGGTTGACAGTTGAATTTCCATTCCAGAAAAGTGAGCACTAAACTGTCGGTGGGAATTCCAGTGCAGTACTCATCCTCCACTCTAGAAAGTTAAGTAGTTTAGATGAATTCTGAAATCAAGGCACTCTTGGGTGCATAACGTAGATTCCACAGTACTATTATGAAGAAGAGCAGGAAAATTCTATCTGATATCCTGGCCATACATTTATCTCTCAATCAAAACTAAAACATAGTATCTGGTAATTATCAAATTATTGTATATAGGATCATGCTGTGTGTAAAAATCAATGCCATGTTTTCATGTTGCCATGACTATAACTCAAAAATATTTCACCAGGTTATGAAGCAATTTTGGATGTTCTATGGTAGGCGAAAATGTCAAAGCAACAAAAGCTGCTCTTCTTTTTTCCCTTCTGGTATTTCAATATCCAAATATACACAGGTCTGTAGGACGTGGAATTCTTTGCCACAGAAAGATGCAGGTTTGAAAGGGATTTACATTGTTGTTCCAAATTAGCAGAGTCATCATATTAGTTAGATGCGTCATGTGGAGATGGGTATTAACATATTGCAATTTATGCTATGGTTACAGCTGTAAAAAGCTAACAGAAGGTACTTACAACCTTATTCCATAAGAGTCCAGTAGTATGGTACTCCTTGATGTAGGCCTGAAGCTCTGTCCAGATATTGAGAAATGATTTGACCCATTCTACATGTCTCTTGTCACTGCAGTTGAATAAAGAGTTAAGAGAATATGAACATCAATGTTGAGATTAACTTGGTGCAATGTTACTTGCTATGACATTGCGGCACTTATTTCAGTTTACACGCAAAAATTATTGAAACCATCCCAGATAAAGAGACTAACATTCAAATTTATGACATTAGAAGATATTTTAACAATATTATTATGTTAGATGTTCACTTTAATGGGGAAAAATTGCTATATTTCTTCAGGATGGCCCTGATTCTCAAGTAATTATACTCAAGTACAATACTGACATTTCTACAAGGGACAGGAGAAATTTAGCACAGAAAAATCAGCAAGGGATAAAAAGTTGGCAAGATAACCTGGATATATTTGCGCTTATGTATACGCCAACAGAACAAACTTTTCCAACAAGACATTGCAGCATTTTTAAGAGATGGAGCATTTTTCTATGGAGTCCATATCATGAAATCTGGACCTCCACATAATGAGATCATAAGCTTTCTACACCAGACAGCTGCCAAATGATAAAGGGTGATGTTGGTGGGAGTGGGGATATTGATACATCTCCATTCTCAACAACAAAGCATTTTGTCCATCAAAATGGCATTCCTCCCTAATAGAAGAAAAGTGTTCAGTGGTCAGAAGAGGCAAAAAAACGATTAAGTAGATCAAAATAAAGAAGAAAGAAAAGAACAGAAGAAAAATACAAGTGTTCGCTCAGCACACCCTCAGAGGCCTGAAGAGGCTTGTTAAATGGATCAGGGAGTTATTGTTATAATTTTATGCAGTAATTGAGTCCATGGGTCTTGCCTTTTTGTTAAGATTCTATCTAACACAGGAAAAGATAGTAGATACTTCTGGAAAGCTAAAAAAAATTATTCAATAGAAAGTATCCTTTGGACATTCTGGAATCTGACTGAGTAACTATCCTAATCAGAAATCTTTCCTAGATGTTCCATAATGAAGCTGCCATTAACCCAAAACCAAACAAAGAACCCTGGATAATTTGTGAACTGGATGAACATTTGGTGGGAAAGCTGTACAGTAGGGTCCAATTGAAAGTGAACTATTAATGTTATCATTGAAATCAATGTATTAAGGACAACCAACGTAGTCAACTGATCACAATGCCAATCATCTTCTCAGCTGTTACTTTGAATTTTGAGAGAGTTGTTCCAATTTTTTGTCATGATGAGAGAAAATATTCTGAAGTTTTGGGAATAACAAAATATTAAGACCAAGAAGCTCAGCTCTCACTGCCCAGGAAATTATTTTGCAGTTTGGCACTGCTGTTCATAATGTATATAAAAATTAGATTTTGAATCAAAATTACAATTTCTAACTTTCTGGATGAGTTCAAACTTTGAGAAGATTATCAAGGGCTTAACCTCAGAATAAGGGGTCTTTTTTTAAGAACGAGAAGGAATATCTGTTCTTAGAGGGTACTGCATTTGTGGAACCCTTTACAGAGAGGGCTTTAGAGTTGGGTCATTACATATATTCAAAGCTGAGATATATAGATTTTTAATCAGTAAGGGAATTAAGAATTCTGAGGAAAAGACAGAAAAGTGATGCTGAGAATGATCAGATCAGCCATGATCCCTCTGAATGGTGGAGCGCACTCAAGGGGCTGAATGATCTGCTTCTGCTCTTCTGTCTTCTGGACTTAATGAAGCCTATAACTATTACTTTTTACCACTGGGACTCAGAACTAATTTACTAATGTATGTTATTTATTGGAAACGTTAAGCTTTCCTCCTTAAACATATCATGGGATCAAAGGTTTGCAGTTCACGATTTTCCATTCTCTGACAGGATGGAATGTTGTTTTTTTCTTGCCTATATGAAGGGTCAAATTTAGTAAAGTTTGGAAAAGTTCAGTCTAGCTTCTGAGGCCCATAACTGTTGCTGGATGCAGGGTTGGGGGGGGTTATATATGTTTTTGAGGCACTGTATCTGCATTCACCTGATGCACCAAACATACTGAAAATAAATTGGTGGGATTAAACACCTCATTTAACAGCCAGCCATGATGTGACTTACTGTAAACCCCATTCTTTCTTTGTGCCTATTGGGATCTTCAATGTGAGACAAGAATAAGATGAGACCAGAAAAGTCTGATGTTTGGATGACTTTCTGTTGAAAGATCTCTACTAGAAGAGAAATGATGGGAAAACTCAAGAGCTTCCAACCATTGCCACTAAAAACAATCCATACTTTGTATTGTTGCCAGCTTCTCGAGCCAGCTATTTGAAATTTTCATAGAAATTTCCCATAACATTCCCATGTTTTACTCCTTCTACCTTGGCGATTTTATTTCATACATGGATGTGGCTACAATTCTGCTTTTCATTCAGGAACTACTGGTAAGGCAGACTTCAATCTTGTCTCAATTCAACATCCACACATAAATACAAGGCTACATGCACACTTGAAACTTTTTCCTAAATCCATGCTCCCTCACCAAGTCCAAAGATACAAAGATGAGAGACCAAGGGGACAATTTAATACAAACAAAAGGGGTCTCATTTGCCAGCTCTGGAGTCAGTGAGACTCATATATTACTTCTATGGGGGAAGGCCTGCAATATTAATTATTGATTATGCACTTAAGTAGTTAGTGGCACATATTCCGTGGTATCAAGGCATCCCACACTGAGGGCTACCAGACAATCAGAGGTACATAGTTCTACATTACAGAACACAGCATCATCAGCTGCTAACAAAACATTCAGAGGCTTAGAGTTGTCAAATGACTCAGATAACAGGTGGGGGCAAGATTGGGGTAAAAGGGAGAAGACCATTGGTTTTCAGCATAAGTAGATGGTATCACAAGTTTGGTCTCTTAACAGCCTCCCCCCATATCTTGTTACCAGGTCCCTAAATACCTGACTACAAGAGTGGCTGCTGAACATGTTTATTTACACAAGATAAAGTGATATTGATTGGTTCTAATTTTGGCTATTCACACTTTAACAGGGTCAAAGTTACAGCACATTTTGTTACTATTCTGTTCATTTGTCTATATGCAGAGTGTGTATAGGGTAAATAAGCACAAAAAATCTGGAAGTTGGCAAGGAGGATATGAGGGGTTATTGAGAACGGGGGGTGAGTCACAAGGGTAAGATCTTTAGAAGCTACTGCTGCAAGGTTTCCACATTCGGACTACAGTTCACAGCCACTTTGAGGGGCAACAAACCATGTATCCTTAGAAAACCTCTCAAAGATTGTTTTTTAGCAGGGGATGGCAAAAGAAAGGAGGAAAAGGAGGAGGAGGAAGTAGGAGATGCTAACTTCCCACAATGCAGCCAACAAGATTGGGAACTCAGGCTTCTTTCTTACATGCTAATAAGAAGTGGGGGCATCAGGAATCCTAGAATTAGGACCTGTCAACTATTTTTAAAAGTCTGCAGGATCTCCCAGACTTTGTAAACAAATCCAGCTTCAAATCTGATACTTTCTAGAATGATGTAGCTCAGCACTGCGCCATCTGGTGTGCTAATATATTGAGCAGTATAAGCAGCCTTTGATTTGTACAGGCTACAAAACTCTCTCTCACACACACACACACACACACACACACACACACACACACATAGTGACTGCAAATGAAGCAAGTGACTAAAGAATAAAAAGTCTTTCTCAAATTACTGTAATTAGGAACCAGGACAGTTTCTACTGGATGGCTGTCATTGCTTAGCCAATTGCACCTGTTGTGTGGAGTGTGCATGAGGGGGTGGTGGATCATGCCCTGAAAGACCCTGTTCAGAAAGTTTCAGACAGCCGAATCCTGAAATGTATGTCATATGGCACACAGTGCAGCATGATGTACAGCATTTCCTTTGTCAAAAATACAAATGAAAACTGTAATCCACACCCATGGCTGCATGCATAAAAAATTTCAAAACAAAAGGCCCTTTTGTCTCAACGGCTTTGGTCCATAATGAATGGCATTTGACTATAAAGGAGAATTATGAGTCTATCAGGCAAATTAACAGCTCATAGAATCTGAAACTTATCGAGGAATATTAAAAAGACACTCACCAACAAAATGCTACTGTGTTTCTCGGGATACACTGGTATTCTAACCTTTAATTAATCTATCCAGGAATAAAGTGGCATAAACATCATTTATATGAAGAACAAAAAATATCAGGTAACATTCCACTGTTTATGTTGACACCATAAAGGCAGAACAACAATGGTTAACATCTCAGATTGATGACCATTTGTGATGAAAGATCATTGAATTTTGAGTCGTTACTAACGATGCCAGACTTGCTGAGTGTTTCCAGCATTTTCTGTTTTTATTTCAGACCAGCAACATGCATTGAATTTTAATTTAGGCTAATTTAATGATAACCTTTGACCGACAACACTAAAAAGGGAAACGCGAGAACTGCCTGATGAGAAATGTATATCCTCACTGAAATCCTAACTAGCAATGCACTGCCTTGACATTTCACTTTTTCTTTAAATGGTGATTCTTGCTTTCGGTGGAGATGAAGAGGAAATTCCCATTATTGGCTGAAAAGAAGGAGGCAGTCAACTACAAGTAGTGTTCAGGCTGCAGACGTTTGTGTGGACGGCTGAGAAATGAGAAGATGGTTGGAACTACAAACGCCAACATATTAATCTCCAAATAAATATCACTTATGCTTACAGCTTTCTAACTGAATATAACCTTGCAAAGATGTACTTTGAATAAGTTATTACTAAAATCCTTTAACTTGTTTTCAAAGCAATTGTGGTGCTACTCTATGAATTTTTTTCCAATTATTTTTGTACTCCATGGAATCCACAGATAACAGATTTAAACAAAACATGTCATATGGCTTGGAGAACAAGAAAGGTAAACTTACGTATCCTTATACTCCTTTAACACCCTGTTAGTATAGAAGGTGGCTGCATCATTCATCTCCTTGACGTAGGGACCTGGCTTAGGGGCCTAAATTCACAATAAAACATCAGAAGAAAGATACATAGAAAAGAGAAATTTGGAAAAACAAAGCACACATTAGATTCAACAGAAAACTGTTTATTAATTTGTTAGCCAGTTCACAACCAGTCAGGCTGATGCCTCTTAATGTCTTGATGTTTTCAAAGAATGGAAGGGCCATTTGGTCCATTGTGCCTGTGGTAATTTTTTGAAACAGTTATTCAATTCATCCCACTCCCCTACTCTCTTCCAACATCATTTCATCTAAACATGTTTTGTTTAAAAACATGAGCAGTGAGCAACTTCAGTAGTAATGTAACCGCCAAAACAGAAATCGCAATAAATTTTCAAAATTAGCTAATAGATGCTTTAACTAATAACTAGGTAATAGCATAACAGTGACTCTTAAAATATTATTTTGATATGTTCAAAGCAGAATATCTGACCATTTTGGAGTGTCATTACTAAATGGCATATCAGAACACTAGGCAATGTGAACATAGTGGAAATCTCTGTTCTTGCAGATAAACGCTTATCATATGCTAACACCATCATGGAGTTTCTAAACACACCCCTAAAGACCTCTATTTTGATATCTTGTTTATCTTCATTTCTTTCCCACATCTAGTGACACAAGGCAGACAAAGCATGTGCTTATCTCTGTTTCCAGGACTGGCTTCTCCTGGAACAGGTTGCCAGCTTTTTACCAGAGGTGACGGCTTGAGGGCAACACTCCACATCACACATGGCTGAACTAAAAACTGTTCCATTCTTGCTGCTTACCCTGGCATGTTGGAGGGATTTACAAGTTGAAAATTAATTGTTTTGGCTGTGTTATGAATGCATCTTCTATGGACCGTCTGAGGCACAAAGTGATCCTGACCATTTGTGGCTCAGAGACAGAAATGCTACCCTCTATGTCATAATACCTTTACCGCTTCTAATAAACAAGACACTGTAGCTCCATGTTTTAAAACTTATGTGGTATTATTGTTTATAAGATCATCGATTGCTCAATCTTTGATTATTACACTTATTTAATGAAACAGCATGGTGTTCCATTCTCTGACAACTGCATACCCAGGATACTCCATGTCCCTCAAATTCCATTGCTGCCATTCACATCAGGCTCATATCAATGACAACTGTTTTCTTTGATAGCAGTTTCCTAATGCCAATTGTCTACATTGTCCATCCCAAATGGATCCTTACATCATCCCAGAACATCTTAGCTCAAATTAGACTTTCTTCTGTTTCTACACTGTGTTCATAATGCCATAGGTGGACAGTAGGGCATTAAGAGGTGGATACATTTCTCTTCACCACTAAAATATGAGTTCCATTTCAATCTAGAGTGACAGGGCAATAATATTTTCTGTTGCACCACCGTAAGGCTCTTTCACAAAGTGTCTTTCAGAAACATTAGGCAAATCTTTTGAATAACTAGGAGAAAACACATTCCCAGCCTTAACAACTCCCTTCAACCATTTAACGCTTATTGTAGAATTAAGCAACTCATACAAATATCCATATTCTGGGGTGCAAGACCCACCCCAGAGAGGTACTGGTTAATTTAGTTAGAGATGGTGGTCATAGCTGGGATCACACCAAGCCCCACAGATTAAAATGCTCGGAGCTCAGGATGCAGGTAGTTCTGTGGGGGCCTCTCCAAAAGAAGACATGGTGCAAGGGCTGAGAGCTCAGGGCTGTAATGTGCTCTGAGTGCGTGGTGACGGTAGGTTTGCGAAGGGCAGGGAGGAAGGGATCACTTGGGGTGGTGGGTGAGGGGCAAGACAGACACGCGCAGCAGCAGGAAAATTTAGAGGGAACACAGGGTGAAGGGTACCCCAATCGGGAATGAGGGGTTAAGAGGGAGGCAGCCTCTACATGGAAGCCACCTCCCTTTATCATGGCGAACCATGGCAATAAACAATCCATTCCAAATGTCAGACTAACAATATTCAAATAGCCAAACCAGCAAGTAAGAATTCTGAATGGAAATAAGATGAAGCTGAATGATCCTTGATGGTTAGTTTGTAAAATTGGAAAATATGGCTATAGTAATAAAAATATGGAACTTTCTCTCCCAAAACCTAAGTAAAATTTCAAAATTCGTTGATAGATTTTCATTATGCAGGTTCATTAAGGCATGTGGAAATGAAGTTGGCAAATGGAATAGAAACATTATTTAAGGTTATGGGGAAAGGTAGAAGAATGGCACTGAATCAAAATGATCAATTGAGAAGCCAGTGCAGGCATGATAAGCCAAATGGTCTCCTTCTGCGCTGTAAACAGTTCTGTGACCGAGTTTAAATGCAGGTTACCCATTATGTAACTGAATGCTAACACAGGATTAAGGAACTAAATGGTCTACTCATGTTCTTACATTCCCAGAACAGATGTTTGGACTAATGTTTGCAATAAAATCAGTTCTCTTGCACTAGTTTTAAGTTTGCAATCTGATCTCTGGGTCGAGGGAAGGTGTGGACAACCTGAATTTTGCCACTGTTGTGTAGAAAGTGACTGAGATTTAATTATCTATTTTAAAACACTCATAGGGATACTGAATACATTTACTTTATTTTAAAAATGCCATGCAAAACTAGACACAGGCTGGTCATGCACAGACAAAACACAGGTGGACTTGGGAGGGAAGCAGGTACGAACAAACAGGAAGAAAAGGTCACTGTCTACCATGCTGGAATTGGGATTCCTTGAAAAGCACACTCTCTTACTGCTGAACTCATTCAATAAGAAATCTTTCCACTTACCACTGCAACCCATCCCAGTGCTGCGATGCTCTCACTGACAGCTGAAAAGTGGTTGAACATCTTACTGCCACGGTTCTTCTCTCGAAAGTTCTGGATCTCCTGAATTCTGTCTGATATGGGTTTGAGAAGTGCATTCATCTCATTCTGGGAGAATAAACAAGGTAAGATGTTCAGGGGAAAATGTGAACAAAATGTAAGCTACACTGAGGCTGATTTAATATTTGTCTGACTTGCATTTTACAACTGCCTGTGTCTTTTAAAAATCTTTATATAGATATATTCCATATACACTAATAAAGAATTTCCAGTTCATGTTCAGGCAGTTTAAGTTTAGAGCATTTTGAAGAAAAGAATTTTGGAATGCAGCAGTTTAAATTGTTATGACTCCCTGTGCATGGGGTTGAAGGTCAGTAAGATGGTTTAATTTAAAAAAAGTCTATATCTGTATATTCTAACAGGTGAATCTTAATTTATTTTAAGCAAAAAATTACCAATTCAAAAAACTTAACAGAACAATAGCGGTTGCAGTGCTCAAATTAACAAAGAATTCAAACACAACAACTTTGATTTCAATGGGAATGGTCTGTCCTTAATAAAACTAATATAGAAAAAGACGTGGAATTGTTAGCTTTTATTCCATTTCACTTAAAATACATTCTTCTTCTTTACAGTATAAGAATGTGCAAAACAAAAAATGGTGGATATATAATTGACAAAGTACAGAAAATTCAAGGCGAGCTAGCGAATTGGATATAAAATTGTCTTGAACGTAGCAGACAGAGACTGGTGGTACAGGGTTGCTGTTTAGACTGGAGGCACAAGGATCAGTGCTGGATTCACTGCTGTTCCTCATTTATGTAAACGATCTGGATGTGAACTTAGGCGCCATGGTTAGTAAGTTTGCAGATGACACCAAAATAGATGGTGTAGTTTACAATGAAGATGATTATCTCAGAATACAAAGGGACCTTGATCAGAGTGGCAAATGTGCTGAAGGGTGGCAAACAGGGTTTAATTTAGATAAAGATAACAAAGTGTGAAGCTGGATGAACACAGCAGGCCAAGCAGCATCTCAGGAGCACAAAAGCTGACGTTTCGGGCCTAGACCCTTCATCAGAGAGGGGGATGGGGAGAGGGTGTTGGAATAAATAGGGAGAGAGGGGGAGGCAGACCGAAGATGGAGAGAAAAGAAGATAGGGGGAGAGGAGAGTATTGGAGGGGAGGTGGGGAGGGGATAGGTCAGTCCAGGGAAGACGGACAGGTCAAGGAGGTGGGATGAGGTTAGTAGGTAGGAAATGAAAGTGCAGCTTGAGGTGGGAGGAAGGGATGGGTGAGAGGAAGAACAGGTTAGGGAGGCGGAGACAGGCTGGGCTGGTTTTGGGATGCAGTGGGGGGAGGGGACGAGCTGGGCTGGTTGTGTTGTGCGGTGGGGGGAGGGTACAAAGTGGGCTGGTTTTGGGACACGGTGGGGGAAGGGGAGATTTTGAAGCTTGTGAAGTCCACATTGATACCATTGGGCTGCAGGGTTCCCAAGCGGAATATGAGTTGCTGTTCCTGAAACCTTCGAGTGGCATCATTGTGGCACTGCAGGAGGCCCATGATGGACATGCCATCTAAAGAATGGGAGGGGGAGTTAAAATGGTTCGTGACTGGGAGGTGCAGTTGTTTATTGCGAACCGAGCGGAGGTGTTCTGCAAAGCGGTCCCCAAGCCTCTGCTTGGTTTCCCCAATGTAGAGGAAGCCACACCGGCTACAATGGATACAGTATGCCACACTGGCAGATGTGCAGATGAACATCTGCTTAATATGGAAAGTCATCTTGGGGCCTGGGATGGGGGTGAGGGAGGTGGTTTGGGGGCAAGTGTAGCACTTCCTGCGGTTGCAGGGTAAGATGCCACTTCCACCAGCTACAATCTGACCCCACCACCGAAGACATTTTTCCATCCCCACCCTTGTCTGCCTTCCGGAGAGACCACTCCCTGGTTTGCTCCACATTCCCTTCCAACCCCACCACACCCGGCACCTTCCCCTGCAACCACAGGAAGTGCTACACCTGCCCCCATACCTCCTCCCTCACCCTCATCACAGGCCCCAAGATGACTTTCATATTAAGCAGAGGTTCACCTGCACATCTGCCAATGTGGTATACTGTATCCATTGTAGCCGGTGTGACTTCCTCTACATTGGGGAAACCAAGCGAAGGCTTGGGGACCGCTTTGCAGAACACCTCCGCTCGGTTCGCAATAAACAACTGCACCTCCCAGTCGTGAACCATTTTAACTCCCCCTCCCATTCTTTAGATGACATGTCCATCATGGGCCTCCTGCAGTGCCACAATGATGCCACCCGAAGGTTGCAGGAACAGCAAATCATATTCCACTTGGGAACCCTGCAGCCCAATGGTATCAATGTGAACTTCACAAGCTTCAAAATCTCCCCTTCCCCCAGCACGTCCCAAAACCAGCCCAGTTCGTCCCCTCCCCCCATTACATCACACAACCAGCCCAGCTCGTCCCCTCCCCCCACTGCATCCCAAAACCAGTCCAACCCGTCTCTGCCTCCCTAACCTGTTCTTCCTCTCACCCATCCCTTCCTCCCACCTCAAGCTGCATCTCCATTTCCTACCTACTAACCTCATCCCACCTCCTTGACCTGTCCGTCTTCCCTGGACTGACCTATCCCCTCCCTACCTCCCCACCTATACTCTCCTCTCCACCTATCTTTTCTCCATCTTCGGTCTGCCTCCCCCTCTCTCCCTATTTATTCCAGAACCCTCTCCCCATCCCCCTCTCTGATGAAGGGTCTGGGCCTGAAACATCAGCTTTTGTGCTCCTGAGATGCTGCTTGGCCTGCTGTGTTCATCTAGCTTCACACTTTGTTATCTTGGATTCTCCAGCATCTGCAGTTCCCATTATGTCTTTAATTTAGATAAATGTGAGGTGTTGTATTTTGCCAAACCAGGACAGGACTTAGACTTAATGGTAGAGTTCCTCTGGACAGTTATGCCAAACAAAGAGATCTTGAAATGCAGGTGTATTGTTACTTGAAAGTGGAGTCACAGTAAACAAAGTGGTAAAGACGGTGGTTGGAATGCCTGCCTTCATTGGTCAGAACACTGAGTATAGCAGTTGGGATGTCATGTTGGGGCTATACAGGACATTGGTGTGGCCGTTTTTAGAATACTTAGTACATTTGTGTTGCCTTTCTCCAGGAAGGATGTTGTTAAACTTGACAGGGTGCAGAAAAGATTTACAAGGATGTTGCTGGGACCTAAGGGTTTGAGATATAGGGAGAGGCTGAATAGGCTGGGGAGTTTTCCTCAGAGCATTGGACACTGAGGGGTGACCTTACAGGGGTTTATAAAATCATGAGGTGCATGGATAGGCTGAATAGCCAAGGGCTTTTTCCTAAGGTGTGGGATTCCAAAACTACAGGGCATAGGCTTAAGGTGAGAAAGAAAAGATTTAAAAAGGACCTGAGGGATAATTTTTTCACGTAGAGGGGGGTGCATGTATGGAATGAGTTGCCATAAGTAGTGGCAGAAGCAGGTATAATTACAAAATTTAAAAGGTATTCGGATAGGTATTTGAATAGAAAGCATTTAGAAGGACATGGACCAAATGCTGGCAAATGGGACTAGGTCAGATTGGGATGTCTGTTGAAATGGACAAGATGGACCGAAGGGTCCATTTCTGGGCCGTATCTCTCTTTGATTCATTTTCTGTAAGAATTTTTAAGAATTCAATACTTAACATTTTTGCTAGCTCTAAACATTGAAATAGATGTATGTTTTAATTAGTTGAGTAACTACTCCTCAGTGAGCAAAAGTCCATCAGATATTTCAAACTAGTGTCACTTTTCACATTTGTCCTTTAGGAGACAAACACTGCAATTAAAGTAATGAGCTATTTGGCCCAAAAACTTGCTACAAAAGTGAATGAGTGGTCAGGAAAGCCTTGCCACTGCCCAATAGTCAAGTTAGGTTTAAGAAATACTTAATATTTTTTGCCATCAGTTGATTATATTTTGAATAGCTGTTATATTTTGAATTTCTTGTGCAAAAAATGAATAGTGCCATTAGAAAATATTTTCCTCAAAAGTTTGAGGTTATTGACTCCTCTACAAAGGGAAAACATTTCTCCCTTCAATCCTGTGACTCCCTGCACATCTCTGTACAGGTCAATCAGATCACCCCCGCAAAGCCCAATCTTCTCTAAAGAAAATAACTTTAGCCTTTCTAGTGTTTCTTCAGAGCTGAATTACACCTCCCCAGTCAACAATGGATAAATCTCCTCTGCAATCTCTGTAGCACAAAAATATCCTTCCTATAGTGTGGTGACGAGAACTGCACACAACTGCTAACTAACATCATACGCAGCTCCATCAAAACCTCCTGGCTCATGTATTCAACCCACTGACTAACAAAGGCAAGTATCCCAAATACTTTTTTAACCACCTCATCCACCTGCTCTGCTGCCTTTAAGAATCACACATAAACCGATGAGTAGTTACTCAACTAATTAAAACATACATCCATTTCAATGTTTAGAGCTAGCAAAAATGTTAAGTATTGAATTCTTAAAAATTCTTACAGAAAATGAGTCAAAGAGAGATATGGACCAGAAATGGACCCTTCAGTTCATCTTGTCCATTTCAAACAGACATCCCAATCTGACCTAGTCCCATTTGCCAGCATTTGGTCCATTTCCCTCTAAATGCTTTCTATTCAAATGCCCATCCGAATACCTTTTAAATTTTGTAATTATACCTGCTTGTGCCACTACTTATGATCTTCTGTACTTCCTAGGATCCTACCATTCAACATATACTCCCTTGCATTGTTACTCCTACCAAAATGCATCACCTCAGACTTTTCAGGATAAAATCCATTTGCCACTGTTTATCCCATCTGATCAGCCTGTCTATATCATCCTGTGGTCTAAGGCTTCTCCGTTGCTATTTACCACACTGCACATTTGCACGTCATCTATGCACTCACTGATCATTTCGCCTACATTCATGATCAGATCATCAATGTAACAAGAAACAGCAAGGGTTCCAGTATTGAACCATGTGTTACACCACTGGACAGACTTCCAGTCACAAAAAAAACTTTTTAACCATCACCCTATTCTTTCTGGCACTAAATCAATTCCTGCCTCTTTGGATCTAATTTGCCAATTTGTCCTGAGTCCCAAGGGGTCTAAGCTTCTTAATCAGTCTACCATGAGAGACCTTATCAAAATCTTACTGAAACCATATTGACTACTTCAATTGCACTACCCTCATCTACACTACTTTCATCTCCACATCCAATTAACCAACTGACCTTCCCGTTACAAAACTATGCTGACCATCCTTGGTTAATCCTTGCCTCTCCAAGTGGAGATTCATTCTGTCCATCAGATTTTTTACCAATTGTTTCTCTACCACAGATATTAGGGTCACTGGCCTATGATTTTCTGGTTTATCCCAACCATCCATCTTGAATAACTGTAGCACATTAGCTGTCCTCCCATCATTTGGCATGCATCCTGTTACCAGAAAGGATTTAAAAGTAAATGTCATAGCAATCTTGCAATCTTCTCTCCTGCCTCCCGAAGTAGCCTTCTCTTCTGAACCTTGGGATTTATCCCCTTTCCAGCTTGCTAAAATTGCTAATATCTCCACCCTCTCAATGCTAATTTATTCAAGTAGATCACAGCCCCCTTCCCTGATTTCTGGTCCCACATTATCCTTCTCTATGGTCAACCACAGATGCAAAGTATTCATTTTAAACCTCAGCTGTGTCTTTCGACATCACACAGATTTCCACTTTCGTCCCTAATGGGTCCTACCTGTTCAGTGGTTATTGTCTTGCCCCAATATACTTATAAAGCAGTACTGGCTTTTCCTTAAGGCTACCCACCATGTAATTTTATGTCCCTTCTTTACTCTCCTAATGTTTTACTCCCCAGATAGCCCCCTGCACTTCCTTTACTCCTCTAGGGCATCCACTGTATTGGGCCTTCAGTATTTTCCATAAGCTGCCTTCTTCTTCCATATCCAATCCATTACATTCCTTGACATTCAGAATTCTCTAGACTTGTCGGTCCCTTCATTCACTTCTACGGAAACATGTTAGCCCTGCACTCTTACTATTACCCTTTTGATGTTTTGTACTGTTCGCATGTGAATTTTCCTGCAAGTAGCTGGTAGTAGTGCACTGTAGCCATGCCTTATTGAAATCAGCCTTCCCGAAATTACGAACCTTTACTTCTGGTCCATATTTGTTCATAATCATAGTTAATTTATTTTTACATTTTAAAAGTAACTTTTAAAAAATGCATCACAAAACAGATAACACAGGCATAAAGCTAAAGAACGGAAAGAATGGTTTATACAAAAAAGGAAGATAAAAGCATATGCAGTTTAAAAGTTCTTCATATTATAGACCAGAACAAAGCTTCTCAAAATAGATCAAGGAGATAGCCTAGATGTTCAGTTTCATCCTATTTAAAGGCAAGCGCAAGGTGCTGTGTTCCAGATATGATTCGACTGGTCCCTTATCAGGTTTTCACAAAACACACTTTATTCTCACAACACAGTTAAAATACAAACAAAAAATGAATTGGCATGACTTTAACTCTATCAAAATACTTAACAAAAATTATTTTAAGGACTAATTAAGTGTTCCCTTGTGGTCAACAGCAATCAATGAATAATTCTCCTGACAGCTTATGGAGCTGCAGCCTTTTCTGGAGCCTAACTTTCTCTGAAGCATCAGAACCAATCAAGATCAACATTACATTAAACATTCATCCAGCTCTAATGGAGGTTGATTCTGCTGTGGTTTTATCAGTGATTGCAGAACCAGTTCTTAATAAAATTCTTTAACAGAAATGTCTCCAGCGCTTATATTTACGCAAGACTTCAGCTAGGCTAAAACCTATACCAAGGACCTTTTACAGACTAAGGGTACAACTTCCGTTCTGGTCTCTTATGAAAAGCAGCTGGTTCACTCACTGGTAATTGTAGTAAAAGGTTTGGACCCAAACTTGATGGGGTGAAGTTGGTTGCAAGGGATTCACCTAGATTGGCTCAACATTTTCAATTAGAAGGAAGTCCTGTGGACTTGATGGGCCGAAGGGACTGTTTCCACACTGTAGGGAATCTAATATCTCAAACACACCCTTGATAAAGGCAATTGCAGCAAAACAGACTTCTCTCACGGACTATTCCCCAGTCCAAGAGAAAGGAACAATGAAAGCCTAACCCTAACCCAATCACAGGTGAGAAATAATCCAGCAGCAGAGATTTTGAGTCTGAATTTTTGAATTGAACTAATGACATATGGGTTTTTAGTATGTCTGCAGGGGTTTAATGATTAACTTTGTTACTATTTTTTAAGCCATGGTGATGTCTTTAAATAAACAGTCTGAGAGAGATAGTTAGCTGACATTTTGGGCCTAGACCCTTCATCAGAAATGGGGGAGGGGAAGGGGGTTCTGAAATAAATAGGGAGAGAGGGGGAGGCGGATCGAAGATGGACAGAGAAGATAGGTGGGGAGGAGACAGGCAGGTCAAAGAGGCGGGGATGCAGCCAGTAAAGTTGAGTGTAGGTGGGGAGGTAGGGAGGAGATAGGTTAGTCCAGGGAGGACGAACAGGTCAAGGGGGCAGGATGCGGTTAGTAGGTAGGAAATGGGGGTGCAGCTTGAGGTGGGAGGAGGGATAGGTGAGAGGAGGAACAGGTTTGGGAGGCAGTGATGAGCTGGGCTGGTTTTGGGATGTGGTTAGGGGCACGGGAGATTTTGAAGCTTGTGAAATCCACATTGATACCTTTGGGCTGCAGGGTTCTCAAGCAGACTATGAGTTGCTGTTCCTGCAACCTTCAGGTGGCATCGTTGTGGCACTGCAGGAGGCCCAGGATCAACAAGTCGTCTAAGGAATGGGAGGGGGAGTTGAAATGGTTCGCGACTGGGAGGTCCAGTTCTTTATTGCGAACTGAGCATAGGTGTTCTGCAAAGCAGACGCCAAGCCTCCGCCTGGGTTTCCCCGATGTAGAGCAGGCCACAATGGGTACAGTGGAAACAGAGTACCGCATTAGCAGATGTGCAGATGAGCATCTGCTTGATGGGAAAGTCTTCTTGGGACCTGGGATGGCGGTGAAGGAGGAGGTGTGGGCGCAACTGTAGCATTTCCTGCGGTTGCAGGGGAAAGGGCCGGGTGTGGTGGGACTGGAGGCAAGTGTGGAGCGGACAAGGGAATCACAGAGAGAGTGGTCCCTCCAGAAAGCTGACAAGGGTGGGGAAGGAAAAATGTCTTTGCGTGGTGGGGTCGGATTGCAGATGGCAGAAGTGTCGGATCCAGATGTTGGTGGGGTGGTACAAGAGGACGAGGGGGGATTCTTTTTTGGTTGTCTTTGTGGGGAAGGGGGCTTGAGGGATAAGTTGCGAGAGACACGTCAAGGGCATTCTCGGCCACTCTGGGGGGGGGGGGGGGGGGGTTTGCGGTCCTTGAAAAATGAGGACTGAAGTGGAATGCCTCATCCTGGAAGCAGATGTAGCGGAGGTGAAGGAATTGGGAATAGGGGATGGAATTTTTGCAGGAAGATGGGTGGGAGGAGGTGTATTCTAGGTAGCTGTGGGAGTCGGTGGGCTTGAAATGGATATCGGTTTCTCAGTGGTTGCCTGAGATGGAGACAGAGGTGTCCGGTAAGGTGAGAGAGGTGACCTTAAGATTAGGGTGGAAAGTGTTGATGAAGCGGATGAACTGTTCGAGCTCGAGAGGCAGGCATAGCTTGGGCCCATGCGGGTATCCATGGCCACACCCTTTATCTGTATGAAGTGGAAGGAATTGAAAGAAAAGTTGTTGAGGGTGAGGATAAGTTCGGCTAAGCGGATAAGGGTGTCAGTGGAGGGGGACTGGTCAGGCCTGCGGGACAAGATGAAGCAGAGGGCCTTTAGGCCATCTGCATGGTGAATGCAGGTGTATAGGGACTGGATGTCCATAGTAAAAATGAGGTGTTAGGGACCAGTGAATTCGAAGTTCTAGAAGAAATGGAGGGCGTGGGTGGTGTCACGGACGTAGGTAGGGAGTTCCTGGACCAAGGGGGAGAAAAAGGAGTCAAGGGTTGTTATTGCGGGGATGGGGTGTGAGGGATGAGTTGCGGGAGACACAGTCAACGGCGTTCTCGACCACTGCCGGGGCGAAGTTGTGGTCCTTGAAAATCGAAGACATCTGAGATGTGCAGGAGTGGAACGCATCATCCTGGGAGCAGATGCGGTGAAGCCTAATCTATTCCCAATTCCTTCGCCTCCGCCACATCTGCTTCCAGCATGAGGCATTCCACTCCCGCACGTTGCAGATGTCCTTGTTTTTCAAGGACTGCAACTCCCCCTCCCCCCCCACCCCCCCCGCAGTGGTCGAGAACGCCGTCGACTGTGTCTCCCACATTTCCCGCAACTCATCCCTCACACCCCCTCCCGCAACCAAAAAAGAACCTCCCCCGTCCTCACGTACCACCCCACCAGCGTCCAGATCCAACGCATCATCCTCCGACACTTCCGCCATCTGCAATCTGACCCCACCACCAAAGACATTTTTCCCTCTCCACCCTTGTCTGCTTTCTGGAGGGACCACTCTCTCCGTGACTCCCTTGTCCACTCCACACTCCCCTCCAGCCCCACCACACCTGGCACTTTTCCCTGCAACTGCACGAAGTGCTAAAGCTGCCCCCACACCTACCCCCGTCAACCCCATCCCAGGCCCCAAGAAGACTTGCCACATCAAGCAGATGTTCACCTGCACATCTGCTAATATGGTATACTGCATCCACTGTACCCGTTGTGGCCTGCTTTACATCAGGGAAACAAAGGGGAGGCTTGGGGTCCGCTTTGTAGAACACCTACACTCGGTTCGCAGTAAACAACTTCACCTCCCAGTCACGAACCATTTCAACCCCCCTTCCCATTATTCAGACGGCTTGTCGTTCCTGGGCCTCCTGCAGTGCCATAACGATGCCACCCGAAGGTTCCAGGAACAGCCACTCATATTCTGCTTGGGAACCCTGCAGCCCAATGGTATCAATGTGGACTTTACAAGCTTCAAAATCTCCCCTCCCACTACTGCATCCCAAAACCAGCGCAGCTCATCCCTGCCTCCCAAACCTGTTCCTCCTTTCACCTATCCCCTCCTCCGACCTCAAGCCGCACCCCTATTTCCTACCTTCTAACCTCACCCTGACTAACCTATCTCCTCCCTACCTCCCCATCCACACTCACCTTTACTGGCTCCATCCCCGCCTTTTTGACCTGTCTGTCTCCTCTCTACCTATCTTCTCCTCGATCCACCTCCCCCTCCCTCCCTATTTATTTCAGAACCCTTTTCCCCTGCCCCTTTTCTGATTAAGAGTGTAGGCCCGAAACATCAGCTTTCCTGCTCTTAAGATGCTGCTTGGCCTCTTGTGTTCATCCATCTTTACACCTTGTTTTCTCAGATTCTCCAGCATCTGCAGTTCCTATTATCTCTGAGTGAGATAGTTATTGGAAGCTAATGGGAATTTGTATACATTGGAGAATTTGCAAGTGAACAAAATAAGCAGTTTTGTGCATTCAGCTTATAGATGGATGATTCTGAAGCATTTTTTTTCCCTTTTGATTCGGAGAGCAGCTATAGCTTAAAAAATGTTTTTTCTTTTTGTTTTCATTTTAGGCATATTTGCAGAAGTCTTAGGTGAAGATAGATGTGTAAAGCATTTGCTCCTGAGAAAGACTGTTAAATTTGTCAAAGTGTTCCGCAGTGTGAGGAATTTAATAAAAGTTCCCAACCAGAAGTTTTTAGTTAAAATCTTGTAGGATCCTTTGAAGCTGAGAAAATTTAAGGTCACTTGCACAAAAGCTCAAGGAAGATGTTCTCAGATATCAAGACTGAGAGTTGAAGCCAGAGTTAAATAAAGCCGTACAGGGGTGATAGAGAAATGAATTCTCTCTAATGGGAATATCTTAAAGGAGTGTTTTGAGGATTAAAGGGATTAGGTTTTACTGTGTACTTCCACAACTTTAAATTTACTCTATGTGAATAGTTTGAGTTATATTAATTTCATTTGTACAATAAACTTTGGTATTATTTTTAAATCAAATCTCAACATTATGCGCTCATGTTTCAGTGAAAGTCCATCGCACTAAAAAACCAAAAATAAACAAAACATTATCTATTAAGTCAGATTTCAGTCTGGGATATGATTTATCCAATAACAACATCAGCTGAGATGATATCACAACGTTTGGCACAAGTGTAAAAGCAGTGTAATGTCTTTGTCAGTTTGCAAACCTCGTGTTTTGCACATCTGAGCAGCACAGTGGCTGAGTGCTACTTCACAGTGCCAGGAACCCAGACTGTATGAAGTTTGTCTATTCTCCTAGAGTCTGCATGGATTTCCACTAGATGCTCTGATTTCCTCTCAGTCCAAAGATGTCCAGGCTAGATGGGTTAGCCATTGTAAATGTGGGCTTTGGGGATTGAGTGCAGCCTAAGTCTGGGTGGAAGGCTCTTCGGAGGGTCAGTGCAGACTCAATAGGCCAAATGGCTCTCTCCGCACTGAAAGGATCCTATGATTCTGTAAATAATCACTGTAATTCTACAATAGATGTCTTTTATTCAATAAAACCAAAAGCCAGTTATATTGATTGCTATGAAGTGTAAATAAAGAGATTAAACCATTCTGATCACCTGTCATCAAGCTAGGCACCTGAAACAATAACCACAAAATCAGCCATGTCAACTGTGAAAGGTCTTCCCATCCAACAGTTGGGGGTTAATGCCAGAATTGGGACAACTGTCTTACAGACTTGTCAAGCAGCACCCTGACACTGCCTGTAAGGCATAATGGTTATGGCCCAGGCACCACCATCACATTCCAGGATATGTCTTGTCCCAAAACCAGGACTCATATGGCCCAGGTGGTGGCACAGCAGTATACAATCAGGATGGAGTTGCCCTGGGAGTGTTCCACATTAATTCCAGACCCCATGAAATCTCATGGCATCAGGTTAAACACAGTCAAGGAAACATCTCATGCAGATGGCTTCAAGGCCCTCTGCTTCTTCCTGTCCCGCAGGCCCGACCAATCCCCCTCCACCGACACCCTCATCCGCCTAGCCGAACTCGTCCTCACCCTCAACAACTTCTCTTTCGATTCCTCCCACTTCCTACAGACAAAAGGGGTGGCCATGGGTACCCGCATGGACCCAAGCTATGCCTACCTCTTTGTAGGTTACGTGGAACAGTCCCTCTTCCGCACCTACAAAGGCCCCAAACCCCACCTCTTCCTCCGTTATATTAATGACTGTATCGGCACCGCCTCTTGCTCCCAAGAGGAGCTCGAACTGTTCATCCACTTCAACACCTTCCACCCCAACCTCAAGTTCACCTGGGCCATCTCCAACACATCCCTCACCTTCCTGGACCCCTCAGTCTCCATCTTAGGTAACCAGCTCGAAACAGATATCCATTTCAAGCCCACTGACTCCCACAGCTACCTAGAATACACCTCCTCCCAGCCACCCTCCTGCAAAAATTCCATCCCCTATTCCCAATTCCTCCGCCGCATCTGCTCCCACGATGAGGCATTCCATTCCCGCACATCCCAGATGCCCACGTCCTTCAAGGACCGCAACTTTCCCCCCGCAGTGGTCGAGAACGCCCTTGACCACGTCTCCCGCATTTCCCGCAACACATCCCTCACACCCCGCCCTCGCCACAACCACCCCAAGAGGATCCCCCTCATTCTCACATACCACCCCACCAACCTCCGAATACAACACATCATCCTCCGACACTTCCGCCATCTACAATCTGACCCCACCACCCAAGCCAGCTTTCCATCCCCACCCTTGTCTGCGTTCCGGAGAGACCACTCTCTCCGTGGCTCCCTTGTCCGCTCCACACTCCCCTCCAACCCTACCACACCCGGCACCTTCCCCTGCAACCACAGGAAGAGCTACACTTGCACCCACACCTCCTCCCTCACCCCCATCCCAGGCCCCAAGGTGACTTTCTATATTAAGCAGATGTTCACCTGCACATCTGCCAATGTGGTATACTGTATCCATTGTAGCCAGTGTGGCTTCCTCTACATTGGGGAAACCAAGCGGAGGCTTGGGGACCGCTTTGCAGAACACCTCCGCTCGGTTCGCAATAAACAACTGCACCTCCCAGTCGCGAACCATTTTAACTCCCCCTCCCATTCCTCAGACAACATGTCCATCATGGGCTTCCTGCAGTGCCACAATGATGCCACCCGAAGGTTGCAGGAACAGCAACTCATATTCCGCCTGGGAACCCTGCAGCCCAATAGTATCAATGTGGACTTCACAAGCTTCAAAACCTCCCCTTCCCCCACTGCATCCAAAAACTAGCCCAGTTTTTCCCCTCCCCCCACTGCATCACAAAACCAGCCCAGCTCATCCCCTCCCCCCACTGCATCCCAAAACCAGCCCAGCCTGTCTCTACCTCCCTAACCTGTTCTTCCTCTCACCCATCCCTTCCTCCCACCTCAAGCCACACCTCCATTTCCTACCTACTAACCTCATCCCACCTCCTTGACCTATCCCCTCCCTACCTCCCCACCTATACGCTCCCCTCCACCTATCTTCTTTTCTCTCCATCTTCGGTCCGCCTCTCCCTATTTATTCCAGAACCCTCTCCCCATCCCCCTCTCTGAAGAAGGGTCTAGGCCCGAAATGTCAGCTTTTGTGCTCCTGAGATGCTGCTTGGCCTGCTGTGTTCATCTAGTTTCACACTTTGTTACCAAGGAAACATCTTGCTGGTCACCACGTACCGTTCATCCACAGCTGATGAATCAATACTCCTCCATATTGAACAACACTTGGAGAAAGCACTGAAGATGGCAAGGGTGCAGACTGTACTTTGAGTTGGGGATTTCAACATTCACTACGAAGAGTGGCTCAGCAGCAGATTGAGCCAGTCAAGCCCAAAAAGGCAAAGCTGTTAGACTGGAACTGCAACAGGTGATGAGGGAACCAACAATAGGGAAAAACAAACTTGACCTTATTCTCACCGATCTGCCTGCTGCGGATGCATTGGCCCATGAGAACATTAGTTAATATGACCACTGCACAGTCCTTATGGAGACAAAGTCCCACATTCACATTGAGAACACGCTCCAGTGTGTTGTGTGGCACTTATCAGCATGTTAAATAAACAGGTCTAGCAAGACAAAAAATCTTCAAACCAAAGTCTGCTAAACCCATAGCCACTAATATCTAGAGGGCCATGGGCAGCAGATCCACAGGAACACCACCACCTGCAAGCCATGCACAATAATCTGGAAATAGACAGCCATTCCTTCATTGTCACTGGGAAAAAATCACGGAATTCTTTCCCAAATTGTGAGTCTACCTACAGCACATGGACTGCAGTGGTTCAAGAAGGCAGCTCACCACCATCTTCTCACTGGCAACTACAGACAGGCAATAAATTCTGACCAGCCTTCAATGCCAAGGTTCCACAAGTGAATAAAAAAGATGTCTGACAACCTGGCCCTTCTATTGTATGAAAGAGTGGGGCTCCATATTTCTGAAAGGAAAAATTTGCTCAGGGATCCAATGTACTCCCATTCTGAAAGTTCTTGTAAATTGGAAACTGTCGGAAGAAGATAAACCTTGCCTCCATTTTAGAGCAATCAGCTGTTGTATTCTGAAATTTAAAGGGACCAACAGCCACTTTGACAGCTGGGTGTGAGTGTCATTCAATCAAAGACATTCAGTGCCTCAACAGGAGACTGTTCATCAGAATGGTGGTTTTTGCCTACTAGGATGACTTGCAGTAGCATCATGTCATTACACCCTCTAATCAGGCTTTATTCTGGTGGTCATTCGCTTAACCTTCAAGGCTAACCAGCACCAGCAACAAATTTCTCATCATGTAAAACAAAACGTTTGTTTTAAATACAGAACAGCACTTTTGTTGCGGTAGGTACATTGAATTCATATTATATGAGAGGGGTGACCTCAGAAACTAAAAGATTGAGACCCAGTGCACTAGGTGCACATAAATGATACATTATGTTTTTGATCTATGTTTTTGCCCTAACCATCAACCTCCATCTACCCTTCTCTCTGGATCTCCCACTTCATCAAAAGCCCTCTCCCTCCACCATTAATTACGTGGACCAGATTCTCCATGATTCTGGGACTCTGGGCAGTGTTCTGGCAGCAGCTCCTAAAGTCCTGACCCTTAATGATGTGGCTGAGAGCAACAGAGCTATCACTAGCTGGGATGTCTGCCTCTGGAACCTGATTCCAGGATGAGGCCAATCTGTGTCACGCTGTCTTTTCCACCAGCAGTACAGGCTCCACACACCACAGCAAATTCTGCCCTTTGTGAAATATGCTCCATGAGAATTTCAGCTGTACAGTACTTCAGTGAACCTGTAGTCTTCTGAAAGAACAGCCTTTTAACTTTGCAAGGAATGCCAGCGAAAGTCATGAACAAAGGAAGTTGCAAGTTGAGTCATCCTGTAGAACTGTCATTTACTCCCCAACCACTGATTTATTCAAAAAAGAAATTTCCTTATAGGCTGGCATATTCCCATACCGACCTGATATAAAATATTTGGAAGTAGTTGGATCAAAAGCATAGCTGAATTACTTACATACACCCAATGCATTGTTTCTGAGGTCCCCCCTTTTATGTAATAATTCCATTAAAACTTCTTATGTTTTAGTTAATGTGAAATTTGCTGACACTGCTGGTCCCTACTGAATCTTAGGTGAAACAAATGGGCACCAGGACAAGGCCAGGGTAAAAGCTGTAAACATGTATTGCTGCTACAAGCCATCTTGTGTCTATTAAAAAAATGAAGCTCAGTTACAGACTATTGACTGAATCAAATGCCTGTGATACTGAAGCACAGGTTTAAATGAGAGATGCAGGGAGATTGTGTAAGGACTGCATTCTACACATTCCACGGTTATTTTTGGTGGCTAGCTTGAAATTTTCTGTAGACGCCGAGAGGGGCCCACATTGAGAACCCCTGTGCTAGAGATGATTTTGGTGACCATGGTGAACAGACTGAATGCAATTAATGCAACTTGTAGGCAGAGAAATGAAAATTTTTGTACTTTAAATTTTATTAAGATGTTTTCAATAAAAGCTGGCTAAACTTTTGCTTTACCAGGTCTTGTTGGAAGGAGGCAGTACTTTGTAAAGATAAAAATAAACCCAATTCTGTATATCTGTCAGCTCAAGCTGTGCATTCTGACATAACCCACATGCTTAAGTGTCAACATGTTTGTCCTACTTTCAGGTTGAAATCCCAACTAGCTTGAGAAAATGTCAGAAGAATTTAAAACAAAAGGGATCAATTTGTGCTCAGCAGGACAGTGTTTCAGTTGTACTCCAAATTTGCCTGGTAACAGTGTTCCATATGTAATGATGAGGGAAAGTCATAGGGTGAAGGTCTGCAGCTGGCTACAGCAGAGATTGATGATGGCATTTAAAGTTTTTAGAATGATTAACTGCAACTGAAATAACTGCACTATTCCAATGACATAGCTTGGAACATCTGCAATATTTAGTGGAGGCGTCTTAAATCATCTTGAACAAGTGTTTGTGTCTTGCCATAGGTAGTTATAAAACTCAACTTGGGTTTTATAAATTGCTCAGCAGAACACAAGGCTTTGTTTCTGTAAAACCAAATAACTTTTAGACAAGAGCCAAAATAGACTGTTAGCCACTAGGACAATTGTTAACAATTCAATTCAAACAGTATCAAAGAGTGTGAACATATGTTTCATTATCCTTACAAGGATGTTCATTTTTAGATTCAGTTAATAGCATACAATATTTCAAAAGAAGATAAGCATTCAAACAGGCGACATTAGATTTTATTCAATGTCTCTCATATCAAGACAAAGAAAAATGCCAAAGAAAATTTCTAAAATTATCAATTTTATTATCTACACAGAAGTTCTCAAAACAAAGTCTCTACACCTGAGGCCCATCTATAAATTAGATCATAAGGGCAAATAGAATACAATAAGATATTGTATGAGATCATCATAGAAGGTAACATTGGTTACAGTTTTGGAATGGTCAAGTGCTCCTGTATAATGCTGGCACATCAGGAAACTAAGCTACAGACTGAGTGCTCTACATCCTCAAAGTAATTCTGTCACTAATCATTAATAAACTTATACAAATATCTTCAATATGATATGCTTAATGGGATATGGAGAATTTAAAAAAGACGGCAGCAATTTTACGTTCTTGAAGTAATGCATTGTATACCTCCACAAACTGGTTGGCATGTCCGAACACTGAATCAAGTTTGGGCTAGAGGTGGGAAACCTGATGAACCTAACTGTATAAGACACGACAGTCAAGAATTCAGCTTTCCATCCATCTTAAAGGAAAACAGATAGCTCTTAAATGTTCAATGCTCTCTGATTTACAGTTGATAGAAATGGTCATTGCAGTGTTCCTATTAGAGCTCTGAAGGAATTCTCCACTCTTGGTCTTTGACCAACTGCTACATGACACATCGATAACACATGGCATATATTCAAGACACTAGAGGAATTTGCATCAAATCAACACAATAGAAAGTAGAGTTAAAGCCTCAGTGCACTTCAATGTGGTACCAGATATGAGATACTTCAGCCATGTTAAGAAATTGGGATGGTTCTCCTTAAAGCAGAGATGATTGATAAAGGTATACAAAATCATGAAGGGTTGAAGTGAAAAAGGGACGATAGTTTCTGGTAGAACGATCCATAATCAGAATACACAGTTCTGAAGTAGCTAGCAAAAGGATGAAAGACAACAAGAAGAAACAAAAAATCATGGAGTAGTTCTAAGGATCTGAAGGCACTACCAAAAGGGTGATGGAAGCAAGTTTTATCACACTTGAAAGGGAATTGGGTAAATGCATGAAGGAGAAAGTTTGCTGGGCAGTGGAGAAGAGCAGGAAAAGGGACCAATTGAATCACTGATTCAAAGGGTGGAACAATATTCTTTAACTTTGTTATGATGGATTTGAGGTGAGAATATTCAGTCATAAAAGTTTTATAATTGAAGCATCTAATTTCATTTAAAATGTTTGTTAAATGTAGCTGAAAATGTTAGATTGCATCTGTCATGGCATAGCAGAATAACACTTTGCTGTTTGGTTCACCACCTACCACTTTCTTTTTCTTTTCCTGTGATCCTGGAGAGTTAAGAGAAAACAAAACAAATAGATAGAGAGACAGTTACACCATTTTCCGCACTGACTGTGAGAGTCCTGTATTATATATGATAGGATCTATTGTTTTTCATCGTTACTATGCATGTTAAGAAAGCACCACACCATACGAGTCTCTCACTCAATGATAGAAAGCTTCAGAAATGGAGGAATTCCAATAAACTCCTTTGGTTGAATTATTAGGTTGCCACAACAGGGTACAAACATTAATATCACTAACAGGAACAGTCCCCATGACTGCTCACAACAACCTGCCATACCATGTACCAGGGAATGCACATGGCACGTTGCAAAAACAATTCATAAATGCATAAGCAGTGAAAAACAACTGCAACAAAAATGAAACTAATTTCAAGTGCAATTCTTTGAAAGGTAGGTCTCTAATAGACTCACGACAATGCTGTACAAATGGTAATGTCCAAAAAACAATTGAAGCACTTTCAGTTGGTGAACTTATGTTTCCTGTGGTTGATCCCAAGAGAGTAATACTCAGCACTGATGTCACAAGCCTGGCCTTTCCAGCTGAAGTTTCAAGCAAAAAGCAGTTCAAATTGCAAAAGATTCAGGACTATGTTACTTGATTCTCTTGATAGGTACATTTTGATTTTATTTTGGATAACATTATAGTATAAGAAATGACTGTAAACAGAATGCAGCACAGAATGTGCAGTCAACAAGGTTAGAAATTATATAAACAATTATTCTCGGCCCTCAGTCAGTCCTTTCGTAACTGCAGTGAATTATAGCTTTCCACGGCCAGCAGTATCGTCTGTTGCTTTTTATGGAAATGTTCTAAATATAAATTCTAGATAGTTGAAGGTGGGAGAAGAAATCACATGACCAATACAACTTGCTGTTGCTGCCAGTATGTAAAGTGGCAGCTGGACTATGCAGATAAACAAACTATTACAGAAAATCTTTTATATAAAGTCAGTGATGAAAGGGAATTTGCATTACATTTTCTTTTTTGGTGAAAGAACAACAAATAATTAGTGAGGCATGTTTATGACTCAGACACTAGCCTTTAAAATCAACCTCTTGGATGGAAACTTTTCACATTATGCATTTAGCCAAATGTTATATCTATCATTGGCAAATATGTGTTACTGTTTGGCATTTTTGATTTTTGGTACCATAGTTAGTCAGATGGCAAATTCAATTACTATTTTTTATTCACTTCTGCAACGTGGGCATTGCTAGCTGGCCGCATTTACCGCCCATTCTTGTATGCCCTTAAGAAGGTTAGAACTGCTTTCTTGAACCATATGGTCCATGTGTTGCAGATAGATCCACATTGTCCTCAAGGAGGGAATCCCAGGATTTTGATCCAGTGACAGTAAAAGGAGCAGCAATATACTTCCAAGTCAGGATTGCACGTGGCTTGGGGTGGAACTTGCAGGTGGTGCTTTTCCAATGTATTTGCTACCCTTAACCTCTAGATAACAGTAATCATGGATTTGGAAGGTGCTGTCTATGGATTTTGACAAATTTGTACAGCGTATTTTGTAGATAATACACACTGCTGTTACTGAGCTTCACTGGCGGGACGGAGTGGATGCTTCTGGATGTGATGCCAATCAAGAGGGCTGCTTTGTCCTGGATGGTATCAAACTTCATGAGTACTGTTTGAGCTCCAATCCTCTAGACAACTAGGGAGGATT
Source organism: Stegostoma tigrinum (assembly GCF_030684315.1). Classification (NCBI taxonomy): domain Eukaryota; kingdom Metazoa; phylum Chordata; class Chondrichthyes; order Orectolobiformes; family Stegostomatidae; genus Stegostoma; species Stegostoma tigrinum. Next base: position 33,847,747 of record NC_081355.1, read on the forward strand.
CCAACACGTTCTTGATTTGTGCCTTGAAGATGGTGGACAGGCTTTGATCAGTCAGGTGCGAGTTACTTGTCACAATATTCCTAGTCAAGTCTAAAAACTCTAACTTGAAATAATCTAGTTTTTAAATGTTCCAACTGAAGTCCTTAAGACCATAAGACATAGGCGTGGAAGTAAGGCCAATTGGCCCATCGAATCCACTCCGCCATTTAATCATGGCTGATGGGCATTTCAACTCCACTTACCCGTACCCTCCCCGTAGCCCTTAATTCCTTGCGAGATCAAGAATTTATCAATCTCTGCCTTGAAGGCATTTAACGTCCCAGCCTCCACTGCGTTCCATGGCAATGAATTCCACAGGCCCACCACTCTCTGGCTGAAGAAATGTCTCCGCATTTCTGTGCTAAATTGACCCCCTCTAATTCTAAGGCTATGCCCACGGATCCTAGATTTCCCGCCAAACGGAAACAGCTTCCCAGCATCCACCCTTTCTAAGCCATGCATTATCTTGTAAGTGTCTATTAGATCCGCCCTCAATCTTCTAAACTCTAATGAATACAATTCCAGGATCTTCAGCCATTCATCACATGTTAGGTCTACAATTCCAGGGATCAGGATATTGTGAGAGTGTAACAGAATGCTGATTCTCTCAGGAGTGAGCAAGTATGCACAATGCTGAGAAATAAGGGGGAATTTATGTTTGCTAAATCCTTAGGTTTGCCACCTTCAGTTATCTTTACACACAAGCCATTTAAAATTCTTATATAGAGAACAAATTTTGCAGTCAGTAGAATTTAACTTTGGAATGACATTTTGGCAACAGCTGCTGAAGAAGGGTGTAGGCCCGAAACATCAGTCTTCTTGCTCCTCTGATGCTGCTTGGCCTGTTGTATTCATCCAGGTCTACACCTTGTTATCTCATGCTGTAACTAAGGTTCGGATTTTAGCAGAAATCAGCTACATGAACTGTTGAAAGCTTTCTCACACAATTCTGCACTGCTCACCTCATTATGTATGCACCACAGTGACACACTTATTATGCCGTGCTTGCACTATATTGTGCTCACCGTAGGCGGATATACTCACCACTGCCAGGACATGCCTGCTTGCATTGCTGTCCACCAGGCCATATGCGATAAGCCAGGAACTGACACTCCCAGTGTGTTGCTGCACAATTCTAATGGACATGACCAAGAAAGGGTAGTTGGCAATCCATTTGCAAACCAAGACAGTCTTATCTGAAATTGCAGATAAGGTCAGTGCAATATCCACAGACTGGAAGAATGCCCAGCAATACAGGAAGATGATTACTGACCTTCTGCACATCCCAAGGGCAACACCACCTTCTCTCTGCTACCTCATGTTTCTTTTAATTCTACCACTGCACTAATATCCCAAGACTCCTGGTCTACCATTCTCAGCACTGCAAGTAATATCTTCCCTCAAATGCACACACCCACCCCAGGTCTTCATACCAATAAAGCTGCATGCTCTCCCACTTCTTACTCACTCACTCAGAACATCTCACCACTTTTTCCCCAGCTACAACAGTACTAACAGTTATAAAGGCCACTTTCATCTCATTCAATCCCTCCCTCTGTTTTATTCCAGGATGTAACATCCCATAATTAGACACACAGTGAGCCAAGATTGTGTTGGGTTGCCCAACATTTACCTCCTCATCCCCAACAAGGACAGAACCATTGCGTTTGCAGGAGAGGATAGAAACCACTCATACAGCAATACCAAAAACTCCATGCCCTAGCGACCAAGTAAGATTCACTGTGAAATGCTGTGCTGCTCTCTCATAACCACGAGGGCGAATATATTCTTAACATGCCCAAACATTTATTCCTATTTTGCAACTCATTCCCTCACTTGTGCCCTATAGGCACCAGCAGTATCTGCATAGTCCCTGCCTTTACAAACTCAGTCCCTCAATTCATTATCTCCCCTTCCATCTCTGAGGAAGGTCACTCAGAAGAACTCAGAGAAATATCTCCTGTACTCTCCATCAATTGGGATACTGACATTTTGATGGATTCTTTATCTGGATGACAATTTGAAGCACATTTGGATTAGTATGTTATTGGCATGCCCCTGCAGCTGCCGAGGAAGAAATGTCTTAAGCACTTGGAGGACTGCCCAAGGACAGGCACATGCTCAGCCCAGGGCAGGAAAGGACCCCACACTATCAGCCATTAGCAACTTTAAAAAGACACAGGAACAGAACGTAGTTTTGTCAAAGACACTCAAGAAACTGAATTGAAGGTTGGGCGGATTCACCAATCTGTATGTACCAGGCTGGGTCTTGCATTCATGCATCTGACTGTCTCAGTGGATAGGGTGGCAGCTGTCATGGAGACCTAGGTCCAGCACACACTGTCTGTCAGATGTATGCACAGATCTGCACTCCATCATTCCAACCTTTGGTGGTAATCACCAACAGGGAAAAAGAGAGGAGAATGAGGGGCTCTGATCTCACATTCTAGGTGCCCCTTCCTCACAAAGAGACAGGTTGGTGCCAGCAGGCACCCACCTGGAGAAGGAACCATATACAGGTTCACAAGAAGTCTTTTCTCAGGGCGTTCCAGAGCTGCCGGCCTTTCCACTTCCACCCTGCCTCCACTCAACAACTGTGCAGGAGCTAAAGCTAAGAAGGGTGAATATGCAACTGACCAGGGCACACTCAGCATTTCTGGATCCTCTAGGGACATCTGTCCAAAACTCCAAAAATGCTAACAAGGTTCTACTATAGGATAGGCTTATTCCACTCCAGCTGCGGATGTTGGGGCTACACCTAGATGTAATTGGGGGGGGGGGGGGGGGGGGTGCAGGGGAGAGAAAAGAAAACCTACTGTGGAGAACATAAGTGCACAAAACCTGTCTGTAAAAACCAAAAACAACTTCAGTTTTCATCATCAGTTCTGTGAGAGACTGTCAATATAGCTCCAGCTCAAAGAATGAAATTAAATGTACTAGCCATCTGTAGTGCTGTACAATTTTCTAACCTTGTGTGAATGACAGCCATCCTTTCCATAACACCTGCCCTAGCATTAAAGTATACATGATTAAATGAGGCAGCATTGGATATCGTGAAGGATTTCATCAGTTTGTAACCATTAAGTTTTATTAAGCAATAAGAAAGGTACAAGAAGATCAAACTGATAAACTGAATTTGCAATTGGAATTAAACAAAGGTTGCTGGCCTCAGCAGCATCAAAACATTCACAGTCAGTGTAAGGTGGCTTCATACAACTCAGTTCCACTGAACAAAGTTCACAAAGCAGTTCTGCTTTTATTGCTTTGGCTGAAGCTGCTGCGTTGTAGAATGCCGAAGGGGTTGTTTCTTCTGAAGGACACCTTCATTTTTCTGCTTAGTACAATGTTGCAACTCTCATGAATCCTGACTGTCTAATTTATAGCTTTCTTGTGCTCCCTAGTTGTCCAGTGCGAAGCATCCAAAGATGAAGCGGCATCTTCTGTACTGTTATGAAACCAATCACCAGACATGATCTGCATAGGAATCTCATGTTCAAGGGGCATCTTATGGCTTGTGTTGGGCATAGTGGAGATACAGTGTTGTATTGCCCTTCTCTGATTTGCATGGCTACAATCCAGGGAAGAGAAGCGAATGTGGGTATCCTGTACCGTTGGAACGTCATCAGGGCAGCACTGCTGAAAACTCTATTTGAAGGCTGCTGTGCAACAACTGGAGGTCAATGTTGATTCTGGGTATGTGTTTTTCATCCATTCTTGTAGATGGTATTAAAGCAGTGGCCACAGGGACCGTAACAGCTTCTCTGTTTGGATCCATTGGCAACAGGTCCAATGAGCCTATACGGGCAATATCAGAAACAAAGCAGTTCCACAGTAGTACGATCATTCAGCAGTCGCAGTGCGCACACAGTAACAAGTAAACAGCATTCTCCATACATTGAAACATGGAAGCCTGTGGAGTGCTTCTACACGGACCTTGCACACGAGTAACTTAATTCAGATGTATTCTGTTCAAGATGTTAGGCACATGTTTAGAAGGAGATTATAAATGTGGCAGCAACGAAGGGAACGTTTTCCTCCGCCACCAACATTATCCAAGAAAAGCATCACTGCACACAGGGTAACAGAAAGGGCATTTTATAGCCAAGATGTGAAGTGAGCAGCTCCTGCATCTTCTGTAAGCTGTGAAAACTTACAAGGTGATTGTGACTTTTGAAAATAAAGTAAATCTTTATATGGCCTGAGATTACTTGTGCTTCACAGTCATGAGTTGGATCGAATTGTAATTTTAATTATATGTGAAGACTGCTTGTTGTCAGGAAGACAGAATACAGGAAAGAGATACGGTGCTTGGTAGCATTGTTATCTTTAAACAATCTCTCCCTCAACATCAACAAAATGAAAGAGCTGGTCATTGACTTCAAGTAGTAAGGTAGTGGACACACCCCTAGCTACATCAATAGAGTTGGGGTAGAGATGGTCGAGAGTGTCAAGTTCCTAGGAGTGACAATCAGCACAACCTGTACTAGTCCACACAAGTTGATGCAACGGTCAAGAAAGCATAAGAACGCCTCTACTCCCTCAGGAGGCTAAAGAAATTTTCAAGTCCATAAAGAATCTTACCAATTTTTATAGATGAACTATAGAAAGCATTCTGTCTGGACGCATCAAGGCTTGGTATGCTAACTGCTCTCCCCAGGACCTTGAGGAACTACAGAGAGTTGTGAACACAGAGCAGTTCATCATGCAAGCCAAACTTCTATCCTTTGACTCCATCTAAACTTCTTGCTGCCTCATAAAGACAGACAACATAATCAAAGGTTTCTCCCAACCTAGTTATCATCTCTTCCAACATCTTCTGTCAGGCAGAAGATACAAAAGTTTAAACACATGTACTCACAGATTCAAGCACAGTTTCTTCCTCACTGTTATTAAACTTCTGAGTGGACCTCCCAAATTTCAAATTTAATGTTGATCTCATTCTTTGTGCCCATTCTTTACTGCTATAGCATTCTATTTCTCGCTCTATTCTATTGCTCTTATGCACTCTATATAATATGATCTATCTGTATTGCATGCAAACCAAATTTTCACTGTACCTAGGTGTGACAATAATAAATTAAATCAGAACAGATCAAGTCATCAGAGATAATGGGAACTGCGGATGCTGGAGAATCTAAGATAACAAAATGTGGGGCTGGATGAACACAGCAGGCCAAGCAGCATCTTAGGAGCACAAAAGCTGACGTTTCGGGCCTAGAACCTTCATCAGAAAAGGGGGATGGGGAGAGGATTCTGAAATAAATAGGGAGAGAGGGGGAGGCAGACTAAAGATGGATAGAGAAGATAGGTGGAGAGGGCAGTATGGGTGGGAGGTAGGGAGGAGATAGGTCAGTCCGGGGAGGACAGACAGGTCAAGGGGGGGGGGGGGGGGATGAGTTAGGAGGTGGGGAATGGAGGTGCGGCTTGAGGTGGGAGGAGGGGATAGGTGAGAAGAAGAACAGGTTAGGCAGGTGGGGACAAGCTGGGCTGGCTTTGGGATACAGTTGGGGGAGGGGAGATTTTGAAGCTGGTGAAATCCACATTGATACCATTGAGCTGCAGGGTTCCCAAGCAGAATATATGAGTTGCTGTTCCTGCAACCTATGAGTGGCATCATTATGGCACAGCAGGAGGCCCAGGATGGACATGCCGAAGGAATGGGAGGGGGAGTTGAAATGGTTCACGACTGGGAGGTGCAGTTGTTTACTGTGAACCGAGCGTAGGTGTTCTGCAAGGCGGTCTCAAAGCCTCCGCTTGGTTTCCCCAATGTAGAGGATGCCACACCGGATACAGCGGGTGCAGTATACCACATTGGCGGATGTGCAGGTGAACGTATGCTTGATGTGGAAAGTCATCTTGGGGCCTGGGATCATCATAACATTTGCCTTCTTCACCACTCGCTGCACCTACACGTTTACATTCAATGACTGGTGTACAAGTGTGCAAGGTCACACAGGTCTTGCTGAACCTCCCACTTTCCCAATCTATCACCATTCAGATAAGAATCTACTTTCCTGCATTTGCTGCCAAAGTAGGTAAGCTCACATTTATCCACACTATACTTCAACTGTCATGCATTTGCCCATTCACTCAAATCATAATGAAGCATCTCTGCATCCTTCTCACAACTCACCTCCACCCAACTTTGTGTTGTCTATAAACCTGGAGGTATTATATTTAGTTCCCTCATTGAAATCATTAATATAAGATAACTGACATCTCCCTGCTCCTTAACATATATGGTGAATAGTTGAGTCCAAGCGCTGATCAATGTTGCACACCACTAGTCACTGCCTGTCAGCTTAGCTTCCGTGATCTCTCTTTACCATTTTTTCTGTAACATTTATCTCAGTTTAGAGTCCAACCCAATGCTGTCCAGTTCTTAAATTTAAATGCATCTCATTTGCATGTTTAAAGATTTGTCCAAAGCTAATCAACACTAAGTAAATTGCGTGCATGAAGGCACAAAATTGTTTATTAACAGTTATCCTTGTTAATGCAGTGGTAATCTTACAGTGGCTTAGATTTCTTCTCCAATCCACAGATGTCTGCTAAAGTGTATAATTAAAACATTCTGATTTACCCTCTGGTGAGATAAATTTAAAAAATTAAAGTAAGAAACAAAACTAATTCCAGATACTTCCATTGCCATGACACCAATCCAATATCGTCAGAATCTTTATCCTAAGGTTTAATTTGTCCAGCTTTAACTAACTGAAGTTGGGGGAGTTGGTGGGTGACAGGGCCATGCAATGCAATGCAGGCAGTGAGACAATAACATTACAACTGTGGTGTTTCTTTGCACAACAATTAATTTTAAATCACACTCTAAGCTGTCAGTGTTGCATATCAAGTTGTAACATTGATACTGGTTATTCACATTTCTCTTCAAAGAAACAGGAACATCCAAGTTTTTTTAATTCCCTTTTATTCATTACCAGGATAAGGGTGTCACTGGCTAGGCAGCATTTATTGCCCATCTCTAATTGACCAGAGGGCAATTGAGAGTCAACCACATCGCTGTGAGTCTGGAGTCACATGTAGGCCAAATCAAGTAAGGATGGCAGTTTTTCCTTCGCTAAAGACAATCAGTGAACTGGATGGGTTTTTCCCCCTAACAATCAGCGATAGATTCACAGTCATCATTAGATTCTTAATTCCAGATATTTTACTGAATTCAAATTCCACCATCTGCCACAAGAGGATTCAAACCTGGGTCCCCAGAACATTGTCTACGTCTCTAGATTAACAGTCTAGCGATTATACAACTAGGCAATCGCCTCCCCCTAAATGATAGCCAGTGAACTGTAGCCCCCTCACAACTCATTGTTTAATTTTAATTTGGAGTTTTTTTGTAGTGCTGGAACACCATACTCCACAAAACCTTACAACTCAATACGTTTTAAATAGTATATTACATTTATGACTCAGTATTTCTTGGTATATTATGTCAGGGTAGCAGAAGCAACCTAGGTAAAGATTTTGACAAATGGTATTAAGCTTTGTGGCCAGTACCGATGACCACTTCTCATGAATTTGGAACATTTTTGAGAAATTCATGTATTCTCAAGCTTTCTGCTACAAGTGACTCAGAGACTGCTATGGACATATTGCTTTCCTAGCAGAGTAAGTAATGGAATTTCTTGTGCCTAAAGTATAGATGCTTCAATTTTAAATTGATGACTTTCATTGAATATTGATTAATGAACCTCTTTTTCCAGAGCTATCTTGTTCTCTCACTCCGGTATCACAAGATAAATAAAGACTGGGAAATAAAAACAGACAATGAGTGTCACTTGTCTACCTTCTGTGACAGATGCAGCTGGTACATATAGCTACATTTGCCTGTATTCGTTCTTCGTGTTTCAAGTATTACACACATGACTGACATTTTGAAATTTGTGCTCAGTAGTAAAAAATCATCGAACCTTAGACTGATGGAAAATCCTCCCTGCGGCACAATTACATGCAATAAGCTCCAATTCTAGATAGCTCTGTAAAATTTGTATTAATCAACCCAATAAAGTGCATTGTGTTGGAATATTCTTAAATGTAACACCGAATTCTCAGTGAATAGATAATAATGAAAAGCACACAGTTTTTAGAACTAGGTGGAACAGTAGTTAGTGCTCTTGCACACTAGCTTCTTCTAAGTGTGGATCATTTAGAGAACAAGGCTTACTAAAATGCCAGATATGCAGATCTCTCACTGCTCAATTTACATCACTGGGAAATCACCAGTGCTATTAAACTATTTGAGAGGATTTCAGACCAACAAGCAAAGACAGCCTGGCTAACAGAAAAGCAAAATATTGCAGATGCTGGAAATCTGAAAAGAAAATACTGGAGAAACTCAGCAGGTCTGGCAGCATCTGTGAACAAAGAAACAGAATTTTTTTCTTGGAAACAGAACTTCAGAAGATAGTCCAACTTTGCTTTGCATCAATATTCCATGTATCAAGTAGTACAGGATTGCGTTCACTCCAGCAGGTCAGCTGGTAAGGCTGAAAATGAGGTCAGTTTCCCTCCATGTTAAACAACAAACATCTGGAGTTTAGATGACAGCAGGTTATTTTTCTTTCAATGCATTATAGAAAATTTGAAACTCTTGTAAAAGCTAAGTGTAAACTCGATCAGACTGACAAATAACTGCAGCAAGTCCCTAGCTGGCACATGTAGCAATACAATTCAGAGCTACTTTGTGTGGCAGCAGTTCACATACATGACTCATCCAGTTATGAACTCAAACAGATGAGAGAATCTCCCAATAAACAACATGAATCCTGAAGATATATCTCAGTATCGTGACCTCTTAAGCCTTGGCTCCAACCCACACTAGTCTTTTTACACTCAGCTAAGTGGGGTCAGTCATACGGTGAAATAAAAATGAGTGGATATTCCATATTGGGGCAGCAGAGGATCTGGCAGAGAAAACAAAGTTACACTTTGATTGTTCTTTGGCTGCTCTCATTGAACAAACATCATTAAAACAGTAGGTTCAAAAGGAAGATACTGAGCAATTTTATAAAAACAGCTCCAGCTGTTCATCTACCCAGGCCCCTCAATGCCTTTAAATGTATTTTTCAAATGTTTTAACTGACTAGCATCTCTATCACCATATGATGACTCAATTTAAACCTGTCAGGCCAAACTATTTCCACACCACAGGCCATTTGGATTTCGCACCACGTGAAGTCTCAAACCTGGCACTCACCAACAAAATACAAACAAAAGCTTTTTCAGAAGATGCATAAAAAGCCACATACAACTGCCCTTTGCCTTTAGTATTATAACAATGGAAGTGGACATTATCTTAGTTATTGCTATCACAATGTAGCAGGAAATTCCCAAATCCTATCAGACTCCAGAATGCCTTTTCAGAATGTCTGCAAAGTCATTCTTGTGTTAATAGCCACAAACCTATTCATTTCAAACATTGTACAAGCAAAGCACACAGTCTGAGCTGTAAGAAGAGAGCACCACACTCTCTTTCCTCATTCACTCGTGAGCATCTCACACGCTCATGCTGTTTTGCCTCCTGAAGTATGGATTATGACAATCTGCTGGTAATAATTTCTTTCCTGTTTAAACAGTGCATGGTAATGAGGTGACTGTTACTGAACAAGCCAACTATTAGCTTGGACTAATAATCCAACCCAGAAAACGTAAAATCAAATCCACCATAGCAGTCTGAAATTATGAATTCAGTCTAAACAAAATCCAGAACTAAAAAGCTAGTATCAGTGAGAGTAACTGGACGTTGCAAAAAGCCCAAATATTCACACCAGTGGATTATAACCCCACCTTTCAAAGGCCCTTAGGGTACAGCAGTAAAAATTGCTCTTTGCAGTGATGCTCACACACCATGGATGAAGATTATTAAAATCTGTCAAAACTGCTTAATTTCATATCCAAGGAAAACAAGTCAACTCTAGAAAAGGAGGTTGCTTGTAAAATTGTAACGTAAACATGAAATGAAAAACTCTACAATTGTTCCTGGATTAAAGCAAGAGGGAGAGAGTTAGAGAAAGTGAGTGACAAGAAACAAAAAGTACAGATAGAAGAGGGTAGAAGTATGGAAGTATTTGTTGCATTGCCTTGTTTCATAGAATATCTGATCTGCAGCTCATGTACAGGGTGGAATTTAATTGCCTCCCCCTTGATCTGCTTGGTGGTAGGGGATCAGTGAGTATGATGGAAGGGTGACAGATGGATACCCACCACCTTTCCACTCCATCAGTTTCATGGCAGTTGCTGCCCTGTCACCAACTGAGATCCATTTTTCAGCCAGGGTGGAAGCAGGAAATTCAACGTCACATACATTTCAACCCATGCAAATCATAAACATGAAACTAATGAAAACGGTGGGCCTATAAAACTGGGCATAGAATGAATTTATTTGATGAATTGACATTGAAATTACATCACTACAGAAATTATCTGATTTTGTCCCTCAGAAACAAAAGGAATGACGATGTGGTTTCAGTTGACGAGCAAGAACAGAGTGGTGAGCCATAATCGTGTTAATGTAATGTGATATTGCATTTTAATACAATCAATATCATACCACGAGCACATAAACAAATAGTTCTACCTCTTTTATGGCCTGTCTCAGTGAATGGCACTCTTGCCTTGAAGTCAGAAGAGTCCTATTTCAGAGATTTGAGAGTCTACCTTATCCACACTTCAATGTTGAACTATAAGAATATTTTACTGTCAGAAGTGCAATCTTTCAGATGGAATGTTAATCTAAAATCCCCTCTGCACATCAGGCAGATGTCAAAGATCACATGGCAATGGCTTAAATTTTGTGGTAAAGTATCAGTGTTCACTGTTGACCTCAAAGTAAAGTGCAAATGTTTGCAACACAATGATGGCAGCAAGAATTTCACATGCAAGGAGGGAAAATCCCTTACATCATGGGCCTCAGGTCAGAGTCTGCAGCACCTTCTAAACACAGGCAAAAAGAACAGATCATGTGTTGCAATGAACCAAAGTTGTTATAATAGATTCAAGGAACTAAAAATATTGGCATAAAAACATTTAGCAGAATGTTTTTAAAAAATCATACATTTACAGACTTAAGAAGTCAGAAATGTCAAATACTTTTTAAAATCCTACAATTTTGCATATTTTCAGTTATACACGATTGTCATTTTAAAAAATCAAATTTAGAAATTTAAAGTAGTTGGATAAATGTTTTTGTCATACATAACAAATTTACATACTTTTTTAAAAAGTCAGATGAACGGTATCAGGATATTGCTAAGATGATTCATAATAGTGTGCAGGGGTTCCCCACTTATTTTGGCTTCTGACACCTTCTTCTTCCATGTACTAGAAGTTCCAAGGGCTTCTTGTTCTACATATATTTTTCTGTATAAATATTGGTTATGCAATTAAATGTATGTTGTTCTTGCTCAAATAAACAACATGAAGGTTGTTGTGGGGTTTATTTTCAAACTGGTCTCTGTTTTGATAAGTTTATCCAGCACATGCAGTCCAAATTTTCTTTGGTCCACCCACTAGCATGGCTAGTTTCAAAACTTTGGAAATCCCCCTCTCCCCAAAACCTTTATATGCTCCTTAAAACTCACCCCTTGGATTTAACTTTCATCAACTATTCTAGTACCTCTTTGGTGTATCCTGGGACTAGATTTTAGCCAAACCAGAATACTTCCACATCTTGGCCAAGTTGATATTATTTCCTGATTTAAGAAAACCCACTCCTGAATATGGCACCAGCCATATTCACCTTGGAGTATGATGAGAACAGGGTGAGAGGTATTCTGCACAGCTGCAATTCATGAAGGCAGTGCACATATAAAAGTACAGATTCCTTGACTCAAAAGCAATTTTTATCATTCACATTTCTAAAATAGGACTGAAATACCAAGAAAATGTCTAAACCAAAGTTCTTTAGAGAAATCAGGTACTCCTTTGGAGTTGTTATCAGTGACATTAACGTGCACGAAAACCCTGTGGAACTGTCAAGCTATTTAAATTCCCTCCTTTCTAAATGTTGAGGAAATGAAAGGCTGCTGAGACTTTCTACAATTGAAAGAAAGTAATGTTTGGAATTTCAACAGAGGTTTTCAGACATAGCCACAGGGTTATTGTTAAAGAATTAGTACTGCTAGACTGCTACCACAGCCTTTTATTGTTATAGTGGGGGCCTGTGAAAGTTCATGGTTTTATTAACAGCTTCATGTGGTAATTAATTAATTATCTGTCTTTGATGTAGGGCAATGAATACAATTGTTTATCTTTATATGGGATTAATTACCCAAAGGAATCGTGTGGTTCTGTAAAAGATTAAGTCTTTAAAAGGAATTTTAAACATATTGAATGGGATTTTATCAATGAGTGTTTTTAAAAAACTATAGTGATGTCTGTAATAGATATTGGAGTTCATCTTTAGTTTATCACAGCACAGCTCCTAAAGTCTCTCAATGGTGGATTTTGGACAATTGGCACAGAGAATGAGAAGGCAGAGGTGATGGGTGGGGATCATGGATTAGTATTAATTTGTCATGGTAGCTACAAATGTGCTATGAGAATATATGGTTGTCATGGGTTCGCATGAAAATGAATGGTAGTCATGGACTGGCTTCAGTTGGCACTAAGTGGGATTGCTTCTGTGGGGATGTGTGAGGAGTTATTGATGGCATGAGTTGACCCTACATTGGCACAGCCACTAGAAAGGATTAGGGATGAAAGGGGGAGACATAAATTGACATGAACAAGCTGTTACAGCTACAACACTGGCATCTAGACGACAATGTGGAAAATTGCCTAGGTATGTCCTAGTTCACAAAAACCAACTATTGCCCCAGTCTACTCTTAATTATCAAGAAAATGATGAAAGGTGCCATCAGTGTTATGAAGCAGCACCTGCTCAGCAATAACCTGCTCAGTGAAGTCCAGTCTGAATTCCATCAGGGCCACTCAGCTCCTGACCTCATTGCAGCAATGGTTCAAACATGGACAGAAGAGCTAATTCCAGAGATGAGGTGAGAGTGATTGTCTTTGACATCAAGGCCACATTTGAGAGAGTGTGGCATCATGGAGCCCTAGAAGGACTGGAGTCAACGGGAGTCATGGGGTAAACACTCCACTAGTTGGAGTCATACTTGGTACAAAGAAAGACAGTTGTGATGGTTGGAGTTAGATTGACTTAGCTCCAAGATACCTTTTCAGGAATTCCTCGGGATAGGCCCTTTGGCTGTACCATTTTCAGCTGCTTCATCAATTACCTCCCCTCCATCATAAGGTCAGAAGTGGGGATTTTAGCCTATTATTACAACATGTTCTGCAACATTTGACACTCTTCAGATACTGAATCAGTCCATGTCCAAATGCAACAAAGTCTGGACAATATCCAGGCTTGGATGGATAAGTGGCAAGTAACATTCACACCACAAAATAGAAGCTAATCTTGTTCTTTGATATTCAAGAGCAATACCATCACTGAATCTTCCCACTCTGCATGTCCAGGGGGCTACCAATGTCTGGAAACTGAATTGGACTCGCCATATAAAAGCAGTGGTTAAATGAACTAGTCAGAGGCTAGGAATCCTGCAGAAAATAACTCACTTTCTCATTCCCCAAATCCTGTCCACCTTCTACAAGGCACAAGTCAGGAGAATGATGGAGAACTCCCTACTTGCTTGCAAGAGTGTGGTTCCAACAGTAAAGAACGTGGACACCATCCAAGACAGCGCAGCCTGTTTGGTTCGCCCCATGTCAATAAACATTCAGTCCCTCCACCACCAACACTGAGCAGCAGTAGTGTGTATAATCTACAAGACACAATGCAAAAATGCACCAAGGTTCCTTAGATAGCACCTTACAAACTAACAACCACTTCCATCTAGAAGGACAAGAGCAGCAGAAATGGGAAGACCACTACCTGCAAAATTTCCTCCAAGCCATTAACCATCCTAATTTGGAAATATATTACCATTTCTTCAGTAACATTGAACTAAAGTCTGGAATTCCATTCCCAACAGCACTGTGAATCTGCCTACAGCACATGAATTTAGCTCAAGAAGGCAGCTCATCAACACCTTCTCAAGGGCAAACAGGCTCAGCCAATGACGTCCCATGGACTGAATAATAAAAAGAAGAATTTACACTAAGCTGGAAAGGAAGGTTGAGGGCCTATATACAGTGGCTACAGGCAAAGACATAGGTTGGTCCGGGAGGTTATAAGAGCTGTAGGGACACATGGGACAATGAGTGGTGAGAATGGAATAAATGGGACTTAGAAATAACAAAGTGTAGAGCTGGATGAACACAGCAGGCCAAGCAGCATCTTAGGAGCTCAAAAGCTGACGTTTCGGGCCTAGACCCTTCTTCAGAAAAAGGGGAGGAGGAGAGGGTTCTAAATAAATAGGGAGAGAGGGGGAGGTGGATCGAAGATGAATAGAGGAGAAGATAAGTGGAGAGGAGACAGACAAGTTAAAGAGGTGGGGATGAAGCTAGAAGAGGTGAGTGTAGGCGGGGAGATAGGGAGGAGATAGGTCAACCCAGGGAGGACAGACAGGTCAAGGGAGAGGGATGACTTTAGTAGGATGGAAATGGGGGTGGGCTTGAGGTGGGAGAAGGGGATAGGTGAAAGGAAGAACAGGTTAGGGAGGGTGGGATGAGCTGGGCTGGTTTTGGGATGTGGTAGGGGGACGGGAGATTTTGAAGCTTATGAAATCCACATTGATACCATTGGGCTGCAGGGTTCCCAAGCGGAATAGGAGTTGCCGTTCCTGCAACCTTCGGGTGGCATCATACTGGTACTGCAGGAGGCCCATGATGGACATGTCATCTGAGGAATGGGAGGGGGAGTTGAAATGGTTCACGACTGGGAGATGCAGTTGTTTATTGCGAACTGGGCATAGGTGTTCTGCAAAGCGGTCCCCAAGCCTCCGCTTTGTTTCCCCAATGTAGAGGACGCCACAACGGGTATAGCGAATGCAGTATACCACATTGGCAGATGTGCAGGTGAACATCTGCTTGATGTGGAAAGTCTTCTTGGGGCCTGGGTTGGGGGTGAGGGAGGAGGTATGGGGGCAGGTACAGTATTTCATGTGGTTGCAGGGGAAAGTGCCAGGTGTGGTAGGTTGGAGGGGAGTGTGGAGCAGACAAGGGAGTCATGGAGAGAGTGGTCCCTCCGGAAAGCAGACAAGGGTGGGGAGGGAAAATTGTCTTTGGTGGCGGGGTCGGATTGCACATGGCGAAAGTATCAAAGGATGATGCGTTGTATCTTGAGGTTGGTGGGGTGTTATGTGAGGACGAGGGGGATTCTCTTTTGGCAGTTATTGCAGGTACAGGGTGTGAGGGATGAATTGCGGCAAATATGGGAGACACGGTCGAGGGCATTCTCGACCACTCCGGGGGGATGTTGCGGTACTTGAAAAACACGGACATCTGAGATGTACGGGAGTGGAATGCCTCATCCTGTGAGCAGATGTGGTGGAGAAGGAGGAATTGGGAATAGGGGATGGCATTTTTGCAGGAAGGTGGGTGGAAGGAGGTATATTCTAGGTAGCTGTGGGAGTCGGTGGGCTTGAAATGGGTATCGGTTTCTAGGTGGTTGCCTGAGATGGAGACAGAGAGATCCAGGAAGGTGAGGAAGGTGTTAGAGATAGTGCAAGTGAACTCGAGGTTGGTGTGGAAGGTGTTTCTGAAGTGGATGAACTGTTCGAGCTCCTTGTGGGAGCATGAGGCAGCGCTGATGCAGTCATCAATATAACGGAGGAAGAGCTGGGGTTTAGGGCTAGTGTAGGTACGCAAGAGGGATTGTTTCATGAAACCTACAAAGAGGCAGGAATAGCTTGGGCCCATGCGGGTACCCATGGCCACCCACTTTGCCTGTAGGAAGTGGGAGGAATCAAAAGAGAAGTTGAGGGTGAGGATGAGTTCGGTTAGGCAGATGAGGGTGTTGGTGGAGGGGGACTGGTCAGGTCTACAGGACAGGAAGAAGCGGAGGGCCTTTAGGCCACCTGCATGGGGAATACAGGTGTATAGGGACTGGACGTCTATAGTAAAAATGAGGTATTGGGGTCTGGGAAATTGGAAGTTCTGGAGAAGGTGGAGGGTATGGGCGGTGTCATGTACGTAAATAGGGTGTTCCTGGACCAAGGGGGAGAAAATGGAGTCCAGATAGGTGGAGCTGAGTTTGGTGGGGCAGGAGCATTCAGAGGCAATGGGTCAGCCAGGGCAGGCAGGTTTGTGGATTTCGGGAAGGAGATAGAAGTAGGCGGTACAGGGTTGGGGAATGATGAGGTTGGAGGCTGTGGGTGGGAGGTCACCTGAGGTGATGAGGTTGTGGATGGTTTGGGAGATGATGGTTTGATGCTCGGGGGTGGGGTCATGTTCCAGAGGGTGGTAGGAGGCGGTGTCAGAGAGTTGGCGTCTGACCTCATGGATATAAAAGTCAGTTAGCCATTCTACAACTGCGTCTCCCTTGTCCACAGGTTTGATGGTGAGGTTGGGATTGGAGCGGAGAGATCGGAGGGCTGCATGTTCTGTGGGAGAGAGGTTGAAGTGGGTGAGAGGCGTGGAGAGGTTGAGGCGATTGATGTCTCGACAGCGGTTGGAGATGAAGCATATGGTGTTTTGGCTTTCATTAGCGGGGGTTTGAGTTTCAGAGTAGTGAGATCTTGTTGCAGCTCTATAAAACTTTGGTTAGACCGCACTTGGAATACTGCGTCCAGTTTTGGGCACCCTATTATAGGAAAGATGTGGATGCTTTGGAGAGGGCTCAGAGGAGGTTTACCAGGATGCTGCCTGGGCTGAAGGGCTTATCTTATGAAGAGAGGTTGACTGAGCTCGGACTTTTTTCATTGGAGAAAAGGAGGGGGAGAGGGGACCTAATTGAGGTATACAAGATAATGAGAGGCATAGATAGAGTTGATAGCCAGAGCCTATTTCCCAGGGCAGAAATGGCTAACACGAGGGGTCATAGTTTTAAGCTGGTTGGAGGAAAGTATAGAGGGGATGTCAGAGGCGGGTTCTTTACACAGAGAGTTGTGAGAGCATGGAATGTGTTGCCAGCAGCAGTTGTGGAAGCAAGGCCATTGGGGACATTTAAGAGACTGCTGGACATGCATATGGTCACAGAAATTTGAGGGTGCATACATGAGGATCAATGGTCGGCACAACATCGTGGGCTGAAGGGCCTGTTCTGTGCTGTACTGTTCTATGTTCTATGTTCTATGAAGTGGTCGAGGGAGGGGAGGAGGTCTTGGGGTGGTGTCGAGGACGAGGGCTTGTGTTGGAGGCAGGAGAAGGGGTCAGTAGAGGGAGAGTTAGGCTCATGATTAAAGAAGTGAGCATGGAGGCGGAGGTGGTGGAAAAACTGCTCAATGTCCAAACGTGACTGGTATTCATTGATGTATGGGTAGAGGGGAGCAAAAGGTGAGCCCCTTACTGAGGACTGACTGTTCATCCTCAGTCAGGGGAGGTCTGGGGGAATGGTGAAGATTCGGCAGGGCTCAGTGTTGCTGTCTCCTCTGCAGCTGCTGGCTATCGAGGCTGTGGAAAGGGACTTAGGTTGGATATGTGTGTATAGAGTGAGGTGTAGAGAGCTGTTTTCTATTGCTTAAACAGACGGCCTCTGCATTCATCAACCCTTCTGGCTGGCTTTACATTTATTACGAGTAGGGTTAATAACATTCTGAAATTTCCCAACCCTGCATATCTGTTTCAGAGCAAAAATTCAACTCCTGGTATCAATTTTTGTTTGCTTTGGATTTAGATTTAAAAAGCACTTTTAGGACTTTTGATATATTAAAGACATTACAGAAATGCAATTTGTTACTGTTGAAGCTGTAAAGTTCTGCAAAAAGGTTGGGAGACGAATAGTTTCCTGGCAGTCGAAAAATCAGTCCAGAACACATAAAACAATCAGTCTTGATCAGTTGTCAATTATTTAGTAAAGCAAAAGCAAAGTACTGTGTATGCTGGGGATTTAAAATAATAAAGGTGAAGCAGTATCCTTATTGGGGTCAGTAAACTCACTTGGCTATTTCAATTCCCACACCGGCTGAGATTACCATGAAGTATTCTCCCTCACCACCTCTCCGCTCACTTTCTAACTCCCTCATGTGAGAGAGAGAGAGATAGATAGAGCATCCTTATGGACTGGTGGGACTATGGTGACTTTACCTTTAGTAGGCTTACTTGTTACTCACGATGCAGTTTCTTCTAAAGTGGGAAATGCAGACTGAGTGACGACTTTGACTCTACAATGACCCCACTTGCTGTTCAAGTATACCATCCAGCTTTCGTTTCTGTCCTAGGCCTGATGTAGTGAAGCACAGTGCAAACTGCAGAAGCAACAACTAATTTTCCATTTTGGTGCTTTACAACCTTCTGTACTCAACATTGAGTTCAACAATTTCAGACAATGAACTGTCTTTCCATTTTGATACTTTTTCCACTCATTGCTTAACATTGTTGTTATGTTTTTGCTTTCAGTGAGTTGTGACTTTTATTTGCAACTAACACCTACGCTGGAACAATTCTTTCTCTCTTTTTTCCAACTAATATCAGTCCCTTTGCCTATTGTGTTATAATATCTTGGATCGTGAACCTCTGATCTATTTTGGACCTTCCATTTGTACTTCCTCCCTTTTCAACAGCATAAAATCCACCTAATTTTAATGCCCCTTCAGTTCAGAAGAACTTATATGGGACTAGAAACACAACTGTTTCTCCTCTACAGCTGTCAGACCCGCTGACATTCTCCAGTACTTTTGGTTTATATTCCTCAACTTGAGCATCCACAGTAGTCTGTAATTCACTGCCACTTCTCTTCCAGAAAACACCTACCATGGAAAAGTTTGGTTTTCTTATTGATAAGATTTCTGTTTGTCCGTTACATCTTACTCACCCTCATTATTTTCCATTCCCTCCTGGTGTTTGATAAGGTGTTTATTAAATCTCCCTTTCACAGCCACATCTCATTCCTCAGTGACTTTCTGTTTCTAACTTATGTTGTGTGATCTCCAACTGAAGTTCCATCCACTGAGTTTTAAATTTATCCAGAAATACAGGTATCTATATAAAATACAAAGTTTCTTGGACTATTGTTTTTGCTGCATCTTGAGATCCGCACTTAGCGCCATGTCCTTACTTGGCCTTTCTCAAGATCAACTCCAATTCACTCTATTTCAAAGCTTTCATAGTCCCTAGTTTCATTTATTTCTTCATCTCAGAGGCTTAACAAGGCACATTTTCTTTTCTTTTTGGGTATTAAGGAACACAAGTTCCAACAACTTTTGAGTACAAAACTCCCTTTGGATCCTTATTCCCTCTCCTGACCTTTGACCCCATCCTATCTCTTGTGTGTTCACTAACCTCTGACTTTCTGCTCTCCAATGTTGAATGATCAATGTTCTGCAAAGGATTCCATTTTATCTGCTTATGCCTCTACCTCAAATAATTTTGGGCACAGCATGTGTCCATCTTCACAAGACAAAAAGAGGTCATTGTAGCAATAAAGGTGTTTGTCATGAGAATATTGGAAAGAACTAAAATAAAGAGCCACTGAAATGTTGGCAGTCCTCAAAATAGAGAAGTCACAATGTCAGAATGGCTCACATCCTAGGTCATTAGGAAAATTAAGATTGAAATTGTGGAGGCTCTAGCCACAGCCTACCAATCTTCCTTAGCCACATTTTTTTAAAGAAGAGATAAAGCCCAGAAACTTCAGGGCAATTAACTTTACAACACTGGCAGGGAAACTTTTAGAAACAATAGCGCAGTTAAAGGTAAGTCATGTTTCATTAATTTTTGTTCCTCAATTAATTGGGTGATGGGTGACACCAAAAGAGGCAGGCAGGTAGTGCAGCAGTCTCCTGTGGCTATTCCCCTCTCCAACAGGTATACCATTTTGGAGACTCTCAGGAGAGTATAACAGCAGCAGCCAGGCCTGTGGCAGTACAACAGCAGGGTCAGACTGTATCCAAGCAAGCGATGATGGTAGGGGATTCACCAGTTAGGGGCATAGACAGGTGCTTCTGTGGGCTCGTTCAAGACTGCAGGATGGTATGTTGCCTCCATGATGGAAGGGTTAAGGACATCTCCAAGGCCTGCACAAAATTCTTAAGTGGGAGGATGAGCAGCCAAAGGTGCACATTGGTACCAAAGACACAGGTAGAAAGAGGCATGAGATCCCATGGAGTGAGTACAGGGAGTTGGGAAAGAGGCTGAAAAGCAGGAACACAAAGGTGGTTATCTCTGGGATACTACCTGTGCCATGTGACAGTGAGGCCATGAATAAAAAGACAGGAGAGATGATTGTGTGGCTAAGGAGCTGGTGTAGTGGGCCGGGTTTCAGGTTCTTGGAACACTGGAGCCTCTTCTGGGGCAGGGGTGACCTGTAGTAGAGAGATGGATTGCACCTAAACTGAAGGGGAATCAATATCACCATAAGGACGTTAGCTGGTGCTGCTCTGAAGGGTTTAAACTAGAGTGGGAGGGAGTTGAGAACCAGGGCAGCAGGTCAGCAAGTGGTGGGATTGAGAGGAAGGTACGTGTTAGGACCAGTAAATCAAAAAGAACTGATAGGCAGAGACAGGTAAATGAATATGCTGGTACTAATGGGCTTAAGTGTGTTTATTTCAACTCAAGAAATATTATTAGGTAAGGCAGATGAGCTTAGAGCCTGGATCAGCACATAGGACTGTGATGTTGCGGCCACTAGAGGCTTGGAACATTGAGCGAGGGTCATGACTGGCTGCTCAACGTTCCAAGGTTCCGTTGTTTTAGACAAGATAGAGAGGAAGGTAAAAGAGGTGGAGGAGTTGCATTATTAATCAGGGGGTGTTACATCTGCACTCAAAGAGGACATACTGGACAGTTCCTCACTGTAGCAATGTGTGTGGAGCTCAAAAATAAGATGCGTGTAATTCCTCTAATTGGATTATACTAAAGACCCCAAACAGCCACTGAGACATTGAGGAAAAAATATGTAGGCAGATTATGGAAAGAATCAACAGGTGTCATAGTGGGTGACTTTAACTTGCTCAATATTGACTGGGTCTCCCTTACAGCAAGAGGCAGAATTTGTTAAATGCATCCAAAAGGGTTTCTTGAAATGGCAAGTGAATAGTCTAACTAGAGGAGGGGCCATTCTGGACCTTGTACTGGCTACTGAGCCTGGCCAGATTACTGACCTTTCAGTGGGAGACGATTTTAGAAACAGTGATCACAACAAGATAGTTATGAATAAGGATAAGGTAGGGCCTTATGGCAAGGTACTAAATTGGGGGAGGGCAAATAATATCAGTATTAGGCAGGAGCTAGGGAGTGTTAATTGGGAGGAGCTGTTAACGGGCACGCCCATATCTGACATGTAGGAATTGTTTAAAGACCTGAGATTGTAGACTTGCTTGCTGAACCGGTGTGTTCGGTTGCAAACGTTTCGTCACCCTGCTAGGTGACATTGTCAGTGCACCTCTGGTGAAGCACAGGTGTTCTGTCCCGCTTGTTATTGAAATGCTTCAGTTTGCATTACTTCCGGTTCTGCTTCTCAGTGGTTTGTATATCGGGTCTAGTTCAATGTGTTTGTTGACGGAGTTCCATTGGAATGACAGGTCTCCAGGAGTTCCTTGGCATATCTCTGTTTGGCTTGTGCTAATATGGATGTATTGTCCCAGTCAAATTCATGTCCTTCTTTGTCAGCGTGTATTCAGACCAACGAGAACTGGTTGTGTCTCTTGATGGATGAATGGTGTTTGTGTATCCTTATTGTCAGTTTTCTTCCAGTTTGGCCTATGTAATGTTTTTCACAGTCCTTGCAAGGTATTTTGTATCTTACGTTAGTTTTATTGGTTGTGGGTATGGGATCCATTATGCTTGTCAGTAGCTGTCATAGGGTAGTTGTTGGTTTGCCACTACCCTGACATCTAGGGGTCCGAGTAGTCTTGCGGTCATCTTTGATATGTGTCTGGTATGTGGGAGGGTGATTACCGTGTCTGGCGATGTTGTGTCTTCTTGTTGTTGGTCTGTCACAGACGTAACTGCAGATTGTGCTTTTTGGGTATCAATTCCTTTTAAAAACTCGGTATAAGTGCTCCTGCTCTGCTTTGCGCAATTCCGGATTGCTGCAGTGTGTTGTGGCCCGTTGAATAATGTCCTGATGCAACTCCGTTTATGGATGCTGGGGCAGTTGCTGGAGTAATTAAGTATCTGGTCGATATGGATGGTCTTTCAGTATATGCTAGTCTAGAGTTTCCTGTTATTCTTACATTCTATCATTCTGTCTAGGAAGGGTAATCAATTATTGTTCTCTTCTTCTTTTGTGAATTTTATTCTGGTGAGGATGTTGTTGTTTATGTGTTGATGGGTTTCTTCTAGTCCTGTGCATTTTATAATCATGAAGGCGTCATCTACATGGAGGACCCAGAGTTTGGGGTGCATTGTGGGGAACGCTGTTCTAGCCTTTGAGTTACCGCTTCTGCAATCAGTCCCGATAATGGGAATCCCACTGGCGTTCCATTGATTTGTTTGAATATACAGTGGTTGAAAGTGAAGTTGGTTGTGAGGTACAGTTCCAGCAGTTTCAGGGTCATATCCTTGTTGATGATGTTGGTGTTGTGGGGTTCCTGCCTTCCTGATTCATCCAGCAATGTGGCAATTCTTTCTTCGACTAGGTCCATGTTTATGGATGCAAATAGTGCTGTCATATCGAAGGATATCATTATCACATGCTCTTCTATTCTGCTGTCCTCGATGATGTTCAGGAGTTCTTGAGAGGAGTGGATAGTATTGAAAACTAAGTATTTCAGTTTTCATTGTAGTTCTTTGACTAGTCTATATGTTGGTGTGCCTCGTAGTGAAACAATGTGTCTGAGGGGGACACTTGGCTTGTGTACCTTGGGGATGTCCATAGAAGCAGGATGTGCTGGATCCCTCTGGCTTCATTTCTGGCAGTCTCTCTTGCGGATACATCCTGAGTTGTGTGACTTCTTCAGGGTTATTTTGATCTGGTTCTCGAACTGAGGTGTTGGGTCTATCGCCATCTGTTGGTAGGTGACAGTATTTGCTAGTAGTGCTTTAGCTTTCTCGATGTACTGGGCTCTATTAAGGATAACTGTCATGCATCCTTTATTCGCCACTAAGGTTATAATATTTGTCTTTTTTGAGTCTTTCCAGGGCTTTCTTCTCTTCTGTATTGAATATGTTCCACTTACTTTTTCTGCGCAGTGCTAGGACCATTGTCTGTCTGATGGTCTATTATAGAACATAGGACATTACAGCACAGTACAGGCCCTTCGGCCCTCGATGTTGTGCCGACCTGTCATTAAGATCTCAAGCCCATCTAACCTACGCCATTCCATGTACGTCCATGTGTGTCCGTGACACCACCCACGCCCTCCACCTCCTCCAGGACTTCCAATTCCCTGGCCCCCAACACCTCATATTCACCATGGACGTCCAGTCCCTGTACACCTGCATTCCGCATGGAGATGGCCTCAAGGCCCTCCGCTTCTTCCTGTCCCGCAGGCCCGACCAGGCCCCCTCCACCGACACTCTCATCCACCTAGCTGAACTCGTCCTCACACTCAACAACTTCTCTTTTGACTCCTCCCACTTCCTACAGACTAAGGGGGTGGCCATGGGCACCCGCATGGGCCCCAGCTATGCCTGCCTCTTTGTAGGTTACGTGGAACAGTCCCTCTTCCGCACCTACACAGGCCCCAAACCCCACCTCTTCCTCCGGTACATTGATGACTGTATCGGCGCCGCCTCTTGCTCCCCAGAGGAGCTCGAACAGTTCATCCACTTCACCAACACCTTCCACCCCAACCTTCAGTTCACCTGGGCCATCTCCAGCACATCCCTCACCTTCCTGGACCTCTCAGTCTCCATCTCAGGCAACCAGCTTGTAACTGATGTCCATTTCAAGCCCACCGACTCCCACAGCTACCTAGAATACACCTCCTCCCACCCACCCTCCTGCAAAAATTCCATCCCCTATTCCCAATTCCTCCGCCTCCGCCGCATCTGCTCCCACGATAAGACATTCCACTCCCGCACATCCCAGATGTCCAAGTTCTTTAAGGACCGCAACTTTCCCCCCACGGTGATTGAGAACGCCCTTGACCGCGTCTCCCGCGACACATCCCTCACACCCCGCCCCCGCCACAACCGCCCCAAGAGGATCCCCCTCGTTCTCACACACCACCCCACCAACCTCCGGATACAACGCATTATCCTCCGACACTTCCGCCATTTACAATCCGACCCCACCACCCAAGACATTTTTCCATCCCCTCCCCTGTCTGCTTTCCGGAGAGACCACTCTCTCCGTGACTCCCTTGTTCGCTCCACACTGCCCTCCAACCCCACCACACCCGGCACCTTCCCCTGCAACCGCAGGAAATGCTACACTTGTCCCCACACCTCCTCCCTCACCCCCATCCCAGGCCCCAAGATGACATTCCACATTAAGCAGAGGTTCACCTGCACATCTGCCAATGTGGTATACTGCATCCACTGTACCCGGTGCGGCTTCCTCTACATTGGGGAAACCAAGCGGAGGCTTGGGGACCGCTTTGCAGAACACCTCCGCTCAGTTCGCAACAAACAACTGCACCTCCCAGTCGCAAACCATTTCCACTCACCCTCCCATTCTCTTGATGACATGTCCATCATGGGCCTCCTGCACTGCCACAATGATGCCACCCGAAGGTTGCAGGAACAGCAACTCATATTCCGCCTGGGAACCCTGCAGCCATATGGTATCAATGTGGACTTCACCAGTTTCAAAATCTCCCCTTCCCCTACTGCATCCCTAAACCAGCCCAGTTCATCCCCTCCCCCCACTGCACCACACAACCAGCACAGCTCTTCCCCCCCACCCACTGCATCCCAAAACCAGTCCAACCTGTCTCTGCCTCCCTAACCGGCTCTTCCTCTCACCCATCCCTTCCTCCCACCCCAAGCCGCACCCCCAGCTACCTACTAACCTCATCCCACCTCCTTGACCTGTCCGTCTTCCCTGGACTGACCTATCCCCTCCCTACCTCCCCACCTACACCCTCTCCACCTATCTTCTTTACTCTCCATCTTCGGTCCGCCTCCCCCTCTCTCCCTATTTATTCCAGTTCCCTCCCCCCATCCCCCTCTCTGATGAAGGGTCTAGGCCCGAAACGTCAGCTTTTGTGCTCCTGAGATGCTGCTTGGCCTGCTGTGTTCATCCAGCCTCACATTTTATTATCTTGGAGTCTCCAGCATCTGCAGTTCCCATTATCTCACGTCCATATGCTTATCCAATGACGACTTAAATGTACCTAAAGTTGGCGAATCTACAACCGTTGCATTCCCTTACTACTCTCTGAGTAAAGAAACTACCTCTGACATCTGTCCTATATCTTACGCCCCTCAATTTAAAACTATGCCCCCTCATGCTCGCCATCACCATCCGAGGAAAAAGGCTCTCACTATCCACCCTATCTAACCCTCTGATTATTTTATATGTTTCAATTAAGTCACCTCTCAACCTTCTTCTCTCTAATGAAAACAGCCTCAAGTCCCTCAGCCTTTCTTCGTAAGACCTTCTCTCCATACCAGGCAACATCCTAGTAAATCTCCTCTGCACCCTTTCCAAAGCTTCCACATCCTTCTTATAATGCAGTGACCAGAATTGTACGCAATACTCCAAGTGCGGCCGCACCAGAGTTTTGTACAGCTTCACCATAACCTCTTGGTTCCGGAACTCGATCCCTCTATTAATAAAAGCTAAAACACTGTACGCCTTCTTAACAGCCCTGTCAACCTGGGAGGCAACTTTTAAGGATCTGTGTACATGGACACCGAGATCTCTCTGCTCATCTACACTACTAAGAATCTTACCATTAGCCCTGTACTTTGCCTTCCAGTTACTCCTACCAAAGTGAATCACCTCACACTTGTCTGCATTAAACTCCATTTGCCACCTCTCAGCCCAGCTCTGCAGCTTATCTATGTCTCTCTGCAACCTACAGCATCCTTCATCACTATCCACAACTCCACCAACCTTAGTGTCATCTGCAAATTTAATAACCCATCCTTCTACACCCTCATCCGGGTCATTTATAAAAACGACAAACAGCACTGGACCCAACACCGACCCTTGCGGTACACCACTAGTAACTGGTCTCCAGGATGAACATTTCCCATCAACTACCACCCTCTGTCTTCTTTCAGCAAGCCAATTTCCAATCTAAACTGCTATATCTCCCACAATCCCATTCCTCCGCATTTTTGCTATCTGTTCAAAATTACTTCCTGGTTTTGCAATGTGGGATGACCTGACAACACAATTCACCACATACCTTGCCTGTTGGCTGTTCCTTCCAGGAGTCTATTGTTCTTTAGTATTGATTCCAGTGCAGCCAAGGAGTCAGTTTTTTTGGCGTCTCTGCAGATATAATTTAGTCCGTGTACTAAGGCAATCTTATCTATGTCTGTAAGTGGTTGGTCCCAGATGTTCTTGCTCCATGTTTCTCTATTGTCCATGTCACTGTTGTGTTTGAACAGTTCTTCTTGTAGGGCTAATTTTTTGTGTTCAGGTTTTTTGTTGTTGTCTGGAGATGGCTTGTTGCAGTGTGGTTGTCGATTCTTGGTTAGTTGCATTAGAGAATAAAGTTTTTTGGCATGCAATTTCCCGCTCGTTTGTGGAGGCAATTGTGAGCATTATTGATCATAACCCTCATCATTCTGTGGCCATTCTATGCAGCTGTTCTGTGTGCCCGTGGATTGTTAATTGGTGGCTTATATTTTATATTTTAATCTTTGTGATAGTACCTATTTTCATGCAGGCTTTTGTGTTTTTGTGATAGTGCTTGTTTTTGCTATTATTGTTCATGGGTCACACTCAGATGAATGGCATTTAACTCCCATCTGTGGGATAGTTTGATGGTGTTGCGCCTGTATGTGTTTAAAGTTTTCGATAAGATTTATAGCTTGGGTTGTGGATGAGATTGTAAACTTGTTCACCAAGCTGGTGTGTTTGGTTACCGATGTTTTGTCACCATGCTAGGTAACTTCATTAGTGTGCCTCTAGTGTTCTGTCCGCTTGATGTTTATATGCCTAGGTTTGCTGGGTGATTGGTATTACTTCGGGTTCTGTTTTTCTGTAGTTTGTATATCGGTCCAGTTCAAAGTGTTTGTTGATGGAGTTCCGGTTGGAATGCCAGGCCTCCAGGAAGTCCTTGACATGTCTCTGTGTCGTGCTATTAAGGATGTGTTGTCCCAATCGAATTAGTGTCCTTCTTTGTCCGTGTATATTGCAACGAGTGAAAACTGGTTATGTCTCTTGATGGCTGGATGGTGTTTGTGTATCCTTATTGTCAGTTTTCTTCCAGTTTGGCCTATGTAATGTTTTTCACAGTCTTTGTATGGTACTCTGTATATTACGTTAGTTTTACTGGTTGCGGGTATGGGATCCTTCACATTCGTCAGTAGCTGTCACATGGTGGTTTTTGGTTTGTGAACTACCCTGATACCTCAGCATCTGAATAGTCTTGTGGTCATCTCTGGACATGTTTCTGTTGTACAGTAGGGCGAATTCAACTGGGACAACACATCCATTATAGCACAAGTCAATCAGAGATATGCCAGGCAATTCCTGGAGGCCTGGCATTCTAACCAGAACTCCATCAACATACACAATGAACTGGACCCAATAGATAAACCAGTGAAAAATAGAACAAAAGTAATGCTAACCACCTCAGCATACTGAGGCGTATAAATAACAAGTGGGACAGAACATCAACACTTCACCAGAGGCGCACTATCAATGTTACCTAGAAGCTTGATGAAACATCTGCAACCAAACACACTGGCTCAATGAGCAAGTCTACAACCTCATCCACAACCTGAGCTATAAATCTCTCAAAAACTTTTGTTTAAAGACCTGCTGATGAGTGTTCTAAACCAGCATGTTCCAATAAGGCGAAAGGACACGGAAGGCAAGGTAAGGAACCCTTGGATAATGACAAAGGTAAAAAGAAGCACAAGTAAGTTTTAGGAAGCTAAAATCAGACAGGTCCTGTGAAGAATATAAAGAAAGCAGGAAAGAACTCAAGCTGGGAATTTGGAGATCCAGAAGGGGTCATGAAATGATCTTGGCAAACAGAGTTAGACAGAATCCCAAGGCATTCTATATATAGATTAAAAACTTATGCTTGGAGGCAGACGATGTGGGTGAGAACCGAAATGAGTACTTTGTGTCAGTATTCACCTAGGAGAAGGTTATAATGGATAGTGAGATTTGTGTAGTGCATGCTAAAATGCTACAGCATTTTAAGGTCAAGAAATAAGTGATTTTGGGTCTCTTCAAGAGTACTAAGGTGGATAAGTCCCCAGGACCCAAAGGTATCTACCCCAGGTTACTGAGAGAGGCAAGAGAACAGATCATTAGGACCTTGACCAAGATCTTTACATCTTCATTAGCCATTGGAGAGGTCCCAGGGACTGGTAAGTAGCTAATGTTAATCCTCTGTTCAAGGAGGGAAATAGGGATTATCCATGAAAGTACAGACTGGTAAGTCTCACATTGGTAGTTGGAAAGCTATTGGAGAGAATTCTTAAGAATAGGATTTACTTGCATTTTGAAAAGAATGCCCTAATTAGGGACAGTCAACATGGCATTATGAAGGGTGGGTCACGTCTTACTAACTTAATTGAATTATTCAAAGAGGTAACAAAGGTGATCTATGAGGGTAGAGCATTGGATTGTTTCTACAAGGATTTTAGTAAGGCTTTTAATAAAGGTCCCTCATGGTAGGCCCATCCAGAAGATTAAGATGCATGGGATCCATGGTGACTTGGCGCTTGGATTCAGACTGGGCTTGCCCACAAAAGGCAGAGGGTAGTGGTGGAACGTTGGCTTTCAGGCTGGAGGTCTGGGACCAGTAGTCTTCTGCAGGGATCCGTACTGGGACCTTGGCTGCTTGAGACATATATAAATGACTTGGATGAAAATGTAGATGAGTGGGTTAGTAAGTTTGAAGGCGATACAAAGATTGGTGGAGTTGTGGATAGAGTAGAAGATTGTCAAAGGATACAACGGGATATAGACTAGTTGTAGATAAGGGTGGAGAAATGTCAGTTGGAGTTTGATCTGGGTAAGTTTGAGGTGCTGCACTTTGGGAGGTCAAAAATTACAGACAAGCATACAGTTAATGGCAGGACCCTGAACAGCATTTATGTACAAAGGGATCTTGGGTTCAAGTCCATAGCTCCCTGGAAGTGACCATGCAAGAAGACAGGGTGGTAAAGGAGGAGTATGGACATGCTTACCTTTATTGTCGGGGAACTAAGTACAAGAGTCAGGATGTTGTGTTGCAGCTTGATAAAACCTTGGTTATGGTGTTCAATTCTGAATGTCACATTACAGAAAGATGGAGGCTTTGGAAAGAGTGCAGAACAGGTTTATCAAAATGCTATCTATTACAGAGTATGAACTATAAGGAGACAGGCTGGAAAAACTTGGGTTGTTTTCTCTGGATGGGCAGAGGCAGAGGGGAGACTTGATAGAGTATATAAAATTGAGATGCGTAGATAGGGTGTGAATGTCAGAATCTTTTTCCTATATCTAATGTCCAATACTAGTGGGCATGCCTTCAAGGGGAGAGAGGGAAAGTTCAAAGGAGATGTGGGTGGCAGGTTTTTTAACACAAAGCGACAGGAGTCTGGAGAATGGCAGAGGAAGATGTATTAGGAGCATTTTAAGAGAATTTTAGGTAAGCACATGAATGCAAGGATTGTAGGGATATGGACCAGGCAGAAAGGATTAGTTTAATTTGTCATCATATTCGGCACAACATCGTGGGCTGAAGGGCCCGTTCCTGTGCTGAACAATTCTATGTTCTGTATGTTCTATGTTCTAATTAACTGAGGAGGCCAATAGGGTAGCGTGTTTGATGTGTATATGGATTTTCAGGAATTTAGCATATACCATAGTCTAACAGTACAGACTTGGGATTGGAAATAAAAACACTTGGGATTGGAGGGGCATTTTCACTGTGGCAATGAAACTGACTAAGAGACAGTTTTTTTTTCAGACTGGAGTAACAGTTACAGTTATGCCTCCAAATACTGGTTGTGGACTATTGTTCCTTATGATGTCTATAAAGAAACTAAATTTCCAAGTAAGATGAAATTTATAAATACAGGAAGCAATGAGGCTAATGACATAGCAGGACGATGAAGAGAGTCTGGAGAAAAACACACGGCAGATGACATTTAATTTGGAGAAGTGTAAAATTACATGTTTTGGTCCAAAGAATGAAGAGAGGCAGTATAAACAAAATTGTACATTTTTAAAGAAACAGAGAGAGGCTTGGGAGAGTATGTGGACAAATCCTTGACGGTGAAAGGCAAGGTTAAGATTAGAAGGTGGGCAGGCTGCACCTGAACTGGAATGAGACCAGCAAGTTTATGGGGCGGTTTTCTGGGAGGTGGGATCCCAAGGGAAGATTCAGCAGGGTGAGCACAGTAAAATTGGAAGAGACAGGAAGTGGCATGGAAAGGCAGACAGGGACATTATAGGCCAGTTAAGGCACAAGGAGTTTGGCAAAGTTGGATGGTATTTATTTTATTGCAAGGATTTATTTGATTGCAAAGAACTTGGCAAACAAGGCAGATGCGTGGAGCCACAAATTAAAATGTAGGGGTATCTTATTGTTTTGTCATTCTCAAAATGCATTCAGGAGAGCTTTTTAAGCCATTACATAGAAAGCCCAAGAAGAAAGAGGCAGTCTTGGGCTTAGTTTTAGTAATGAAGTCAGGCAAGTGGTTAAAGCATTACTGGGGGAGCATTTCAGTAATAGCTTCATTAGATTCAAGGTTGTTATGGAAACAGAAGTGGATGGACCTGAAAGCAAAGTTCTAAATTGGTGCCAATTTTAATAAGATCACATATGATTTGGCCACAGTGAATAAAAGCAAACACATTTCAGTAAATCTGTGTCACAGCAGTAGGGCAGATTCAAGAAGGAAACAGGGAGACTACAGGGCCAATATGTTCCAATACAGATTGAGGGTGAGACCAAGAAATCTGCTAAATCATGGACAGAGTGTATACAGAATTGGATAAAGAGAAATAAGTGAGACACACATTAAGGGTTCAAAACAGCAAAAATCAGTGAAATGTAGAATATGCAAGGGGGATCTTAAAAAGAAAATCAGGAGAGCAAAAGGAGGCATAGAAGGGTTTGGCAGGTAAAATAAAGGAAAACCCTAAGTTCTTTTATAAGCACATTAAGGTTAAAAGAATAACTAAAGAAAGAGTAGGGCCCATTAAGGACCACAGTGCTAACTTGTACATGGAACCGGAGGATGTAGGTTGGGGTCTAAATTAATACTTTGTGTCAGTGTTCACAAGTGAGAGGGATGCTGTGAGTGTAGAAACCACGTAGAAGGACTTAGATGTATTTAATGAAACTAGTATGGAAAGAGAAGAGGTTCTGAGTGGTCTAGCAGGCTTAAGAGTAGATAAATTACCAGGTCTGATGATGTGAGGCAAGGGTGGAAATAGCTTGGTGCTGGCAATAATTTTCAATTCCATTCCTACCAGAGAGGTGCCAGAGGGCTGGAGACAACCAATGTGGTACCATCATTCAAGAAGGGAGGAAGGGATAAACCAGGAATCTACAGACCTGATGAAGGGTCTAGGTCCGAAACGTCAGCTTTTGTGCTCCTGAGATGCTGCTTGGCCTGCTGTGTTCATCCAGCTTCACAGTTTGTTATCTACAGACCAGTCAGTCTAACTTTAGTAGTGTAGAAACTATTGTTAGCAATTCTGCGTTACAGAATTAAGCTGCACTTGGAGAGGCAGGAATTATTCAAGAACAGTCAGCATAGTTTTATTATGTGGAGATCATGTCTGGCCAAATTGACTGAATTTTTTTGAAGAGTTGACTAGGTGTGTAATGAGTGGAATGCATTTAATATATTCTACTCAGATTTCAGCAAAGCTTTTGATATGGTCTCACATGGGAGACTGATAGCAAAGCCCATGGGATGCAAGGAAATTTGGCTAACTGGGTCCAGAATTCGCCAAGAGGCAAGAAGCAATGGGTGTTGGTTGAAGGGTATTATTGCAACTGGAATCCTGTGTCCAGTGGGATTCTGCAGGGCTTTTACTGTTTGCAGTATGTATAAATTACTTAGACTTTGATATAGGAGGGTTGATCAGTGGGTTTTTGGATGATACAAGAATTAATGGGGTGGGAAAAAGTGAGGGGATACCTCAGGTTACAGGAGCACACAGACCAGCTGGTCAGATGGGCTGATCAGTGGCAAATAGATTACAATTCGGCTAAGTGTGAGCTAATGCAGTTGGGCAGGACAAACAGGGCAAGAGAATTCATGATGAATAGTAGGTCTCTTGGGAATCACCAAGGATTGAGGAGATTTGGTATGCATGTCCACTAATCCCTTATGGTAATAGGATAGATAGATAAATCGGTTAAAAAGGCTTATGGGATACTTGCCTTGATTAGCCAAGGTATAGAGTTTAAGAGCAGGGAGGTTCTGCTGGAACTGTATTAAATATTGCTTAGGACACTACTAGAGTATTGTGTGCAGTTCTAGAATCCTTTAGGAATGATGTGATTGCACTGGAGATAATGCAGAGGAGAATTACCAGGATGTTTTCTGGGATTAAGTTATGAAAAGAGATTGGATAGAATGAGGTTGTTTTCCTTGTAGCAGTGGAGCAGAGGAGACTGACCTGATTGAGATGTGTAAAATTATGAGGGGCATAGATACAGTAGGCGGGAAGGACCTACTCCCCTTTGTGAAAGGATCAATGACTAGAATGCACAGACGTAAATGAAGATCAAGAGGTTTAGAGGAAAGTTTTCACTCAGAAGAATCTGGAACTCACTGCTTGTAAGGGCGATTAATGCAGAAACTGTCATAAAATTTAAGAAGTATTAGATGTGCAATTGTGATGCTAAGGCATACAAGGCCATTAGGCAAGCGCTAGAAAATGGGACAAGATGCTTGTTTTTGCTCAGCACAGACTCGATGAGCTGGAAGGCCTTTTGCTGTGCAGTAGACCTCTATAACTCTGAGTTCAAAAGCATTTGGGACCGTTGTCTTTATCAACAGTGGCACCAAGGCACGGAATTCATGCTAAAGCTTTATGATATGCCAGTTAGACATCAGTCAAGCGATTAGGTTCAATAATGAACAGAACACTTTAGAAAGGATGTCTGAATCTCAGAGAGCTGCAGGTGTGATTTGCCAGAACAGTACCAGGGACATGGAGTATACAGAGAGACAAGGAGTATATTGGTCATCTATTCTACAGCAGACAGATTAAAAGAAGACATAGATAAGCTGCGGAGCTGGGCTGAGAGGCGGCAAATGGAGTGTAATGCAGACAAGTGTGAGGTGATGCACTTTGGTAGGAGTAACCGGAAGGCAAAGTACAGGGCTAATGGGAAGATTCTTAGTAGTGTAGGTGAGCAGAGAGATCTCGGTGTCCATGTACACAGATCCTTGAAAGTTGCCACCCAGGTTGACAGGGCTGTCAAGAAGGCATACAGTGTTTTAGCTTTTATTAATAGAGGGATCGAGTTCTGGAACCAAGAGGTTATGCTACAGCTGTACAAAACTATGGTGCGGTTGCACTTGGAGTATTGCATACAGTTCTGGTCACCGCATTATAAGAAGGATGTGGAAGCTTTGGAAAGGGTGCAGAGGAGATTTACTAGGATGTTGCCTGGTATGGAGGGAAGGTCTTACGAGGAAAGGCTGAGGGACTTGAGGCTGTTTTCATTAGAGAGAAGAAGGTTGAGAGGTGACTTAATTGAAACATATAAAATAATCAGAGGGTTGGATAGGGAGAGCCTTTTTCCTCGGATGGTGATGGCGAGCACGAGGGGGCATGGCTTTAAATTGAGGGGCGAAAGATATAGGACAGATGTCAGAGGTAGATTCTTTACTCAGAGAGTAGTAAGGGAATGGAACGCTTTGCCTGCAACGGTTGTAGATTCGCCAACTTTAGGTACATTTAAGTTGACATTGGATGAGCATATGGACGCACATGAATAGTGTAGGTTAGATGGGCTTCAGATCGGTATGACAGGTCGGCACAACATCGAGTTCTATGTTTTATGTTTAAGACATTTTCAAAATTATGAAATGTTTTTATAGTCTAAACAAGGAGATGCTCTTTTCATTCGCAGTAAGATTGGTAACCACATGACAAATTTTAACTGATTTGGCAAAAAAGACAGAGGTGTTAGGTGCAATTTGATTTTTAAACACAGCAAAATGTTTTCTGGAAGCATTTCCTAAAAGAATGGCAGAAATAAACTCAATAGTGCCTTTCAAAAGGGAGCTGGATAAATACATCACTGTAAACATTTTGTGTTATCATGGGAAAATAGTGGGAAGTGGTACAAGTTTAACTGAGTCTATTCAAAAGACTGGCAAGATTGTCTGAATGGCATCCTTTGATGCTTTTCTACCATTCTAGGTTTTCCTTCACTAGAAACTTAGCTTTTTAGTATTAAAACTACTCAGGAGCTTAATGTATTTGTTTGACCACTATGTGAACACTGAATATTTATGCATTCGAATAGATCACCACTCTTAAATGTGGGATTTAATCCAAAGATCAAGTGCTTGTAGTTTTATATCCAAGGAGCCAAACTTATAGCAGAAGATTTTCCAAGAGTTGCAAAAGCAGCATGCCTTTAAATGTGAACAGCACCATTTTCCAGTGCATTGTCCTGCTGCTTATTTATTAAGGGGATGTCTCTTTCTGTTAGTGCAGCTTCAATCTCTTTAGTTAACTAGCTAGCTCCCACAGTTTCAAGAGACATGTCACCGCACAATAATTATCATTTTGATTAAAGTAAATTATCACTTGTAACAGTAATAATACTGTGAGAAAGCAAATAATCTCCACTTATATGATTACAGTTTGTTAAGAATTTGCCCTATCCTTTTTAACTGGTTAGCAGGGATAAGTATTCAAAATTCCCACTAAGTCTTGCAGTCCAAAGGTTTTGTCCTTCTGGTGCTCTTGATTTCGCTCTATAAACAGACCAAAAATGAAATGCAATATGTAAAAATTGATTTTTTTTTGACAGTCTTTCAATTCTTGAGGAAGTTGGAAGTAGAATTTTAAATCCATACTGCATACATGCAGCTATTCACATCCCCATTATAGTTCTGACTCAACTTTCCATGATGCCGCAAGTGCATTACACTGAAAATATCAACAAACCAGCCCACAATACTTTAAAAGATCTTTCACTTATATTTGTGATAGGTTTAACAGTTGAGATAATCATAGTGGCACACTGCATAAACAAGCCAAGACATTGTACACCAGAATGTAAGACACTTGCTCTAATGCAAAGCTCTCCATGAGATGTCTTAGGTAGAAAGGAAGAATGCTTCCTTGGGAAAAATAAAGTACAGGCACATGAGCAGCTATTTTATATACATTATAGGATGTGATAAATGAAGTGGAATAATCTGGTAAAAGAAAAAACCACAAAAACCAACAGGAACCATGTATTAAATCACCACAACCCCTTGCTCCAATTGTACATCTCCATATATCCTTTATTGATTTTGTCCCAAAACTAAAGAATAACTAGCCACTTATTCTGGGTGATGTAGTAGTTTTAAGATTAGCTAAGCAGGATCAAATAGTGATATTAAATTACTCAGAACAATCTGTCAGTGCACACAGTAAATAGATGAGTTACTCAGTGACTGCACCATGACAGTGTAATAAAATTAAAGAATGAATTGAAAACGTGTATTGATGTACCTCCTTTCCTTAGGGTGTCTCAAAGTGTGCTACAGTTAAGAAAGCATTTCTATAATGTAGGAGAAGTGACGTGTACACCCAGAACTACATAAATGCTACCCTACAGCTTTTTATCTCCCATCCAAGAATGTAAGGATCAGTCAAGTATTTTGGATGCCACAAACAATAAACATAATTTCCCTTTGTTTCTTTAAGTATCTTTAGCACTATGGTCTGACACATGAACTTTCAACCAATGCCACAACTGAAATGGCACTGCTCCGTATAGAACTTCAGCTGCCCAAGACAGATCTATCCAGTGCTATCTGATCTCAAAATCATTTGCTGCTACTCATCATATGCTTTAGCAGGTGCCAAAAATGCGCAGGGTCAAGCAGATAGAATTCAGAAGGTCAAAGCCAGCAGTGACTTTGCTGTTTAGGAGATGGGTGTTCATTAATTTTGAAAAAAAACGAAGTGAAAGATACAAGTGTTTCAGTAAAACTTTAAATATTACCATAACCTGTAAGAGTTACAATTTAGTACTTGACATAACCTAAGTGCCAGCTGTGGCACAATGTCAGTGCCCTCGCTTCTAAATCAGAAAATTGCAAGTTCATGTACCACTTCAGAGACTTGAGGACATAACCTACAGTCCAGACTGACAATCCAGTGAAGTATTAGGAAAGGTTTCCTTCTTTGGATGAGATGTTAAATTGAGGCCCCATCTTTCCTCTCAGGTGGACTCTTTTTGGTTCACAGGGATGTGGGCGTCTCTGGCTGGGCCAGCATTTATTTCCTTTCCCAAGTTACTCTCACCTTGGTGGTGAGGTGCCTTTTCGAATCACTACAGTCTACATGTAGTTGTTGACCCACAATGCCATTAGGGAGAGAATTATTTATGTTTATTACAGCTAATGAATTTTTTAAACTATGGAACATATTATTCCAGATATTCTGATTAGCATCGGAAGATTTTCCAAAGGTCAGAGTCTGGCCTTCCTCTGAAATGCATCTGACAGAGGAATCAGGGAGAAATCCACTCAGCACAGGAGTAACAACATCCCTTTTTCTAACAGTTACAACTCCTGTGTTTCAGGAGTTAAAGGACACAAAGGCATTCTGACAACAACAGCAATAAATTTAGCTTCAACATGACTATGCTGGTGGAGCGGATGTCAGTTCAAACAGGGCCAGGTGAGGCTGGGGATAGATATGTGAGGGGTAGCATCAGGATGTAGGGTTGGTGTTGCTTCAAGGGAATCAGGTATTGGGGATGTAGTTGGGCGAGGGTTTCAGTAGCTACTGTGATTCATAGGTAACTACTAACTTTAAGTGAGCCAGCACTGAATTCTCTGACTTATTAGACTCTTTCAAAGGGTTGCAAACACAGGGGAATTGCCCTACCTGGAACACATTTTCCCAGCCAGTTCCCGTAGAGTCAACTCCAGTCTAAGCTGCTCCCATGATCCTCTAAACATCGCAATACATGAGCTAAAGCAGCAGCATACTTTACTACATTGAAATAAAACATTCAACATGACTAATTATAGATGTGCTCAGAAATTAGTTAATGGAGCTTGAGAGAATGTCATGTAAAAGATTTTTTGAATGGTCATCTTACATACACAGTGACTCACCTCCAAAGGCTGCTGCCGTTTACAGGCCATCGCCAGGAAATCTCTCTGGGCTTCAAAAGCTGAACTAAATATCTCTGCCTGTTTGGGGAATAAAAGGTAAGAGCACAAGTCAAACAAAGAAAACAATAAAGCATAAAACCAGCACGCAATGAAAAGAAAAACGAGACTCAGATTCTTCAAGCAATTCATATAAAGCAATCAAATGCTCATCAAGTTCATTTCAGAATTACAAAACAAAGCTATTGTACATCCGTCCCTTGTACATTAATTGTGATAAGACACAGATGGACATAAATATACTAGACACCGCATATTGCAGTGAGATTAAAGAACCCTGCGTGAACAGCTGGGAATGTGAAAGCTCATCTTCCCTACTTAAAGCTATCAGTACCGATACCCTGTAAGAAAATGCCACTTTCATACAAGTTCAAGGCTGAAATCATTTGCCTTTAACTAGTGAGTTACATTGTTCAATTTTGAGAAACTGTGCTAAGACTTAACAGCATTTGGCAGGGTTGTTAACATATATTTCCACAGGTCAGTTGAAAGTGTGCACAACATTCTTAACTTCCAGTGTGGTTGCCCTGCAACTTTTGCAACAAAAAATATTTGGACACTTCCTACATAATATGTGAATGATAATGTGACCAGAATCCTTACCGATCATCACTTTTAATACACTCACAGAAGGGTTCAGTGAAAACAGGAATATCAGGACAAAGCTGTCCTTTGACAAATTTGTCAGGCGAGGGAAATTTGGAAATTTAGTATAGTGTTATCCAAAAGAAATTGTGTATAGTTGGATACATCTTACACACTATACAGGTGAAGGTACTCCTTGTGTATTTACTTAAATTCTTTCCACTATGCATACAAAACTTTGCAGACTGTCTGTTGCATCCAAGCTTGGAATTCTGACATGAATCCACCAGACACAGCACATCCCAGTGCAGTTTCAAAGTTGATGTCCAGCAAATGGGAGCAGTACATGTACTTCAGAACGATTGGTTTATCACCAAATGCATTAGATCAGCCTCTGCCCACCCTTCAGACCTGAGCTTCATGAACCCTGCCAGAATTTGCCCTCATCTTTCAGGTCTCCTGCCACCCACACTGATACTTTCTACCCGTCCAACCCTGGCCCTGTTCTCCATCAAGGTGTATCTAGCTTGTCCTTTACCATGACTTGCACTATCTATAACTGACTGGAATTTCTTTTGCTGAAGTAATAATGTGCTGGAGTAATTTGGTCAAGCTGACCATAGTGACAGTTACTCTGCCCATGCAATACTTCTGGTATTTCCATGAAGACTGCATTATGCACTGTTTTAGTAAGTAATTAATAAGCAGAAGCCAAGCAAGTACTGCAGCCACACCCATAAAATAAGACATTTCCACACTCTGCTTTTCATCTTACCATTTCACCAACAAATATTCACAGGTGACGCAAGCTTCCATTTTCCCAGCGACAACCTACATCCTGAGCAAAGGACCCATGCCCAATTTCTAGTGGCAAACTGCCTTCTGGTACTGTTCTATTCACTGGCAGACATTATTGGAGACAGAAATCCTGGGCTAGCCACACATCAATCTTCTTGTTTAGAAGGAGTGAATCCTTACAGAGCAGAAAGTGGACACTCAGTGGGCTGAGTCTGCACTGGCCTTCTGAAAAGCATCCCACCCAGGCCCAATCCATTCCTATAACACCCCTTTAGCATGGCTAATCCACCTAGTCTGCACAATCCTTGACACTACAGGCCAATCCATCTAACCTGTACATTTTTGGGCTATGGGAGGAAACCAGAGCACCTGAACAAGGCCCACAGGTGCACCTTCATCCACCTTCTTCACAGAAATACGGATGGTGTTCCAGACCCCCCGACCCGGGGCACGAGCACTGGCCGCAGCCATCGTTGCAGGTTGGCTGCTTCCCTGAACCAGCGTTAGGCCAAAGCCAGCATTAAGATCCACCGGTTGCAAGGGTGCACAGCCAACCCAACGTCTTCCTTCCACCTCCAACACAGTCGTGCTTTCCTCTTCTCGGTCCACAAAAGAGTGGGTCTTTATTTTGTTCCAGATGTAAGCTGGTTCACTGAGCTGGAAGGTTCGTTCCCAGACGTTTCATCACCATTCTAGGTAACATCATCAGTGAGCCTCCAGTGAAGCACTGGTGTTATGTCCCACTTTCT
Organism: Stegostoma tigrinum; assembly: GCF_030684315.1. NCBI lineage: Eukaryota > Metazoa > Chordata > Chondrichthyes > Orectolobiformes > Stegostomatidae > Stegostoma > Stegostoma tigrinum. The sequence continues at coordinate 33,887,394 of NC_081355.1, forward strand.
ATTTATATGTTTAGGTTTCCTTGGGTTGGTGATGTCATTTCCTGCATTGGTGGTGTCATTTCCTGTTCTTTTTCTGAGGATGATAGATTGGCTCCAAATCAATGTGTTTGTTGATGGAGTTCTGGTTGGAATGCCATACTTCTAGGAATTCTCGTGCATGTCTCTGTTTGGCTTGTCCGAGGATGGATGTGTTGTCCCAATCAAAGTGGTGTCCTTCCTCATCTGTATGTAAGGATACTAGTGATAGTAGGTCATATCGTTTTGTGGCTAGTTGATGTTCATGTATCCTGGTGGCTAGCTTTCTGCCCATTTGTCCAATGTTCTTGCAAGGTATTTTGTAGATGATGTTTGTTTTGCTTGTTGTCTGTATAGGGTCTTTAAGTTCATTAGCTGCTGAATGTGTTGGTGGGTTTGTGGGCTACCATGATGCCATCCTCTTGGCATCATGGTAGCCCACAAACCCACCAACACACTAAAACAGCAGCTGATGCTCTCCTGAATGAAATAGCCATTCAGTTGTATCAATCAAGTCTCAACAAAGAACTGAAACTGGTCAGACCACCTGACATTTGGGACCTCGCTAAAAATGGGAGAGTTCTCTCACGTACTAGTCGAGGACCAGCCTTAGTGACACTCACAAAATCATATGTTACAGACAATATCTCAGGCACCAACAAGACACTCTGCAGAAGTGGTGGCACAGTGGTATACACAGTCAGAAAGGAGTTGCCCTGGCAGTCCCCAATACTGACTCATTGAAGTCACATGGCTCCTGTTTAAACATAGACAAGGAACGTTCATGCTGATTATCACCTAACATCCTCCCTTGGCTGATGAATCAGTGCTCCATGTTGAACACCACTTGACGGAAGCACTGAGGGTCACTGCAAAACATACTCTGGATAGGGGATTTCAATGTCCACCATATAGGTTATACAATGTCTATACTGGGTGGTGAGGGAAGCAACAAGAGGAAAAAACATATCTGACTCATCCTCATCACCCTGCCGGCTGCAAATGTATCTGTCCATAACAGTATCAATAAGAGTGAGCACCGCAGAGTCCTTGTAGAGACAAAGTCCTGCTTTCACATTGAGAATACCCTTCATTGTGTTTTGTGGCACTGTCACAATGCTAAATGGGACAGACTTCTAACAGACCTAGTAAATCACAACTGGGCATCCATGAGGTGCTGTGGGCCATCAGCATGAGCAGGACTGTAATTCAACACAATCTGCAACCTCATGATCCAATATATCCTGGACTCAACCATTGCAATCAAGCCAAAGGATCAACTTTGGTTCAATACAGAGTGCAGAAGAGCATGCTAGGAGCAGCACCAGGCATACATGTGAACTTTGTTTGTCAGCTTCACAAGATGACTTACTTGCCAAACAGCAATAGCAGCAAGTGATAGATACATCTAAGTAATGCCACAACCAACGGATCAGACTTAAACTGTGCAGTCCTACTGCATCCAGTCGTAAATGGCAGTGGACAATTACACAACTCACTGGAAGAGGTGACTCCACATATCCCCATCCTCAATGATGGAAGAGTTCAACACATCAGTGTAATACACAAGCCTGAAGCAACTACAGAAATCTTTAGCCAGAAGTGCCAAGTGGATGATCTGTCTTGGCTTCGACCAGTGGACCCCAGCTTCACAGATACCAGTATTTAACCAATTTGATTCATACCACATGATATCAAATAATGGTTGAAAGCACTGGATACTGCAAAGGCTATGAATCCTGACAACATTCTGACATAAGTATTAAGACTTGTGCTCCAGAACTTGCCACTCCCCTAGCCACTCTGTTCCAGTACAGTTACAACACTGGCATCTATCCAACAGTGTGGAAAATGGCCCAAGTATGTCCTGTACGCAAACAGCAGGACAAACCCAATTCAGCCAATTACCAAATAAAAAGCGAAAGAACTGCGGATGCTGTAAATCAGTAACAAAAAACAGAAGTTGCTGGAAGAGCTCAGCAGATCTGGCAGCATCTGTGAAGAAAAATCCGAGTTAATATTTTGGATCCAGCGACCCTTCCTCAGAACCAGTCACTGGACCCGAAACATTAACTCTGATTTTTCTTCACAGATACTGCCAGACCTGCTGAGCTTCTCCAGCGACTTCTGTTTTTTTGTTTGTTTTTGTTTCTGTTCCAGCCAATTACCACCCCACCAGTCTACTCTCAATCATCAGTAAAGTGAGGGAAAGTGTAATCAACAGTGCTACCAAGCAGCACCTGCTTAGCAATAACCTGCCTTGGGACGCCTAGTTTGGGACCACTCAGCTCCTGACCTCATTATAGCTTTGGTTAAAGCATGGACAGAAGTGCTGAATTCCAGAGGTGAGGTGTGAGTGGCAGCTCTGTCATGAAGGCCACATTTGACTGAATATGGCATCAAGGAACACTAGGAGAACTGGAATCAATGGGTATTAAGAGCAAATTCTCCACTGATTCGAGTGATGCCATGGAGGTGCCAGTGTTGGACTAGCGTAGTTAAAGTCAGTAGTCACATAACATCATGTTAGCCAGGAATCTGTCCACAGAGACATCCAGATGTATTTGTGCCAAAGCCAGCACCGTACCGTTAACATTTGTGGGCTTCTCAACCTTTGATTCAGTTTATCTCATGTCTCTGACAAATCCGCCCGCTGTTCCTGTGTCTGTTCGTGCATTTGGGTGAAGATATTAATGGCTGACACCATGGCATCATCTTCTGCCTGGGTCTGAGCCTGGTCTCCAGCAATCATCAGATTGTAGGAAAAAGCTTTCAGGTCACTGACAATCAGGTGTGGAAGCAGGCCAATTATGTGCTCACCAGATTGTGCTCTCAAACTAATTTAGATGGAGTATTTATGGAGATGAATTGTCTGAGCTGGTGGTAGGTGCAGAAGTAAGACTTGTCAGTGCGTCCTCATCTGTGGCTGCTTTCTCAGAGATACAGAATGAGTTTACAGGGTGAGGGGCTGGCCTCTTTGGAATGAAGAATGTACAGATTCCATTGGTACCTGCATAAGAGAAGTCATTAGTTCTGCATCGGGTTGAATGTTTAAGAATAAGTTAACACTGGTGAGCATTGGGACAGCTTGGTTAGTTGCTAGGACATGAGGGTCTCTGTGCCTCAGATGGTCAGTCTTGATCCTCTCTAGCCATTTCAAGGGTCTTCTCCTCATAACCCTCTCTGCCCAGTTATGAGATATTTTCTCCTTTCATGAGACTAAAGGAGGGATTGAGTGAAATGAAAGTGGAAGGAAGAATTGTTAGTGGTGGTATGGATAGTACTTTAGGAGGATAAGAGGCTTTGACTGGAGATGTTGCATTGACATTGACAGTTGTAAACTATTTGTTGGTTAGGGTGCTGTACAGTGTCAGACAGAGTGAGCATGACGTACTAAATAGGAGATAGTGGCACCAATCTCTTGCGAGTCCAGAAGATCACTGACCTTCTTCTTGTACAGTTGGTCTTTCATTTGGATTAAGAAACAACACTAACCTGGGCTGCTAACTTGGTCCAGGCTAGTTGTGTCTGGTGGAGTGGCATTCTGAGGTGGAATATGACGTACTGCTCCTCCAGTTTTTGGGTGGTGTCATTGTGGCACGAGAGGAAGCCCAAGATAGACATGTCACCCACAGAGTGGGAGGGGAAGTTAAAATGGCTTGCAATTGGAATGTGTTGTCATTTATCGTGAACAGCGCATAGATGCTCTATAAATTGGTTTCCGAGTCTCCGCTTGGTCTCACCGATGTAGAGGAGGCCACATCGGGAGCAGCGGATGCAGTACACCAAGGTGACGGATGTGCAACTGAACCCCTGTCTTATGTGGAAGGCTTGTTTTCTGTCTTAAATGGAGTTGAGGGGGTGGTCTAGGGGCAGATGGTTGCACGGAAAGGTGCTGGGGATAGTGGGGTTAATAGGGAATATGGAGTGGATGAGGGAGTCACGGAGACAGCAGTCACTACAAAAGGGGTGGAGAGGGAAATATATCTTTGCTTTCTTCACCACTTCCGCCAACTACAATCCGACCCTACAACCAAACTGATATTTCCCCCTCCACTCCTATCTGCCTTTCATTGGGACCGCACTCTCCATGACTCCCTCATCCAATCCACACTCGCCACTAACCCCACCACACCCGGCACCTTTCCCTGCAACCACAGGAAGTGCTACATCTGCCCCTACACCTACCCCCTCACCTCCATTAAAGGCACAAAACAAAACTTCCACATTAGACAGGGGTTCACCTGCACTTCCACCAACTTCCACTGAAACCCCCAGAAGTAACATTTAGCCTGCCTAAAAACAGGAAAATTCTGCCCACAACCTTCGTTTAACATCTCATTCAAAAGCTAGGTATAATTTTAGGTATTTTACTTGAATGCAATCACATTGATTTTGAAAGCATCAAACTTTCAGGCAGCTTCACTCTCTCAAATTTATTGCCACATCAAACACAGAGCTAATCAATGCATTACAGTCAAGCTCGCTTCCTTAACATTACAGAATTGAAAGTTACATGGCAAGGTAATGAGGGTAAGTGCTTTTAAGATGCATGGATCTGCTCACTTAATTTATACAAAAGTACTAAATGGTGATACAAAAAGTGTCTATGTAACAGACATCTAAATTACATTGTTTTTAACTAATCAAGAAAAAAAGCTATGAGATCAGTGGGCAAAACCAACCAAGCAGCAAGACACTCAAGTATTTGCTGAGGAATCAAAACCTGCTATTTTAACCTTTAACTCATTGTTGAGGCCACATTTAGAATACCGAGTGTCATTTGTTCCCCATTCAATGGGATGCTGATATACTGGAAAGAATTTGGAGAATGAAGAGTCAACTGCCATTGATAGTTAAGGCTACACAACTCCTATAAAAGGGAGCTAGAACAAATACATAGTTAAGAGGAGGATTTAAGGTTACAAGAATGTACAGAAAGATGATCACTTACTTTTGGCTTCGGTCCTTCTGGGACCATTAGTGGCTTGCAGCTGGTCAAGTACAAATACTGTCTTGTGCAACAGCAGTAGTTTTGATTCTTTTTGTTTAAAGGTCTCTTCGTGAAATTATTTAACAATTATTGACCACCTGTACCTACACCACCCTAAATTATACATGACATATAATGTTAAAAGTGTTGCATTTAATTTTCTTACTAATACTTTTAGGAAAGCTGCTCTTTACTTACAGGCATCAGTGAGTTGGTCATGCATGTTTCTAACTGCAGAGTCTGTCTATTATGATTCCCAATCAACCTGCTCTGAGACGTTATTACAATGGACTTGAATTCAGGCCTCTTGGATCAGAGGTAGGGACACAATCACTGCGCTACAACAGCATCTTGTACAATCTGCCTAATCTTGCCAAGCACCCAGACGGGATAGGAGCATGGGGTGAATAGAAGCCCAGATACTAAGCACAAGGAAAACCAGGATGGCAAGAGCATGGGGTAACTTTTTAACTCATTTTTTACTCATTTACTCTTGACTAAGCGCCTTGGATGTTTTGCATCTGCAAATCTGAGACCCACCCTTGTTTTACAGCTCCTTTGGAAATTTCTTTTCATGACTGTTTGTAGCTCTCAGATAATTAAAGTCAATTTCCTGTCCATTCACCATACCCCTCTTTCACAAATATTTCTGATACGACTCATGCGTGGAGATTGGGAATCATACATGTATTGGCACTTGTACAGGAGAAAGGAAATCTGCTCAGTCATGTAGTCTGCTTGCACATGCGCAGGACCAAACATGCTGTATGAGCATACACAATGATTGCATATCATATTTCTGAATTCAGAAGCAGCTGTGAATGCTGAGTTAAGAGGGGCAATTGAAACAGCTATTGATCTGGCCTACCTGCCTGGACATTTAGATCATGATAACACATTTCTACAAGTTGGCATTTTCAACACTGGCATGTATGAATACTAACAGGAGAGACGCTTGTCAGTGGAGTGAGATTTGCAGGTGGACCTCTAATCAATTCTTGCCTGGATCAAAAGGCTCTGTGTGAACTGGCAGGCCCATATTTCCCACTAACCTGGTAATTTGCAATTTACTCTGCTTTGTGGTTTGCTCTATCCATTGTTAGTGAATAGTTAGAAATAGTTGCGTTGAGCAGATTTTGAAAACGTGTCTACGCTCACAATTAAAGGCAGTGTAATTTCCCAGTGGGATTGAAACATATAATGCTTTTGATCCTTCGTTAGCTTGTATGCATTATGTTGTAAACCTCTTGTAAGGCTATAACCATAGTTGTGCAAGTAAATGTGATGTTTAGGAGTAATCAATTCAGCTGAAAAAAAGTGGGTGTGTCCTTACCTCCGAGGCGGCATTGAAGGCACATCACCCTAATACAGTGGTTTTCAACCAGTGTGCCACAACAAAGTTCAAGTCCCACCTGCTCCAGACATATGTAATAACATCACTGAAAAGATTGCTTAGGAAACATAATGGACAGACTTTGCAGTTAGAAATGTGCATGACCACTTCACTGCTGCCTTGTAAGTAAATAACAGACTTTCTAAAAGGATTATTAAAAGAAAACTACATGCTTCGCTTTTATCATTACATGTCAAGCGTACCTTAGGTGTGGTGTTAGGGACAGGTGGTAGGGACAGGTGTGAGAATTTTTGTAATGAAGTACGAAGAATGTCTTGATACTGAAAAGTTGGGATTATTGCCTTAATCAACAGATCTAAATCCACCATAATTTTCAACATTTCCATTAGTACCAACTCTAACAGCCTCTGTTCTAATGAAAACTAAATCCTAGTTTCTCTGGTCTCTCCTAATAGGCGAGTCCTCTCATTCACTCTTATGTTGAAAAAGAATGTGTTCCTTTAAAAATTCTGATATCTTGTAGATTTATCTAGTTGCTTATTTCTACGGAAACTGTGTTAGTTTGGCTACAGTCAACAACCTACTTTGATTGTGGACTAGTGAAAACAGTAAACATTAAGTCTGAAACGGCCTACAGAAAAGTCAATTTTTAATGTTCATACATTTAGCTTATGAAAAGTCAGGTTTTCAATTCTCACCAAGAAGAAGTAGTTAACTTCTATATCAGTATCTGATTAAGAGGTTTGTGCAAATTTATCAGGTAAATCCTTCTCAACAGTGTTGAATAGAACACTGTCAAGAATGATTTACCTGATTAATTTGCACAAACCTATTAATCAGACATTGATATCGAAAACAACCACTTTGGCCAGTGGAATTACAGGATTATCCATGACCACTAATCGTAAAACCACATCTTAGGTTCCAAGTACACCAAACTAATAGTTTCCAGTGATTTCCAAAATTGAATTCTAACAGTCTCCCCAAAACAGAAAACAGTGAAAGTTCAGTATTTTGGACAGATTTTTATAAGAGGCCACTGCTCCCAGTGCAAGAGGGATCGGTAACCATAACATTTGGGTTTGAGGTGATTTAAAATGAATGAGAAAAAAACCATCTTTACTTAGTGAATTGTGATTTGGGATGGGCACCCTGAAAGAGTGATGGAAACAGATTCAACAGTAATTCATGATAATTAGCTACATATTTGAAAAATCATCTTTAAAGGGCTAAAGGAAATAGCTCTGCAAAAGATCCAGCACAAGCATACAAGCATATTGGAGATAACATAGTGTAGAGCTGGATGAACACAGCAGGCCAAGTAGCATCTTAGGAGCACAAAAGCTGACGTTTCGGGCCTAGACCCTTCATCAGAAAAGGAGGATGGGGAGAAGATTCTGAAATAAATAGGGAGAGAGGGGGAGGTGGACTGAAAATGGATAGAGGAGAAGATAGGTGGAGAGGAGAGTATAGGTGGGGAGGTAGGGAGTGGATAGGTCAGTCCAGGGATGACGGACAGGTCAAGGGGGCTGGATGAGGTTAGTAGGTAGGAAATGGAGGTGCGGCTTGATGTAGGAGGAGGGGATAGGTGAGAGGAAGAACAGGTTAGTGAGGCAGGGATGAGCTGGGCTGGTTTTGGGATGCAGTGGGGGAGGGGAGATTTTGAAGCTTGTGAAATCCACATTGATACCATTGGGCTGCAGGGTTCCCAAGCGGAATATGAGTTGCTGTTCTTGCAACCTACAGGTGGCATCATTATGGCACTGCAGGAGGCCCAGGATGGACATGTCGTCTAAGGAATGGGAGGGGGAGTTAAAATGGTTCGCGACTGGGAGGTGAAGTTGTTTATTGCGAACCGAGCGTAGGCGTTCTGCAAACCAGTCCCCAGTGTAGAGGTAGCCACAACGGGTATAGCGGATGCAGTATACCACATTGGTTTGGTGGATGTGCAGGTGAACATCTGCTTGATGTGGAAAGTCATCTTGGGGCCTGTGATGGAGGTGAGGGAGGAGGTTTGGGGGCAAGTGTAGCACTTCCTGCGGTTGCAGGGGCAAGTGCCGGGAGCGGTGGCTTTGTTCTGCATTGTATCATTCTGTGATTCTATGAATGAATTAAATCCATCCCTAAAGTAAAATCCAACCATTCTTCAACTGTGCATTGTAAAATGAACCCCTAAGAATCCTATACAGAGTGGTGGTTAAGCTGTTGAACCATCTTCACGTAAAACTTTGTAAGCAAGCATTTATACTCTCGGAATGTCGTATTTCATAAGTTTACTCGACTTAGGGTAATTTGAGCAATTCACTTTCTCCTGTTCTCTTCACTACATAACTGTTGAGTAGCTTGGAATTTTATGCTTTAAGATGGAGGAGACGTGCAGCATTTAGGTGTGCATCATATTTAAAAATATTTGTTAGACCAGTATTGGAATAATGTATGCAACTTTGGCCAATCTATTAATGGAAGTCCATTTGACTTAATGAAGTGCTACAGTTAAACGACAATCATGAAAGAAACAGCAGGGAGGAAGAATTATACTGGAACAGGTTAAAAGATCTAATCAAGATTTTCAAAGTTGCTTTCTTGGCCCGCTATTCTTGATGATTAAAAAAGAATAAGTGGTGCAGTTACAGTGTCCCTATCGCTGGGCCAAAAAGTTCAGGTTCAAGTTCCACCTGCCACAGGTTGATAAATTTACAGATAGACTTCATCCTAGTATCTTAAGACATTACTATTGAGGTAGTAGAAGCTTTTGTGTTAATTTTCGAAAACTCCTTAGATTCAGGAAAGATTCGATCACAGTGGAAAGTAGCAAAAAAATCACTCCTCTGTTCAAGAAGAGAGGAAAGCAAAAAAGAAGTAAACTATAGGCCAGTTAGGTTGACGTTTGTCATAGGGAAGATGATAAAATAGATAATTAAAGAGAACACTGCTGCACATTTAGAAAAACTCACGGTAATTGTAGGAGTCAACATGGTTTCAACAAAGGGAAATCATGTTTGACCTATTTATTGGAGTTCTTTGAAGTGGTGACCTCTAAGTAGATCAAAGGGAGCCTGTAGATATCCTTTACTTGCATTTCCAGAAGGCACTTGATAAGATGCCACAAAGGTTACTGACAAAATAAAAGCTCATATTGTAGGGGCTAACATAAAAGCATGGTGAGAAGATGGGCTGGCTGGTAAATATTGTTTAATGGGCAGGATGCGACAAGTGGAGTTCCACTGGAGTCTTTGCTAGCACATCAACTTTTAATAACTGTCATGAATGACTCATGTGAGGGGAATGAACACATTGTTGCTAAATTTGAAGACAACACCAAGATGGTAGGAAATTATGTTATCAAGAAGTCAAAGACAAAGCACAAAGACACAGATAGATTGACACGAGTGGACAAAAGTATAATGTAGGGGAAAATGAAGTTGTTCACTCTGGCAGGGAGAATGAAAAAGCAGAATATGACTTAAATGGATCGCAACAAGAATTCTGAGGTAAAGAGGGAATTAGGTGTTCCAATGCATAGGCACAAAATGTACAGTTACAGGTACAGCATATGATCAACAAGACTAGTGGGATGCTATCATTTATTACAAGATGACATTGGTGAGACCTCATCTCAAATACCATGCACATTTTTGGTCTCTATTTACGGACGGATGTAAATGCATTGTAGGTATACTGCATCGATGCCTCCAATGGTTAGGTTGTCTTATGAGGATGCATTGGACGGTCTTGGCTCATTTCCACTCGATTAAGAAGAGTGAAGGGTGACTTGATTGAAGTGTATGAGATCCTGAATATTCTTGACAAGGTGGACATGTAAACAATGTTTCCTCTAGTGGGTCAGGAATAGGGGGCAATGGTTTTAAAATCAGAGGTTACTCTTTCAGGCTAAAGAAGAAGAGAAATGTTTTCTGGGGTTTGAGAGATTTTAGAACTCTGTGCCTCAGGAAAGGATGCAGACAAGGAAACGGAATATTTTTAACACACAGGTGGATAGATCCTTGTTAGGCAAGGGAATCAATAGTGATCAAGGGTAGATGGGAGTGTGAAATTCAAATTAAGCAAATCAGCCATGATCTTGCTATATAGCAGAACAGGCTGAATGGTCTGCTTCGGCTTCTGCTCCTGCTCCTACTCCTATTTTGTATATTCATACACTTTGTAGCTCAGACGGTAGCACTTACAGCTTAGAATTAGAAGATTATACGTTGAAGGCCTGCTCCAGAAAGGTGGGAATAAAAATCAGCTTGACACTCCACAACAGAAGTAAGAGAGTGCTGCGCTGTTGAAGTCTGTTCTCCAGAATAGGCATCCTAAAAGGACATAAAACAATCTAGTTGTGCTATTTCAACACAACCACTCACAGTAGGTATCACAACATCCTTGGGTCAGCATACTGCAACATGTGGGTGAAAATCATCATGCTTTCTCTGCTACGGAAACTTGCTGGAAGTGGAAATACATGCAGATTGCCCTCACTTAGCACAGTTTTTTTAAAGATGACATTAAATCAGAGAATTACTCAGTAAGGTGGCATCTGCAGGGGAGTAAGATTTAGCAATTCAGGTTGATGACCTTCCATCAAAACTAGGCAAAATGAAAAAAAGTGGGGAGAAAAACGAGAATGCTTGCGATAAGATGGAAGACAGGAGAGATAAAAGAACAAGTGGGTTGGGGTTAAAGGCCAAAGGGAGTGGTGATAGGATAAGTAAAGAGGTAAAGAGTTGAGTCTGGAGCAGGTATGAATGGCAGACAGATAAACAACTGTGCTCTGAAAATGAAACAGGAGAAAAGCAAATTAAAATCTGAAAAGAATAAGGAAACAAAATGGAGGCAGGGGTTGTGGTACAAAATTGTTGATTTCAATGTTTAGTCCTGGAAACTGTAAAGCACATTTTTAAGGTGAGAGGAGAAAGATTTAAAAAACATGAGGGGCAAACGTTTTACACAGGGACTGGTTTGTGTGTGGAATTGTGTGTGTGAGAAGAAGTGGTGGATGCGGGTACAATTACAAATGCTTAAAAGACATCTGGATAAGTACATGAACAGGAAAGGTTTGGAGGGATATGGGCCAGGAGCAGGCAGTTGGGACTAGTTTAGATTGGGATTATGGTTGGCATGGACTGGCTGGACCAAAGGGTCTGTTTCTGTGCTGTATAACTCTGACTATGAGGTGTGTTCCTTTAGTTTACATTGAGCTTAATTAGAAAATTGTAGGAGAGGGAGTATGTAGAGATCAGTGTGAGAGCAATTGGAGAATTAAAGAACTGACGATGTCTGATGACTCATCTTGGACTCAAAATGTTAACTCTGTTTTTCTCTTCACAAATGGTGCCAGACCTGCTGAGTTTCTCCAGCACTTTCTGTTTTTATTCGTAATTTACAACATCTGCAGCATTTTGCTTTTATTGGAGAATCAAAATGGCAGGAGACTGGAAACTTTGGGTCATGCTTGTAGACTGAGCAGAGGTAAAACATAGTCATCCAATTGGTACTTGGTTTCCCCAACATACAGCAGACTACTGCGAGTAGTAAAAAATTTATTTTCAACCAATCTGTTCAGACATGCTCTGACACTTCCACGGCAGGTGCAGCTTGAACTCAGGCCTCGTGGTCCAGAAGTAGGGAAGTAGGGCATTACTGCTGCACCACAAGAGCCATGGTGAAAACAGTATGGTAAATTGACGGACATATATATAAAAATCACTTTCACCTGGGAGGAGTTCCTCAGTCCACCACGAAGTGTTGGAAATGTCTCATTATTCTGCATCTGCAATATTTTTGCTTTAGTTTTTATTTTAGACAGCAGGTGTCCCTGTCCAAATCTAGGGATTTCATTACAACATTCAAACTAATACACTGGGTTGTTGAATTTTAATAGAAAATTTACTGATTTAAGTTAGTAAGAGACAATTCTATTAAAAAGATAACATTGAGAAAACCTCTCAAAACTACTCAAGTATGCCAATTTAATTGGGTTCATTTCTATACTCCTTCAGGTGCCTTGTTTTACAACATTGGTGATTATGGTTTTCCAACTATCAAGGTCCTTGACAACATCTGTTCTGCTTCGTATTTAGTTGTTATATTGCTGCCTTTGCCTTCATCTTGTTCTGCTTCAATACTGTTGTCCAGTACACATTCTTCTAGCTTTTCTCCTCTTAAATATGTGTCCAAGGAAGGAATACTAACTTTTATACGTAGGCCTGAGAATTAAGCCTTAGCCAATAATGGAAGTTATTAAACCATTCCCTATGAACATACCTGCACTAATTTTCCATTTTGTGTCCCATTTGAGAATGATGCAAATGAACTAGTTCTTTTACAGTCATTAAAAATGGGAAGAATATAAAATATTTGAAAATAGCTACAATAAATGCATTCAAACTGAAGAATTTATGTTCCCTGTGTCAAATATTGTCTGATAATTGAAGTGCCTTGGGATGTTTCAGTAAAGACAGACTTGCATTTCCAGCTTCACACTTTGTTATCTTGCATTTTCAAGTCTCTCCTTTTTACCTCAGGTCATTCAAAAGAACTTTATAGTCAATGAGGTACCTCTGAAATGCACTCACTCTTTAAATGTAAAAAAGACAAAAGGAAATTCATGTACGGTAAGTTTTAAAAAAAAGTGACTATGACCAGATAATGGCTTTTGTGAAGTTAACTGAGGGATAAGACACTGAATAAGTCGACAAGTTGGGGAGTTAATGATCTAATGGTATTATCACTGGATTATTAATCTAGAGACTGAGGTAAGGTTCTGGGGACCCAGGTTCAAATCTCACCATGGCAGATGGTAGCATTTGAATTCAATAAAAATCTGGAATTAACAGTCTAATGATGACCATGAATCAATTGTCAGGAAAAGCCATCTGGTTCACTAATGTCCTTTAGGGAAGAATATTGCCATCCTTAACACAGTGTGGAGTTGGAGGAAACACAGCAGGTCAGGTAGCATCAGAGGAGCAGGAAAGTCAATGTTTCAGGTTTACACCCTTCATTGGGATTGGTGAGTATGGGATCCTTTATGTTCATCAAAGCTGCTGCAGGGTGGCTGTTGGTTTGTGGGATACCCTGATACCTAGGGGTCTGAGTAGTCTTGTTGTCATCTCTGACATGTCTCAGATGTATGGTAGGGTGACTAGTGTGTCTGGCTATGTTGTGTCTTCTTGTTGTGGACTGTTGTGGAGGTAACGGCGGATTGTGCTTTTTGGAGAAACATTACGTAGGCCAAACTGGAAGAAAACTGACAATAAAGGATACACAAACACCAAATAGCCACCAAGACACACTACCAATTCTCACTAGTCTCAATACACATGGATAAAGGAGGACACAAATTCAACTGGGGTAACATATCCATAATAGCACAAGCCAAACAGAGACATGCCAGGGAATTCCAATCGAGACTCCATCAACAAACACATGAACTGGACCCAATATACAAAATGCTGAAAGACAGAACCTGTAGTGATACCAACCACCCCCGCAAACACAGGCATGTAAATAACGAGTGGGACAGGACACCAATGCTTTGCTGGAGGACCACTGACGATGTTACCTCGCAGGTTGATGTAACTTCTGCAATCAGGCACACTGGCTCAGCTTTACACCTCTGTTGGGAATGAGTCGATGGCTGGGGAGGAATGGCATATGATCACATGACATGATGGGGATGGGGTCTTAATTTGCTAACTAATGTGCATGTAAAAGGTTCCTCTCACTATTACTGGTGAGAAAGGGTTGTCCACACCATCAGGTGAACCCTGGCTGCAAAGTGGGGGTCATGTCCTCATGTACTCTGTGCCCAATGAATGAATTCCCACTCCTCCATAACATTTTCCACCTGCACATTTCCCCCAGACATCCCTTGCTGGTAACTGCCTCACTCATCCAGGCAGAATGCTTCCATTCAACTTTTCATCTGATGCCAGCAATGAGATTGTTGTTCACGACTGCCCGTTTACCGTTGGGCTCTGATAGGACCTGACAGCTGCTGGTCATTTGACTGGCTAGCAGCTCTGAGAAGTGGTAATTCCTGTCATCTGGGACAGAAGTCTTGACCTAAGCCAATTTAATGGCCTAACTGCTATTAAATCAAGTCAGAGTTTTACACCTATTAGCAGTCAGACTCATCCACCCTTTCTGCCAGGTTGATCACTAACTGTGCGTGATATTCTGAGCTGTATTTCAATGCCATTGGTCAGGAACAGAACTAATTCAAATCTGGAGCTGTCTTTAAATTAAAAATGAAAGCTAACTATCACACAGATTAGAAATGAGAAATAAGTACTACACTGCATAGCACTGAAAGTCATGTAATTTCTAACTTGGAGCTAAAATGTTTTTCCACTACTGTAAGAAAAACCGAGAACTGGGATTAACTGGTCCTTCCATCTGATTTAAATGCCAGTCTTGTTCGCTGTTTTGAAAGCAGTTGCCTCTATCACCAATACAGCTGATTAGTTAAAACTGCATTTGTGATAACTGAACCGAATAGTCAGCTTCTAACCTCATTGTTTGCATTTCTGCTGACTGCACTGAATTAACTGCTTGTTTTTCCAAAAACCCCAAGCTATTCTCAAACCTAATTGACTGCAGTAGCTCAGCAGCGAATGTGACAAAACATTAAATGTTAAATGGATAAATAAAGTACATGCTTTGGACTTTGTGGTATCAAATGACTATTCCCCCAGGCTAGGACGACTCTCCACCTCTTTTTCTAGTATTGGCATCTCCTGTGGCAAAGCTACCATCCAGGATATTGTGACATCATTAATCAGCTGATCAAGTTTCTGCTCTGACTATATATGACAATGTTTTGGACCTGGCATGCACAAGGGAAAATTTGATGTATCCATAGATCAGATCTGCCATTTCATGAAGTCTATCTAGTTCCTTATTTACATTACATGAAAAAAACACTGCCAAAGAACAACCAGCAATCACCATAAAAGCAGCCAATTAAGACACTGAAAATAGTTCAGGTTTCTAGTCGATCATACCAGTTCTCCTCCCACCCCACTGTATAGCTTTTTTTATTGTAATACGTTGAAAAAGTTAATTCTGGGCGAGTTGCAGCAAAGTTACCTACCGTACATTTACTGAAATACTTCTGGAAAGAAGTTATGCTAACTATAAATCTTACTATATTTGGCTCCTATCTCATACTGGTTGCTCCCCTCCAAAACTTGAGCACTGCCTTTACCAAACCCCTTTGCCAGCCAGTAACATCCTGTCATTTTCATAATTTTAAATATGGACTATATTCAGTTTAGAATTTTATGAAAATGCATTTTTTTTTAAGAATTGACATAAAAGGGCTGCTAAGATTGCTTCCCAGAGCCATGTGACTTTTGTCATTTCTCCACAGACTCAAATATCTAAAGTCTCTGGAAACGTCCTTATTGAATGATTTTTGGGAGAGCGTCCCCTCAAGCAGACATACCGAGACATAACTATTGACACAATTCACACCTACTAAATCCATACTCACCGTCTCTGAGCTCAAGAGCTAACAAGAGAGCTGTATAAACACAAACACTAAATGTCTATTACCAATCCCTTGTGTAGCAATTACGTCAAACTCCAAAATATGCTAAGTAGACAACAAAAGTATTAATCAGGTGGTCATCTTATCAAAACTGATCACAGATTAATATCCCAAAAACCATAGACAAAATGAGTCAATCTGCAAACAACACACCAAGGGACAGCTGTGGCAAAGACAACAACACTTTCCTTACAACTTGGAACAACAATATTCTAAATCCTTCAAGCCTGTTCCTTTCGAGTACATTCAAATAACTTCCTGGTAACAAGGCTACAGACAAATAAACTTGGCAATCTGCTGAAGATCCATTTCATTGAATGAACTGAAATTGTCTAAACAACCCATCAGAAATGAAAACCCCCTCTTCGCCAAGCCTGCAACACATGCTTTCTCCCCAAGACGAGCTGAATCGTGTGATTTACAAGCTCCTTTATTTCTAAATTGTAGAAGTGTATTACTCTCTTTAACTGCATTTTTCTTTGAACATGTATGTGGTGAATGAATAATATAGCATTAGATTTTTGCAGTGAATGTGATAAATAATCCTGTTTAAACCCACAAAAAATGTCACTGTTGGTTATTTAACGTGACAGTACACTCAGAAATTAAGAAACAGGCACATCTTCCTTTAAAAAAACAGAATGATTATAGGCAGGAAGGGAAGGTAACAGGACTTCTAATTCTCTCCCACTTCTGTCCTTACACAAAATAATATGAAATGTACAGGGTGCCCGATTTACAAACATCCAATTTATGAACGCTTGTATTAATGAACACAAGCCCATACAGAGATGTAATTTTAAATATCCAATATTGAAGCAATTCCTATACTTGAGAAAGGTTGATTTATATTGATGTGCAATGTGTTTCAACTCACATACAAATCAACTTGCAAACAGACTCAGGAACAGAGCCATTTCGTAACCTGGGGATCATCTGTATGCCACAAAACAGACAATAAAGTCCAACAAATTCCAGCCACTGCTTTTGCTCCACATAAACATCCTCTAAAACCTTTTGATCCAAACCCTATTTTTCTACTTCATGTGTTTATCCAGCTTCCATTTAAAAGCATTCTAATAAACCACTCCATGTGTTAGTGGGTTCCACACTCTAACCACTGCTTGGCAAAGAAGCTACTCCCAAATTCTCCAACAGATTTATTGATTATTTTACATGAATGACCACTAGTTTTGCTCTCCTACACAACCTGAAACACCAAACAGAATTTTTGGCATCAAGGTGGGAAGCTGGAATTGGAAAATTTCATGATTCAGCCGACTCATCTCCACATAAATATCATACCACACACTATTTTCAATCTGGGGAGACGGGGACAGGATCAAGTCAGTTCCACCAACCCCAAAAACAGTTCAGATGTAGCCACCAAGATGGATGAATTTTGAGACAATCTGACAAATGCCCAACTTCAATTCCCAAATGTATGAAAAAACTCTTAGAACTTGCGTCCCTACACCATGTCACCCCTCTTCTTCCATGCCCATTCACTTTGTAAGCATAATAAAGCCGAAGAGACGCATTTTTAAAAAATTCAAAAATCTGCATGGAGAAAACTGCTCCTAACCCTATACAAGTGTCAGTCAGACAACGCCACCATAGTATAAATAACAGAAGCATTACCTTAACTCACAGCATTTAAGTGTTTAAATAGACATACAGCCATTGAGAGAAGCCATTCAAAGAATGAATAATTCATTATAATCTCAATAAAATATCAGTCAAAGCAAATACTCCACTTCAGTCTATCTAAATGGACTTCCTGCTGAGGTAATGAGCTGGCGAGTCTAGGAGTTCAAACAAAAATTCACCACAAGACCAGTTGAGAAAGATGTCTGGCCATCTATTTCAGCTCAATCTGTACACAGTTTCATCTGTATAAAAGCAAGGTCCCACACATGATAAACTATCAGTTAATCTATTTTAAAAATTGGCTCATGCTAAGTTTTATTTGATAATGTTGCTGTGAAATTCCTTGGGACATTTTACTATGTTAATAGAATTATATAAATGCATGCCCACTTGTTTTCCTCGGCATGCTGCAGTGCTCCACTGGAGGAGCAACATTTCATCTTCAGACTAGACACTTTACAACCTCTTGGATTTAATATTGAGTTCAACACCTTCAAATTGTGAACTCATTCCTTCACTTTCTCCTAGCTTTGCTTGTTACATTCTCTGTCACCAAGTCCTCCAAGACTATTCATTCTTTCCAGTTTGGCAGTTAGACACACAATTGTTCTGACATTCTCACATTCCAATCTTTTAATCTGAACTATCAACACCTTTTCTCTCCTAGCACTCCAAAACCCGCTCCTCCAAACTTTTGCATAAATGCCGACCCTTCCACACTTCAGTTCAGCTCTGAAGAAGAGTCAGAGACTCAAAATGTTAGCTTGCTTTCTCTTCATGGATGCTGCCTGACCCCCGCTGTGATCTCCAGCATTTTGTGATTTCAGTCTAAATAGATGCAAGTTGATCGGGTCACCAGAACTCCCATACTAATTTTCACATACATTCATAGGATCTTTGATATTCACCTTGACAGACAGAAGCCAGGACCTTAGTTTAATGTCTCACTCAAAAATGGTAGAACATCGCCAAAATAATAAATTAATGTACTTATTTTAGAAAGAAAAGGAAGCAAATGCAGGAGAGGAAAAACTCAAACTTGGAATGAACATATTGTGGTATGAAAAGAAATAGTAGGAGAGAGAGAAATAACGAAGAGGCAAAAGGTAGAATACTACAGGGGTGTGAGAGATGTGGCTTTGGCAAAAAGTGTGTCAGAATCAGGTGACAACAGCAAGAAGCAACATTCTCTCTAAACTGCGCAGTCGCACACGTGGACAACATTCCACGCATGGCAACTGGCATCAGCATATCGATCACAGCATTGTTTTCTGATTCCGCAAGTCGCTACTGCGTAGGGACTTCAGAGGCCTGCACAGCCAGAAGGAAAAGTAGAGCGAATGTTGGTGGCACAGGTCATCTCAATGCAAGACGATCGCGCTCTCCTTTTATGTTTTTCACAAGCAGCATGGCGATACTCTCAAATGACAGTGGTGAGACACCAATTGATAGCCATCATGCTTGTTAAACACCTCATTAATGTCACAACGTGCCTCATCTTTATTCAGAGTCCTATCTTACTAAAATCAACAAATAAGCCAGATGTCAGGAAAACTTGACAAGGAGGACAGTGAGCACTGCATGGATGTGGCCTGCCAGTTGTTCCAAACAATCTTTATGTTAGAAATATCCCAAGACACACTTTGTGTGCACTGGCCACAAGTACCCCATGGTCACAAATCAATTAGCATCAGATATGAGCCAACCTCTAGGAACCATCATGACACATCACTGATACACATATAGGATTGTTCTGCATGCTTATGTTGCATCTCAGTGTGCAATGGGAACTATCATTGTAAAGCTTTGCATGGACACTGTCAAGGAGACACATTATCTAAAGGACTACATCAAGCTGCACTTCAGAGTTCAATGTCATTGTGTTCACTCTCTTTGTTCCAACCTCACAGCATTCCTGCCCTGCCTGTATGCACTTTGCCCTGTTCAATCCGAGATACCAGGCTCATTGTACTACTGTATCACCATGCCATTCAGACTGACACAATAGAAGGAAACTTCTCATGGCTGTCAGCAGGTCACAATCAAATCAAGGGAATAGCCTTCACTCAGTTCACATCACAGTAAATCAAGGGCAGCCATCCAACACCAATCTAGACCCTGCTTGAGACATCAGAGTTGGGATCCTCTCATCACAAGGGGTGAGGGGCCAAATGCCAAGCAGTCCACTGGCCATCTTGAATCTTTCTGCTATATTGTGGTCTGCTTTCCTTTTACAATGAGATATAGGCAAGTATTATGAGAGATAAAGCAGGTGGGAGAGCTATTAGTGTTTGTGCAGATGAGGAAGTGTCCCATTTGAATGAGTAGGTAGCACAGATGGCATACAGGCTTACTAATGTCAGAATGGCTGAGGGCAAGTGGGGAAGATATACAGGCAATAGTGAGAGTGGCACAGCATGAGCCTCAACGAGTGGTGGGTACAGTAAGGCAGAGAGGGAGAGTGAGACACAGAGTGGAGAAGGTCACTGCTTCTTCAATTACTGAATATCTTCTTCAATTACTGAATATTTCTTTAGATGACTGAGGCCGTTTTACCCAGGCAGCAATATTGGACTAAATTCACCGTCTGGTGTTATGGCCTCTGCTACTGCTCCTGCAGAAAGAGGAAGTCCTGCCTGTGCATTACATTGTCTAGCAGAACCTCCAGGATCCCGAGTGCAAAGCGGGTCCTTAACTTCCCCCTGTCTGCCATATCTGGGACAAATGTCAGGAAGTGTGCAAGGCAGCTCTGCGTTAACAGTGTCTGTTCAATTACATAACAAGCCTTTAAAGGTAACACAGGCAGGAGGCAAGTGGTGATGTTTAGGTTATTCTGGACATGGCAAATAGTTCAAAGAACAACACATATTAAGGTAAAGATGGAAGTCAGACAGGAAAGATGCTGTGGGGCAATGTAAGTAATCAATGAAGTGAGTTTGGCAAGGTAGGGTGAGAAAATTCACTAGGTCTTGCAGTTAACAAAGTGTGAAGCTGGATGAACACAGCAGGCCAAGCAGCATCTCAGGAGCACAAAAGCTGACATTTCGGACCTAGACCCTTCATCAGAGGGCTGTGTTCATCCAGCTTCACACTTTGTTATCTTGGATTCTCCAGCATCTGCAGTTTCCATTATTTCGGGCCTTGCAGTTATATCGCTCTCAAAATGTTCACGCAACTCTGGCTTAAACAAAAAATTGGTAAAATTGAGCCCGAAGATTGTTTCCAAACAAGGTCTATGTCTGCCATCATTAAAATATACATTATAAATAGGAATTTGCAATGAGAATAATGTTGCAAAATGGAAAATTGCAGGCTATAAATGTGCACTTGTGCTTCATATAACGTTAAAGACATTTCTTAAAAACGTAAATTGATTTTTAATCTCATTTAATGAAGGCATATTATAGAAATGAATTCAAAGTTTTAAATATTTATGTTACAGAGAAAACTACAAGATCAAATGTTTCAACGTGACTCAGTTTAAAAAAAGGCTTGACACAAATTAAATTACTGACAAATGAATTCATATGTGGAAGTTGCTTTTAAACAAAAAGTGGATTATCTATAAGTAACTAAGTCCGAACATTTTTATCTTATTTACAGCTGTATAGAGGAATGTCGATAAAATACAAGTGGTGAAATTCATGGCAAGTAAATGAAGGTTTACTGCTAAACATTGCTTTATTTAAAATAGTAACTTGAAAATAGCAAATGATGTGAATGACTGCACGTCTTATGGAAGGACCTTGCAGTGTCATTGAAACTATCAGAATCACAAATTCTACTTCATATTAAATCTCTTTCAAATGAAAATCATAGCTCTCTATAATTTCTTCAGGAGATGCATTAATAGATTTTGCAGCGTCGCTGGTCCACTGTCAAAATAAGGACCCTTCTATAGGTTTAAATAGATATTGCCCCAGATGTTCCAAATAGGTTCGGAAACCCTTTTTCTGACTGATCAAATTACAAAATACCTACTTACCTTCAGATATATTGTCTGCTAGAGAATTCTGAATAGGGGCCTCCTATTGTGAATCTGTCCAGAAATCCAAAAATACAACAGTAAAGAAAATTTTTGTTGAAACTATGCCTCCTTTTTGCAAGAATCAGTTTGCCACATTGTGATTTACATGTTTAGCTGCACAGCTAGCCACTTTCACAGGTCCTGTGAAAGGCTAAATACCTAAGGTAAGTGTAGGATTAAAATGGCAGTCGGTTGAGGGATATGTGTGCCAGGTAGGTGGGGAGGATGCCAGGTTGGTAAGACGCCAGGTGGATGAAGACTGTAGCAAGTCAGATGGAAAGGATGCTACGTGGATGAAGTGGGTTGAATGCTGAGTGTCAAGTATGTGAATGAACGCTTAGGGTAGTGTCAGAGTGGGTGTTAGGTCAGGTAGGAGTGGGAAAGAATGCTTGCTCCAGGTGGGTAAGGCAGGCAAGGGGAATAGGAATGCTGGGTTCCACAAAGTCTGATAAAGGGTTGGGGGTTAGACTTGACAGGGGTGCTTGATTGTCAGAGGTCTGGGGAGTGTTAGGTTTGGAATTGTATAGTTGAAGTGGTGTGTTCTTAGGTGATTTGTTGGTGGTCCATTTAATGGTTATCAAAGAGATAGGGTAAGTTTTTAGCCCTCTATCTTTTCCTGGGTAACTTTTTAAACTTAACTGAGCCAGAACCTAACAACGTTTCAAACTTTGAAGAGATTTTTTCAAAGAGAGGGGGCCAAGGGATTTACCAAATGAAAGTTTCAATTTCTCAGGCAATTCCCATCAAATCCGCTGCATCGGGGAAGCCACACAGTTCTGATATGCAACTACATTCTACGTCCTCCAAAGATATTCTGAACAACAGATTATCTGAGCCAATAATTATGTAGCCACAGTGACAAAAAGTGATGTTGGCAGAGTATTCGGTGCTGAAAGTCACCTACAAGCTCTCCCAACTAAAAAAGTAATATATGGTATCTCTGCAGTGGCAGCTTTCTATCAAATGTTGAGCATGAGAAAGCTCTTTGTTTACCATTGTAAGTTCTTTTTAAAACACTGATCTTCTATTTCCTTTACCAGACTACATATCAAGAGGACAAGTCAATTATCAGCACTTGATGTTTAGGTTTCCCCTTAGTGACACTCTAATTAGGAGCAAGGAGCAGGTAGGATCAACCTTCTAAGCTCTTGCTCACCAGAAATGCCTGAACTTTTCCTCATGCTTCCTTCCAAATGCTGCATTTTAAATCAACCTCTAAAAGCCTGGAAAGCAGAAATGCTTCATGAACTCAATGCCAACAGTATAAAAGGTAAACTTATACTGTACAGCTTAAACTCAAACTGCTATGCAAACATTCTAAGAAGACATACAATAAGTATATGCAGTGTGTCCCAGGCACTTCTAAAGGGAAGTCTGTAGAGGCAGCTCACTCCTCCTCATATAGCCTGAGATGTATCTGGCAGTGTTGGATAAACCTCAGCATCCTTTCTTACCTATTGAATAGTTGTGAATAAAATTTAGTGAAATAGTAACAATTTGATGATATGAGGAGAACTGGTTTGGGAGAGATAAGTGAATCTGACAGTTTAATGATTGTTCCATTTCAGCCTTGAATAGAATTAGCCTGGATTAATAAGTATCTTGACACATGTGATTACAACTCAGTAACTCCTCCCACTTTCAATTTCTCCAGACTCCACAGGCTACATTTTCTTCAGTATAAAAAGACAGGGAAAACCTGCATTTCACTATAAGTTACAAGTCAAATGAGAGGACGTGATTTTGAAAACTGCAATGACTAAGAATGCTTTTCTTGTATATTGGTGTGAAATCTGTACCAATCACATAACAAATGTAACATGAAGTTTTAAATAAATCATGTTCACCAGCTCTCGCTCATTACCTCTTCAAAGAATTCTAAACAGATTTGTCAGACATGACCTCCCCTTGGCAAAGCTGTGCTGACTCAGGCCTGTTTTACAATGCACTTCTGTGGTATGGTAATCTCATCCTTAATAATGGGCTCTAAAATCTTACCAACAACCAATGCGGGCCTATAATTTCCCATCTTCTACCTTCCTCCCTTCTTAAACAGAGCTGGTATATTTGCCATTTTCCAGTCTTCTGGGGCCCTCCCTAACTCTAGTTATGCTGTTACCTTAGAGTTAATCTTTTGTGAGGGATCTTGTTGAACATCTTCTGAAGGTCCAGATACTATAGATCTATTGGTTCTCCTTTATCCATTTTGGTCAGACATGGTTTCCCTTTCATGAAGCCTTGCTGACTGTGCTTAATTAAATTATGACCTTCCAAATGTGCTATTGTCTGTGCAACCATTTGGTTAGAACACACAGTGTTAACAACATCAAGTTCATGATTTAATCCCCCTGCACACTGGCAGCAGTGTCATTGTTCAGTTGTTGATTCTTCTGAAAACACATAAGCTACATTTTCAATGAAAGTGCATTCACACAACATGAAAGCTATTCAAACTTAAAACTGAATCAGTGGCCTATAGGATTCCAGCCTAACACTCTCCTATTCAACCAGTCAGATTGTGTGAGTCATCCACGGAACAGCAAGAGGACTGGCAAAAAAGCAGGAGAACCCTGCAAATGTGCAGAGCAACAAAGACTCAAAATAATGTAAAATACACCACAGACAGCAAGATGAAGAGGGCATTAACTAGTGGGAACCATTGTTTTAAAAGTCCAGTGAAATGAGTCTGGACACTGATGACCACATGCACAAGTGCAGGGGTTCAAACAACTTCAAGGCAGTTTGCCAACTTGAACAAAGCTGGAAAGCTGACAATCAGTAAAACTGAGATAACAAAGTGTGGAGCTGGATGAAAACAGCAGGCCAAGCAGCATCTTAGGAGCACACCTACTATCTCTGATGGTTACTGTTGTTGGCCACTCAGATCAAGGAGATACTTTGGGCCTGAACAAATTCAGTTTTACTGATTGTATCAGAGATAATGGGAAATGCAGATGCTGGAGAATCCAAGATAATAAAGTGTGGAGCGGGATGAAGACAGCAGGCCAAGCAGCATCAGAGGGGCAGGAAGGCTGACATTTTGGGCCTTGACCCTTCTTCAGAAATGGGGGATGGGAAGGGGGTTCTGAAATAAGCAGGGAGAGAGGGACAGGCAGACAGAAGATGGATATAGGAGAAGATAGGTGAAGAGGAGACAGACAGGTCAAAGAGGCGGAGATGGAGCCAGTAAAGGTGAGTGTGGGTGGGTGTTAGGGAGGAGATAGATCAGTCTGTAGGAAGTGGGAGGAATTGAAAGAAAAGTTGTTGAGGGTGAGGACAAGTTCGGCTAAGCGGATGAGGGTGTCGGTGGAGGGGGACTGGTTGGGTCTGCGGGACAGGAAGAACCGGAGGCCCTTTAGGCCATCTGCAAGGGGAATGCGAATGTATAGGAACTGGACATCCATGGTAAAGATGAAATGTTGGGGACCGGGGAATTGGAAGTTTTGGAAGAGGTGGAGGGCGTGGGTAGGTAGAGAGTTCCTGGACCCAGGGGGAGAAAATGTAGTTGAGGTAGGTGGAGATAAGTTCGTTGGGTAGGTGCAGGTGGAGACAGTGGGTCGACCAGGGCAGTCAGGTTTGTGGATTTTGGGAAGGAGATAGAAGCAGGCGGTGCAGGGTTGGGGAACGATGAGGTTGGAGGCTGTGGGTGTAAAGTCACCTGAGGTGATGAGGATGTGGATTGTTTGGGAGATGATGGTTTGGTGGTCGGTGGTGGGGTCATGATCAAGGGGGCGGTAGGTGGAGGTGTCAGAGAGTTGGCGTCTGGCCCCCGCGATGTAGAGGTCAGTGCGCCATACTACAACTGCCCCAACTTGTCAACTATCTATTCATTTGCCCAACTCAACATCCCTGACCCCAAGGAGCAAATTGTACTGGGCCAGGGTGCTAAAAGGGGGAGAAAAGGATTTCCGGATGGAAATTTTGAACTGAAAGTAATCTAAATTGCTAGCAATCTTGTTTTAATTTTAGGTGTGGTGCCAACTGAAAACCTCCAGTAAGACAGACACAGCTTCCCTCTGATGATACTCAAATGTACACTGGGCCTTCCCAAAGCCATGGAAGAGAATCAGGTACATCAGAAAGGGTATGCAAGGTAAAGGGTGAGATAAGGGAGAAATGAGGAGGGCTTTAAGCCTTTGAATGGAAATTCTACAAAAATTTAAACATTTGTAGAGTTTATTTAGAACAGGAAATAACCCCAATCATTTTGAGCCTGTACGTTATTGAAAGCGTCCACATATATTTTTGTAACTTTGTGTTCCATTAGAGTTTTACAACTCCCATGTCCGTGATATCTTTTGAGTGAGGGGTTTGTTCTCAGTGCTGGTGTTAGTTGGAGCTGCTTGTTGCCCAAATAAATGGCATGTTCTATGTTCTAACAGTTTCTAGGCCAAAACTTTCTATGGAGTCAGGTCAAAACCATCTCTGGACCTCAGGCCGACCATGTTCATGGGCTCTGCTCTGGTTTCAGCTTCTGAGTGTCTGGATGGGAACGTGTCAGCACTGCACATTGTGATGGTGCAGTGTAGAGAGCATAACCTGCTGATCAAGATCCAACTCAATTTATTGAAACTAAGCACCTGATCAAAACTGCTGACACAGCCCTGGCAACAGCAGGTTGTCAGCCAACTAACAGCCATTCTGACAACCACAATGTCGTCTTTGACAGTGGGCTCGGACTACGACAGCACATTGCATTTATTGAGAATCCTCAACTCCTGCTTGAGGCTTGGACTGTAAGTGCTCTTCACAACAACATTAGGTGAAATTGATATTGATACATTGATATTAAGGGAGGACTGTCTCCTACTTAAAAACAAAATTCTTTCCAGTCTGTATTGTATTTTGCTTTAACTGCTTTTTGCGTCTCCAGCATTGTGATATCATTCTGATTGGTCTAGAGTTTTCTGTAGTGCATCAAGGCTTCTCTTTTGTTGTTTTTGAGATCATTCAGCTTCATTTCCCTTCAGATCAATTAAACTGAAGAGTTCAGTTTCAATCCAGTTTAATCTGATCTGATTGGCTCTTGGATGCTCAAACTAAAATTATTATTCAATTCTGTTGGACAAGAGAGGAACCCCCATTTTCCACTTTCTCTGCCCTTGGAATTAAAGGGCCCTAGTTTAAAATTGCTCTCTTTTCTTGCTGCATATATCTGTCAACTTGAGTCCTTGCACTATTAATTGAAGCTGTTTGAGTTACTTCCTTAATAATCAGAGTGATTACATTTTTGCAATTGGCATCTGCTACAGATAAACAACTTGAAGAGATGGAAACGACTATTATCCAGGGATGGCCTGACTGTGTCAAAGAAGTGCCTGAAAACATTTGTTGATTTTTGCCATAAGAATCAAACAAGGTATATCATGGCAAGTCATTTTGAAAGGGAAATAAGTCCTGGACTACAGCAGTTCAAGAAGGTATCTCACTTCCAACTTCTCAAAGCCACAAGGGATAAGCCATAAATGCTGGCCAGCCTGCAATGCACACATCTCATGAGCGAATAGAAAAGAAAATGTTTTCTCAAGCAGCCAAAGGAAAATGTTTTAATATGTTCCTGATATTTGGGGTATAACAGAAAGGTAACAGTCACTGTCCATTCCTAACTGCCAAGAGAACATCACAAACTTGCCTCATAGTGATGGATTTAAGTTACTTTTAGGGCAGAATTTTATGATTTTTTTTTTTCTCCTGCAAGCATATTAATGACCACTGTTACGGAATTCAACTTCGCAATTTACTGTGGCGCAATTTGAACTTGGGACTGTTGAGCTGCTAGTCTAATATATTACAAAGCTACCTACTTCCAGGATGTGGATAATGGGGTTATTGTCAACTGTAGTATTGCGGAAGGCCAAGAGTTAGATGTGTAGGTTTCTCTTTTCAAAATGTACTTATGTAGTATCACTGAAGATAAGAATGGAGGTCCTGATTTTATTTTACTAGGGGTAAGATCATAAATATGCTTAGCTGATTAAGTTTCCCTCATGCAGTGACTTCCTGGATCTGAAATAATTGGCCTCTGACAACCATCTTTCTTTGTCACATACATCTCTAACCCAACGATGGTTTTCTTCTTGATTGCTACTGGCTCCAGTTTCATTAGGTTCATGGAAGCCACACTGACAATCAATTTCACTTCCCCTTAATCTTTGTGTTATTTACTTTTCATTCATTTTCAATTTGAAGATACTTTTGTATGAAACTTGAATGCATAAATTTATGATTCAGAGACAAGAAGGATACCAATGAGCCAAAAGGAAGACATCACACACTGGAGATGGTGCAGGGATGAGTTGCAAGGCTGACCCCTAGTGTCAAAAGGTGTGTCAGGTCTAAGTTATGAAGAGCTTTAACCATGTACAAAAATCAATTTAGCCTATTCTTTTAAATGAAGGCATGAGGGTAGGGCAAGGGAGTAGAGAGTCAAAATTATAAAAGGAAATTTTAGAACTGGTATCATAGAGCAGTTTACAGCACGGAATTTAGCATTATATATTCACATCAGTACTGCAGGGGAAACTCAACAAATCTCACTCCCTACCCGATCCCTGTGAATTAAGCTTTTCTTATTTCAGATGCCCAACTCCTTCTTGATATCCAACTGAATCTGCCTCCATCCCAAGATTTGCATTCCAGATCAATTATTTGCAGATAAGGTAAGATTTCCTCATGCTGCTATTGGTATTTTTTGCTGTTCATTTAAATTGGTGTCTTCTAGTTCTCAAACCTTCTGTCAACAACAAGTTTCTATTTACTGTCTCATGAACTTGTACACCTTTATTAAAAAGCTCCTCTGAAGCTACCATTCCAGATTCTGTAATTTATCTACGTAACTGAAGGCCCTCTTCTGAGAAAATTCATGTAAATCTTTTCTGAATTTATTGTAAAGGCTTCCCTTTTTTTCTAAAGTGTGGTGTCCAGAATGGGATACAATACTACAGTTCAGGCTAAACTTGAAACAATGTTTTATAAAGTTTTCTCATAATTTCCTTCCATCAGCACTTTTTGCCTTTGTTTACAAAGGCCAATACTCCAGTTGCCTTTTTAGCCATTTTCTCAATCTACCCTGCTCCAGTCAACATCTTAGGTACATATACCCAAAGTCTCTGTTCTTGTACCACCTTTAGAATTGTGTCCTTTAGTTTATATTGCCTCTCCTCACTTTTCCTAACAAAATGCATTACACCACATGTCTCTGCATTAAATTTCTGTTACCATTTCACCAGCCTATGACCTCTCAATTTCTATCACTGTCCTCCCCATAGGTCACAATGCTTCCAAGCACTGTGCAAATTTATGCATTGTTCACCCAAATCTAGGTCATTAACATAGATCCTGAAAAGTAATTGTTTTTATACCAACTTTTGAGAAACTCCTCTTTTGAGAGCTTCCTCCAATCCAAAAAAAAAATTCATCGCCACTCTACTTTTGCTTGTCACTCAGCAATGTTTGGATCCATGCTCCCACCTCCTATCTTATTCCATGGGCTTCCTCTTTGCTGACATGCTTATTATGTGGAATTTGATCCAATATCCTTCGGAAGTCCTTGTACACTACATGAGCTGCGATACATTCAACAACCCTATGTTACCTCACAAAAACTCGACTAAAATTAAATAAGCACGATTTGCCTTCAACAATTCATGCTGTTTTTTCCAATTAATCCACACTTGCACGAGTGTGACTTGTTGGGCCAAAGGGCCTGTTTCCACACTGTAGGGATTCTATGATTCTATGATAACGTGCACGAGGTTTTTCAGGTTTACCAAAATATCATCAGGCCCAGTATCAAACCTGAAATGTCAGGCTGGGAAGCACTCAAATGTACCAGTGGACAAATAGAGGTTTGGTTGTGAGTAGTCAACACGTGGAAGAAACTATTCAAGTTAAGCAACCTAACAAGCATTATGTAGTTGGATGAGGAAACACTTAGGTGGAGGAAGGGTATTATTAAACTGGAGACAATGTAAAAAAGATTTACAAGGATGTTGCCAGGACTTGAAGGTTTGGGTTATAATGACAGGCTAGATATGCTGGGACTTCTTTCCCTGGAGCATAGAAGGCTGAGGGGTGAGCTTACAGAGGTTTATAAAATCATGAGAGGCCTAGATAAGGTGAATAGCCAAGCTATTTCCTCAGGGTAGGGGAATGCAAGACTAGACAACATAAATTTAAGGTGAGGGGGAAAGATTTAAAAGGAACCTGAAAGGCAACATTTTCACAGAGGGTGGTGCAGAGATAGAATTAGTTGCCAGAGGAAATGGTAGAGTCGAGTACAATTTCAACCATTAAAAGACATTTGGATAGGTACATGAATAGGAAAGGCTTAGAGGGATCTGGGCCAAATTCAGGCAATTGGGACTAGTTCAGTTTGGGAAACTTGGTCAGCATGGACAAGTTGGACCAAAAGGTCTGTTTCTGTTCCTTTTGACACTGTGACTCAAAGAGCTAGAGTAATTCACTGACTGTCTTTACAATCAATTGTAGTCTCGCCTCCAATGATAATTGGAATAATTATTAACGCTACCCCCAACAGCTGATTCTGTCTCAGCTGTTGTTTTCCAATGATGGCTGCGAACTGTAGATTGGCTAGCAGGGGAGCACGTGAGAGGCCAAGGCCATCAAATTGCAGACATATGCAGTTGGTCTATTAACGGAGG
The DNA here is from genome assembly GCF_030684315.1 of Stegostoma tigrinum. Classification (NCBI taxonomy): domain Eukaryota; kingdom Metazoa; phylum Chordata; class Chondrichthyes; order Orectolobiformes; family Stegostomatidae; genus Stegostoma; species Stegostoma tigrinum. Next base: position 33,917,655 of record NC_081355.1, read on the forward strand.
ATAAGGAATGATGAGGATGAAAAGGAATAGAAGCCACTTAAGATAACACACATAAAAAGCTGTCAGAACTTTAGCAAGATGGAGCCATATGAAAGGGGTGAGCTGACGTGGGCTGCATCCAATTAAAAATAACAAAGGCATATGGTGAAACAACAGTGTTCCACACGGTAATTCAAGCTGCAGCCTACATATTTCAAATTAAGTATCAGGTTACCGACGTTGAAGAACTTATTGAGAAAATGTTTTCCAGGACAGATAATACTGCATGAATATTCTCAAGAATAATTTAATTCAGATCTATATCATATGGATTTATGTTACATAAACAGTGCTCGATGCTCAGTGATTTTCTCCACGAAAGCTGCCAGGACTTCTAAGTTTCTTCAGCATTTTCTGTTTTTATTACCACAACCATGGAAACATCTGTGAATTTAGCACCTTCTGAAATACCTGTGACAATTATCACCTCAAATTCCTTCCCATGTTTTCCCCACTGTAATTCTATTGGATTGGCAAAATTCAATTCTGAATGATGAGACGTAATGCCAACTTACTAACTATGTAGCTCCTTAATGTCCTTTGGTATATTTCACAGCTTCAGTATTTTACCTGCATCTAAAGGTATGGAGGAAGCAAACCGATAAACTGAGCAAACATTTATTTGGTAGGTATTGATTACAACACTGACAATTTTATTGACATAGCACTTTTAACGTTGCAAAATTTCCTGAAGTGTTTCATAGGAATCAGATCAATTAAAATTTTACATCACTGGTGATCAGTAAATAATTTGATCAGAGGTAAGTTTTGGAGCAGTTATTAAAAAAAGTTTCAAATCCCTTAATGGTATCACCCCCCTACCTCTAATCTCTTCTCATCATACAACCATCTGAAATATATGTACTCCTCTAATTCTTGTCTTTTGAAGATCCTCTATTTGTTTGTTCGACCATTTAATCACTTGAAGTTCAGTTGCCCAGATCCCATGCTCTGGAATACCTTCCCTGCAAATTGCTGTCTTCTTTTCTACCTTTAAATTTCTCTTTAAAACCTACTTTTGTGAGGAAATTTTTGGTCACTTGAACAGATAATTTCCTGGGCTAGATGATACACTGAGAATGGACCCCCTGCTTACCAGCTTAAATGCAGGGGAAAGACCATATTCAGTTGGCTAGCCCACTTCTTAACTTTAACTCTGACTGGCCCTAATTATTATGAGGTGAGACCTCCATCCCAACCAAAAGGAAATCCTAACTCAGAACTGCTGAACAAGTACGTGTCACCAGCTTTGCAGTACTACTAGTGTCACTAAGAGTGGTGGCCACTGCTTATATTGGAAGAGCAACCACAAATGTTCTGGAACCCAAGTAAGGCTGGGATCTCACTGGGGTCGGCAAGTTGTACAGAAGTGGGAAGGACAAAGGAGAGCTGGTGGGTAAACTGCTGCAAGTGGGGGTAGGGGAACTAATTTGGGCTGGGGACCCAAAAAAAGGCATAAACAATGCACCAGAGATAATGGGAACTGCAGATGCTGGAGATTCCAAGATAATAAAATGTGAGGCTGGATGAACACAGCAGGCCAAGCAGCATCTCAGGAGCACAAAAGCTGACGTTTCGGGCCTAGACCCTTCATCAGAGCTCTGATGAAGGGTCTAGGCCCGAAACGTCAGCTTTTGTGCTCCTGAGATGCTGCTTGGCCTGCTGTGTTCATCCAGCCTCACATTTTATTATAAACAATGCACCATCTGCTTTATTGACCAGTAGCACACAAAGTCAGAAGTGCACTCTGTAATTTAGGTGCAAGCATTTCCTGCCATCCATTTAATTGACTGCTGGGAACATGAAGCTTTAAAGTGCGCATTAATGTCACACTGAAGGGCATCAACTGGCCAGGGGCAAACACCTAAACTTGGGCCACTTATAAAAAGTTGTGGATTAGTGGGCAGGTGAGTACAGTGCCCAACTTTATTGGTCTATTTGCCAGTTTGTCTGCCAACAAGTGTGTATTAAAATCCAGTCCTCATGTGGCTTTGTTATAATTTGATTTATAATTCTTTTGTGATGTGTCTTGGAATGTTTCATAAAAGGGTCTATATAAGCATAAGTTGTTGCTGTTGTTTAGGGAGCAAAGATAAAGTCACAATTGGAGGAATCAGCATGATGCCTGAAAAGGACCTGACCTGAGTTGAGACACTGTCAGACTTTTGTTTGACAATATGATTGGCTAGCCAGGAAGTAGTCTTGTACCAACAAAATCACAGACATGCGTTCCACCAGCAAATGAGTTGAGGCAAGATGGATTCAGACAATGTTACAGCAGGGAAATAGGTGGTCTTACTGACAATGCGGATGTAAGTGATTAGAAGCACAGTTTGGTGTCAAACAGATCATTAAGATCACAACAAATCTGGAAGAAAATTGTTTTTGACCGACATGAGGGCAATGGGCCAAAGGGCCTTTTTCTTTGTTGTAGATCTCTAGAATTGGCCACTAGGGAACGGAGCTTGCAATTGGTTGACAATAACATTTTTCAAGTTCAGTTAAAGAAATTTCTACATATCCAGTTTTGGATCTCTGACAATTAAGAACCATGGAGGTGTTTAGAGAAGTGGTTAGGCAGAGATGGATGTCAGCAGCTCACCCTGTCCTTTTGGATGATATTAGGAGCTATTATTAATGTATGACATGAAGACAGAATGCCAAATCAAATCAGTCTTCCTATAGCTGCAACACAATAAAATTAAAATATTCAATGACCCTCAAATTTACCTCAATGATTCCTAACCGGATTTATTGTATAACCAGTACCAGACTTTGTGAATAACTGATACCAGGCACTGGGTTTACAGCTTTATCAAAAGAATTAGCAATTTATTATTAACACAGTAGCTTTAGCTGAGCAAAAGTTAAACAACAGGGTGATCCAATTAATGTCTATTTGATTCTAGCCCCAACTCACACAAAGACAAAAATGGTTAGAAAAACAGACACAGTTAAGCGATAAATCCAAAGAAAAATAAATTAAATGAAATGTAACTGGCCAGTTCATTTAAGCAGTCTCCACAATCTGTAATTTTACAGGCACACAGATTTTTATCTTGTTTTGTTCTGTAGACACCAGTCAATGCAAACAGTTTCCAGTCGGCTCTGATGAATATTCACTTAATATTTATAACTGCAGTTCTGTTCTCCAAACTTTCAGTAAGTTGATAATGGGAGGATAACCAGAGACCAATCAGATCTCCTTCCTGTATCTTTGGTACCCACAATCCTTCTAATAAAAACAGACAGTCTAAATAGCTTCAAACTTTCGCTTCTTTTTCTTAGACTTGTTGACCGGTCTCCCTGTCAGGCCCATATTAAAATTAAAACATCTGCCATCTGTTTCAGCATAATACTTCTCTGGAGTCAAAACAGCTGCAGAGTACTCACAATCCAAGGTCATTTGTCAGCTCACAGGTCCAAACCAAAATTAAAAAAAAGAAAAATTAGCAATGGTCCAAACATTAAAGGCATTATAACAAGTCACTTAAATAGGTTCAAGGTAATCAGGCAGCACCAACATAGTTTTGTCAAAAGGAAATCATGTATAACTAATTTATTGGAGTTCTTTGAAGAAGCAACTTGTGCTGTGGATAGAGGAGAACCAATGGATGTTTTGTACTTAGATTTCCAGAAGGCATTTGATAAGGTGCCACATCAAAGGTTATTACGAAAAATAAAACTTCATGGTGTTGAGAGTTTCATATTGACATTAATATAAGACTGATTACCTCCGCCTCAATGGCTATTTCTTTAACTGGGAGTCTAACACATCCTCTACAGAATCCTTCTCTTGCCTCCAACAAACCTCACCCTCCTGTACACCACCCTTTGGCCTTCTACTCTCCCTCGACCTCTTCATTTCCATCTGCCGTCACAGCACTAACTGCCTCAATCTCTCTATCCCTCTCACTCACTCCAACCTCTCCTCCATGGAACACCTTCCTCCGTTCCCTCCACTCCAACCCTAACCTCACCATCTAACCCGCAGATATGGGAGGGCGCAGCCGTGGTATGGCTCACTGACCTTTACATCCCAGACGTCTGGCACAAACTGACACCTCTTCCTACCGCCCCCTCAATCATGACCACACCCCTGACCACCAAACCATCTGTCAAACCATTCATTACCTGATCACCTCAGGTGACCTCCCACCACAACATTGAACCTCATCATTCCCCAACCATGCATCGCCCATTTCGATCTCCTTCTCAATATCCAAAAACCTGACTGACCTGCCGACCCATTGTCTCTGCCTGCTCCTACCCCACTGAACTCACCTCCACTTACCTACACTCTGTTTTATCCTCCGGTCCAAAAACTCCCCACCTACATCCAGGACACCACCCACACCCTCCACCTCCTCCAAGACCTCTAATTCCCTGGACCCCAACACCTCATCTTCCCCATGGGCATCCAATGCCTGTACACTTGTATCCCCCACATAGATGGCCTAAAAACCCTCCATTTCTTTCTCTCCCGCTGGGCCAACTAGTCCCCCTCCACTGACAACCTCAGCCGCTTAACAGGACTTGTCTTTATCCTTAACAACTTCTCCTTTAACTCCTCTCACTTCCTAAAGACTAAAAGGGGTGGCCATGGGCACCTGCATGGGCCCAAGCTATGTTTGCCTCTGCTTGGAATACGTGGAACAGTCCCTTTTCCACTGTTACACTGGCACTATCCCCCACCTCGTCTTCCGCTACGTCGATGGCTGTATCGACGCTGCCTCATGCTCCCATGAGGTGCTTGAACAGTTCATCAATTTTACTAACACAACCTCCAATTCACCTAGACCATCTCCAATACCTCCCTCTCCTTCCTGGACTTCTCCATCTCCATCTCTGGTGACTGCCTCAAAACTGACATCTATTTGCAGTTCACTGACTCCCACAGCTACCAGCACCACACACCCTCTCACACGTCCTCCTGCAAGAATGTGATCGCCTACTCCCAATTCTTCCACTTCTGCCATGTCTGCTCCTAAGATGGGGCATTCCACTTCCGCATATCTCAGATGTCCTCCGAGTTCAAGGACCGTAACCTCCCACCTCCTGTGGTCAAAAATATCGTCAACTGCATTTCTTGCATTTCCTGCACTTCTGCCCTCTCATTCCTTCCTCCCAAAAGTAAAGACAGAATCCCCCTTGGCCTCATATATCCCCCCATCCACCTCCACATCCAACATATCATTATCTGCCACTTCCACCACCTACAATCCGACCCTACAATCAAAGAGATATTTCCCTCCCCACCCCCGTCATCCTTTCTTAGGGACCGCTCACTCCACGACTCCCTTGTTTGTTGCATACTCCCCACTAACCCACCACCCTTGCAACTTTCCCTGCAACCACAGGAAGTGCTGTACCTACCCCCACGCCTCCCGCCTCACCTCCATTCAAGGCACAAAACAAACCTTCCATATTAGACAGCGGTTCACCTGCACATCCGTCAACTTGGTCTACTGAATCGCTGCTCTCAATATGGGAGACCAAGTGTAGACTTGGAGACTGTTTCATAGAGCATCTGCATATTATACATGACAAACGACAACGCCGTCCAGTCGCCAATGATTTTAACTCCCCCTTCCACTCCCTGGGTGACATGTCTATCTTGGGCCTCCTCCAATGTCACAATGACGCCGCCCGGAAACTGGGGGAGCGACGCCTCATATTCCACCTCGGGAGCCTAAAGTCCCACGACCTAAACACGGAATTCACCAGTTTCAAAATCTCCCCACTCTCAGCCTCATCCCATGACCAACCCTCCCTCTCATCCCCGCCGCCTTGACTTGACATAACCTGTCCATCTTCTCTCCCACGTATCCACCCCACCCAACCCCCTGACCAATCCCCACCACTCCCTACCTGTATTCACCCATCACCATCCCGCCTACTTTCCCTACCGCACCACCTACTTTCCCTACCCCCACCAGTCCTCTCTCTATTTATTTCCCAGCTCCCTTCCACCACCCCATTTCTGAAGAAGGGTTCCAACCCAAAACGTCAACTTTCCTGCTCCTCGGATGCTGTCTGGCCTGCTGTGTTCCTCCAACTCCATACTGTGTTGTCTCTGACTACAGCATCTGCAGTTCTTGCTACCTCTCAGACAGTAGGAATATTAGGTTTTTTCCAAGCCAGAAGGGTGTCACAAGTGGTATGCTACAGGGGTTGATGTTGGATTGTCAACTCATTGTTGAATGGGCAGTCAGATAATTTAGCAACAGTGAAAGAGTTGAGAGAGGTGGTGTGAGGTAGGGTGCACGTGGAAACCAATGGTATGTCTATGACTATTGCTGATGGACTGAATTGCAATTTGTTCAAAGTTACAGAGTTTATGTCAAATACGTTAGTGATGGTTTCAGGGATTTCCTCAAACCGTCCTCAGGCATCACAGCTTGTACACACCTATACCTTTTAACTTTCAAATAAAAAATACATCAAATCTGAAATAAAAATATAGGAAATAATATCATAAAGCAAGGAAAGTGAACTTGACAGAACTAATAAGGTGCTAATAAGGAAATGTGAAAATTAATTCTAATAGTAAATGAAAGAAGATGGTCAATAGAAGCACTGATGTGAACTGGCCATTTTGCGGATATAAATTACAGGTTAAAAGTGTGAGAAGAGAATTAAAGCACAGCAATATCGTAGCATTTCTTAAAAATAATATAGATCTTTGAATAATATTTTCTATGAGAGGTTCCTTTCTCCCCAAGAGGTTTCAGGCTTGAATTTAATAGGCTTTCAGCTAAAGACATTTATTGCAAGCTTCTGTTTAGTAATTCCCAGCATGCATGCCTGACTACATCTCCATGACAACCTCTGAATAAAGTACACTTGGGCTTAATGCTTGCAACTGTATCAGTGTGCTGCTGCAAAATTAGGTAAAAAATACACCCAGGTAGGCCACTTTTATTATTTCTTTTTAAAACTTTTCAGAATATGGATTTCTATAATATAAAATAACAGAGTCTCCTGGCTCAGAGATAGGGACACTACCAATGTGCAATAAGAACTCATTCCTTTGACAGGACATCATGTAAACTGTTACTCATGTCTGAAATCTTAGTGAAACTTCATGGATATTTTCTAATCAACCTTTTCTTATTCATTCACTTGTGGGACATGGGCATTGCTAACTGGGTCAGCATTCATTGCCATCTCTAGTTGCCTTGAGAACATGCTAGTGAGTTGCCTTTGTGAACCACGGCAGTCCATGTGCTGTAGGTAGATCCATAATGCTTTTAGGGAGAGAATTTCAAGATTTTGACCCTGCAAAATTGAAGGAAAGGCAATATACTTCCAAGAGAGGATGGTGAGTGGATTGCAGGTTGTGGTGTTCCCATGTATCTGCTACTCTGTTCTTCTAGATGGAAGTGATTGTGGGTTTGGACAGATCTTTGATGAATTTATGCAGTGCACGTTGTAGATAGTACACACTGCTGTTGAGCAACGGTAGCTGAGGGATTAGATGTTTGTGATTGTGGTGCCAGTCAAGTGGGCTGTTTTATCCTAAATGGTGACAAATTTCATGAGTCTGGTTGGAGCTGCACCCATCCAGGCAAATGGGGAGTATTCCATCACACTCCTGACTTACACTTTGTAGATGGTGGACAGGCTTCCGGGAGACAGGAGGTGAGCTCCTTCTTGCAATGTCCCTAGCTTCTGATCTGCTCTTGTAGCCACTGTATTTATAAGAAAAGTTCAGTTGAGTTTCTGATCAATGGTAACCCTGGGATAGTGGGGGACTCAGTTACAGCAACACCATTTAATGTCAAGGAGTGGTGGTTGGACTGTCCCTTATTGGACATGGTCATTGCCTGGTATTTGTGTAGAGCGAATGTTAATTGCCACTTTTCGCCCAAATGTGGATATCATCCAGGTCTTGTTACGTTTGAACATGGAGACAGCTTCAGTATCTGAGGAATCGAGAATGATGCTGAATATTTTGCAATCGTTGGTGAAAATCCCCATTGACGTTCTGTTGGAGGCAAGGTCATTGATGAAGCAGTTGAAGAAGAATGGGCCTAGAACACTACCGTGAGGAACCCGTGCAAAGATGTTCTGGAGCTGAGATGGCTAACCTCCAACACCACAAGCATTTTCCTGTGTGCCAAGTATGATTCCAACCAGCAGATCGTTTCCCCAATTCCCACTGATTCAATTTTGCTAGTGCTCCTTGAGGCCACACTTGATTAATGTGGCCTTGACTTCAAGGACTGTCACTCTGACCTAATTTCTGGAACTCAGTGCTTTTGTCCATATTTGAATGAGGTCAGGGGCTGAGTGGCCCTGGCAGAACTCAAACTGGGCACTAGTGAGCAGATTGTTGCTAAGCAAGTGCTGCTTGATAGCACTGTTGATAACACCTTCCATTAGTTGTTAGGTTGATGCCAGTTTCATAGCTGTACTGGAACTAAGGGGTGAGAGAGCTTCTGGACCACAAAGACCAATGCCGGAATGTTAGCAGGGCCCATAGTCTTTGTAGTAATTAGTGTCAACAACTGTTTCTTAACGTCACATGGAGTGAATCAAATTGACCGAAGACTGGAATCTGTGATGAGGAGACCACTTGAGGAGGCCAAGACAGAGCATTCACTTGGCACTTCTGGCTGAAGATTGCTGTAATTGCTTCAGCCTTATTGTTTGCATTGATGTGCAAGGCTCTTCCATCATTGAGGATGGGGATATTTTTGGAGCCTGAGTTGTTTAACCAACAACCACTACTTACGACTGAATATGACAGGACTGCAGAGCTTGGAATTGACCCCTTAGGTTGTGGGATTGTTTAGCTCCATCTATCACTTGCTGCTTATGCTGATTCACACGCAAGTAGACCCGTTTGGTAGCTTTATCAAGGTAACACCTCATTTTTAAGTATGCCTCCTACAGTTCTGGGATTCCTTCTTGCACTCTCCATTAACCCAGGGTTGATCCCCTGGCTTGATGGTCACGGTAAACTGGGGGAATATGCTGGGCTATGAAGTTGCAGAATATGTTGGTATATGATTCTGCTGCTGTTCAGAGATGTTACTACAAAGGGGACCTGAACATGGTTCTCTTAGCTCAGAGGTAGGAACATTATCGCTACACCACAAGAGTCTTCAGTCTGGTTATATGCTTACTTAGATTATTACACCACATTCATAGTTGCCTAGCGAACAGACTGACAAATAGACTGACTGCTTGAAAACATATCATGTTCAGAGAATAAGACAGAGACCTTATGTACTAGGGCATCACATTTGTGCTATCATCTATCTTAAAGGTACACTGTCTTTCAGAGAATAATTCAATGATGCAAAATCCTTCTTTTTTTCTTTTGAACAGGAAATCTGCTCTTACATATATATATTGTATATATACACAAAGATATACATCAGTACATCTTTCTACGTCAAGACGCATTCTGATGAATGAACTACAGGACCAGATTTAATCCTAATAAAATTATCCCAACACAGTTCTGTAGTTTTACTCATTAGTGAGTTATCTGTCATTGTAGAATTTGTGTATCATGCAACAAATACATTGAAGTATTTGTGTATCATGCAACATGGATGACTGTTTGCTGTCAGGTGTAATATCTTCAGTATTCAAGTCATCGCCCTGTATGAAGGACAGCTTTTCTAAATACGTTGTCAGTTTTTCCATAGGATTTGTACCAATGTTGTATAACTTGGAATGGACTCAACATCATTGTATCTTTCTATGAGCCCACATATTTGTTCAAAGTTCTCAAACTCTGGTACTTTCTCTGTGGTCACATTGGTACAATAGTATGGTCTCTGATCAGGCTGTTACACCATTTCTCCCCTTCTTTCTATCAGTACATAATGTAGGTAGTTGAAAAGTAAGTGTCTGATGGAAGAACTGTGTATCTCTCCTCCAAAGGACAGATGCCTGCTGGTGAGTGTAAACCACTGCGTTAAGAAGCACCATTTAAATGTAAGATAGCTATCTCAAAATCTTGGCAAGTATCTTGGCTTTTGATAATCATGGGCTTCACTACATGTACAATGCATTCTATGAGACAATTAGGTTAAGAATAGTCAGGTAAGGAGGTTAGGGTTGAATAGCCCATTTCCTGTACATATCTTGAATGGGTGCACATTTGCACTGCATACCATAATCAGAAAACTTGTGAGGAAACATCAAGTATACTTAATACGGCAGTTAACGTTTTCAGTGTGTAATCTTTACTTTGTCTCACTGAAACGAATTTGGTGAAACAGTCACCAAGACGTGGTTGTATCTTGGACATAGAAAATATTAGTTCCAATCTTGTGCCACGGCTCAAAAAGAATTCAGTGTGGAATAAGTGGCTGTTTCAGTTGTTGAGGTTGACATGTTTCACAAATGGAGACAATCTTTGCTTTCAGTTGGATTTGAAAGTATGCTAAGAGCATCAAGAATAGTCTTCTGTGAGCCTAGTTTGTATTGTACCTGACAACTTGACCTTCAAATTGGGTGCTGTAGTCGTGGAGGTGCACGTGAGAGAGATTTTTAACCAATCATTTCCAGCCTGAGACTGGTCTGAACCGTAGAGTGCTTCCTGAACAGCTACATGTGAAGCCACTATATTCTGAAAACTAAGACCATAAGACATAGGAGTGGAAGTAAGGCCATTTGGCCCATCAAGTCCACTCTGCCATTAAATCATGGCTGATGGGCATTTCAACTCCACTTCCCTGCACTCTCCCCGTAGCCCTTGATTCCTTCTGAGATCAAGAATTTGTCGATCTCTGCCTTGAAGGCATCCAACGTCCTGGCCTCCACTGCACTCCGTGGCAATGAATTCCATAAGCCCACCACTCTCTGGCTGAAGAAATGTCGTCTCATTTCAGTTTTACATTTACCCCCTCTAATTTTAAGGCTGTGCCCACGGGTCCTAGTCACCCCGCCTAACGGAAGCAACTTCCGAGCGTCCACCCCCTCTAAGCCATACATTATCTTGTAAGTTTCTATTAGATCTCCCCTCAACCTTCTAAACTCTAACGAGTACAATCTCAGGATCCTTATCATATGTTCATCATACGTTAAACCTACCATTCCAGGGATCATCCGTGTAAATCTCCGCTGGACACGCTCCAGGGCTAGTATGTCCTTCCTGAGGTGTCGGGCCCAAAATTGGACACAGTATTCTAAACGGGGCCTAACTAGAGCTTTATAAAGCCTCAGAAGCACATTGCTGCTTTTAAATTCCAATCCTCTTGAGATAAACGACAACATTACATTCGCTTTCTTAGTCACGGATTCTACCTGCAAGTTAACCTTTAGAGAATCCTGGACCAACACTGCCAGATCCCTTTGTACTTCTGCTTTACAAATTTTCTCACCATTTAGAAAATAGTCCATGCCTGTATTCTTTTTTCCAAAGTGCAAAACCTCACATTTACTCACATTGAATTTCATCAGCCATTTCCTGGACCACTCTCCTAAACTGTCTAAATCTTTCTGCAACTTCCCCACCTCCTCAGTACTACCTGCCTGTCCACTTATCTTCGTATCATCGGCAAACTTCGCCAGAATGCCCCCGGTCCCTTCATCCAGATCATTAATATACAAGGTGAACAGCTGCGGCCCCAACACTGAGCCCTGCGGGACACCACTCGTCACTGGCTGCCATTCCGAAAAACAGCCTTTTATCCTAACTCTTTGCCTTCTGTCAGACAGCCAATCCTCAATCCAAGCCAGTAGCTCACCTCGAACACCATGGGCCCTCACCTTGCACAGCAGCCTCCCGTGAGGCACCGTATCAAAGGCCTTTTGGAAGTCTAGATAGATAACATCTACTGGGTTTCCCTGGTCTATCATACTTATTACCTCTTCAAAGAATTCTAACAGGTTTGTCAGGCACAACCTCCCCTTACTAAATCCATGCTGACTTGTTCTAATCTGACCCTGCACTTCCAGGAATTTAGAAATCTAAATTCTAAGGGGTTGACTTTCCTTTTCTATGCTGGAGTTGTTTACCTGAGCTGTTGTAAGCTTTAGAACCTTTTGCAATAGACTTATCTTCCTGTAATAGATACACTCTGGGGCATTTCTGGGATGCAAATGCTTCCACTGCACTAAGCTTTGGAGGATATTAACCTAGATTAGACTTGATGTTGCAGCCCGTACTGTTCACACGTTTGTTATCACTTGGGTCTCATGAAACATAGATCCACATACTCTGATAGACTAATCTGTACACAGATCCTTGAAAGTTGCCACCCAGGTTGACAGGGCTGTTAAGAAGGCATACAGTGTTTTAGCTTTTATTAATAGAGGGATCGAGTTCCGGAACCAAGAGGTTATGGTGAAGCTGTACAAAACTATGGTGCGGCCGCACTTGGAGTATTGTGTACAGTTCTGGTCACCACATTATAAGAAGGATGTGGAAGCTTTGGAAAGGGTGCAGAGGAGATTTACTAGGATGTTGCCTGGTATGGAGGGAAGGTCTTATGAGGAAAGACTGAGGGACTTGAGGCTGTTTTCATTAGAGAGAAGAAGGTTGAGAGGTGACTTAATTGAAACATATAAAATAATCAGAGGGTTAGATAGGGTGGATAGGGAGAGCCTTTTTCCTAGGATGGTGACAGCGAGCATGAGGGGGCATAGCTTTAAATTGAGGGGTGAAAGATATAGGACAAATGTCAGAGGTAGTTTCTTTACTCATAGTAGTAAGGGAATGGAACACTTTGCCTGCAACGGTAGTAGATTCGCCAACTTTAGGTACATTTAAGTCGTCATTGGATAAGCATATGGACGTACATGGAATGGTGTAGGTTAGATGGGCTTGAGATCGGTATGACAGGTCGGCACAACATCGAGGGCCGAAGGGCCTGTACTGTGCTGTAATGTTCTATGTTCTATGTTCTAATACTGTCTCTATACTAGAGCATCACATGTTATGTTGTCACCATAAGAAAGTATGCCGTAGCTTTCTGATCTGATCTGTCTCCAAAGTATCCATCTTTAAACTATGAGTTCTGGTTCTAAGCTCACTTGAGCCAAATTCATTTAGATATCAAGCCTATTCTTACATTCATAAATTCCATCCACTCTGTTGTTTCATCATCTGTCTTGTAACTGAAATGTTTTCCGGCTACGTTTCACTGACCTCTCAGTACATAGGTTTCATCTGTTCTCCAAAATGCCATTCGTATTCCCCCTTTGATTAATCCCTTTGATTGCTCATTAATGTTCACATGAATTGCAGACTAATACAGTTGACAAATCAGATTCGCCTTTTTCATGAAACTTAACACAAACTTGGATATTACAGCATTTTCTTTTACTTCTAACTTTGATTTTGAACACAATATGTGCAATATTCATCTTGTTAATTTAAGAAAATTTTTTCAACAAAACTATAAACGTTTCTTAATTTTACTTCTGCAGCACAGTGGCTCAGTGGCTAGCACTGCTGCCTCACTGCGCCAGGGACCTGGGTTCAATTCCACCCTTGGGCAACTGTCTGTGTGGAGCTTGCACATTCTCCCCGTGTCTGCGTAGCTTTCCTCCAATGCTCCGGTTTCCTCCCACAGTCCAAAGATGTGCAGATTAGGTAGATTGGCCATGCTAAGTTGCACATAGTGTTCAGGGATGTGTAGATTAGGTGAGTTATAGTTGGATGGGTCTGGGTGGGATGGTCTGTGGGTCATTGTGGACTTGTTGGACCGAACGGCCTGTTTCCACACCTGTAGGGATTCTATGATCTATTAGATCAATATCATTAGTGGTACAGATATGAAACTTGTCTGGACTATAATGGGACCAAACGCAAACATCAGGCTAGAAGAGGGAAAATTTGATATGTTTCAAGTGAAGAGTATGACAAGCCTGGATACTGTCACCAAAATTATTCAATCTTTACACAGAACAACTATTTAGAGAAGCAGACACATTAGAAGGGGGAGACATTGGAGGCAAGAGCTTAAAATTGTGACACAATGATGACACAGCTCTATTTGCCAATTTAGAAAGACTTTACACAATATTATTGATCAGGTCAAATCCAGAAGTTTAAAAATATGGATTGAGGATGAATATTAAAAAGACAAAAACAACGTCACTTAGAAGGAATTAATGAGAAGAAGCTACATTGAAGATTGAACTAAATGGTGTCATACTGGAACAAGTAGATAAGCTATTTTGGACAAATGATCACAGAAGATAACAGATGTGATACAGAAGTTAGAAAATAGAGATTGCCAGTGTAATTTTGTGAAGGTGAAGGAGACATTAACAGTAAGAAAATTCAATATCTAACAAGGAATAGACTCAAAGGATACTACATTCTATCAATGTTCTTTATGCCTGAAACCTGGGCAATGAATACAAATCTGTGGATGAAATTAGAGGCCTTTAAGATGTAGGTGTTGAGATTTTAAAAATTCTATACACAGACCATAAAGCAAGTGAAGAGCTATTTGAAATTGCAAGAGCAAAAGAACTTAAAACGTTGACATCCAGAAACAAATGTGTCAACATTTCAGTCATTTGACCAGAACTGAAAAGTTAGAAATCCATGCTAGAGGACAAAGTGGAAGGCAGCAGAAAGAAGATTCGACCCAAGCATAGGTGAATGATGGATGTCTCAGAGTGGTTACATATGAGGCATAACGGATGCATAAGTGCAGAACAAGACAGTCAAGTATGACACGTTGTAACAGAAAATCTTCTGGGAGGAGTAGCTAAAGCAGCAACTGCAGCGCTGGCTCAAGGTGGGAGGAGGTAATTAACTTGGGAGATCTCGTGTTGACAATAAACACCAGTTGAGTGAGAAAGGCTGTTGTCTAGTGGATTCCACAGTGGATTTATAATATAAATGTGTTGAAAATGTCCACAGGCTTATATCAGTTACTGTGACCTTTAACTGTGGTCTATGAAAAACAAAAGTGTGTATACAAACATAAAACTTTATAGGGAATACAGGATATAATATCCATCTGAAAATGGGACAAATTACTACAATGAAGCAACAGCAAACCACAGAACCATGAAAGTGACCTTGGATTGTACAAAATATAGTAAAACATATTACTGATGATCAATACAACGAAAAGAATATGATTCATTAATGCATGGAAATTGACTACATAGTCAATTCAAGGTCAGCTTCCTAGAGTGGTGCAGATTTGACTACTTACATGTTTCTCCACATCTTCCCCAAGGATCTTGCTGTGTTTCATAAAATCTGCAACAGGACCTGCCAACACAACATCGAAAGCTTCCACATATGGTGCCAGATCTTGAACTATGAAAGGAAAAACAAAAGTCATGTGAAACCTTAATTGCTTCCCTTGAATAAATAATAAATTGCTGAAAATATTCAAATTGAGTTCGGGGGCTTTGGTATAGAGGAACGACCAATGAGTTTCACTTGTAACTTTTACCTTCACTATCGACAAATTGATTCCCCATTTTCCTTACCCTTTCCTTAGTCCCAGCACACTTCTCATTCCCTTCTCTAAATCATGCCATCAATATTGGCTATACGATAATTAAAACATGTAGACGCAACATAGCAACAGCTGAAATGTCAATGATACTTAAAGAGCAAGATCATGTCATGCAGTCATAAATATTTGTCCACACGAAAACAGCACATTTTTCCTGAAAATAAGCTTCGCAGAAACAGATAAAATAGGATTAGGAGTAAGCCACTCAATCCTTTGAGCATGCTCTACCTTTAAATATGATCAAGGCTGATCACCCAACTCCCACACCCTATGACCTCTTTAACCTTAAGAACTATACCTGGCTCCTTCTTGCAAACAATCACTCAAACACATTCCATGGCAGACAACTTTACAGGCTCGCATTCTCTGGGTGAAGAAATTTCTCTTCATCGGAGTCCTAAATGGTCTATTCATATCCTTAAACTGTAACCCCTGGTTCTGAACTCCTTGATCATCAGGTACATCCTTCCTCCAACTATCCTGTCAATTACTGTTAGAAATTTATAGGTTGCTAGGAGGTTCCCCCCTAATTCCATTAAGCTCCAGTGAATATAGTTTTAATTGATCCAATATCTCTCCTTATATCAGTCCTGCAGTCCCAGCAGTCAGGTTCATTGAACTCATTGCATGCCCTCAGTAACTACAGCATCCCTCCTCAGGTAAGGGAATCACAACTGCACACACACAATACTCCAATATACCACGGCCCAAACAGTAAGGCATCCCTGTCCCCGTGTTCAAATCCTAAGTGAAGGCCAACATACCATTTGACTTCTTCACCACCTGTTGCACCATGCTTACATACATCGACTGATGTACAAGGGCACCCAGGTTTTATTGCAAATCCCCTTTCCTAACTATAACCATTCATTTAATCATCTGCTACTGAAGTGGATACCTTCACATTCACCTACATCATTCTTCATCTGATATGCAACACTCAACTTATCCAAGTCAATCAATCCAAAGCATCTCAGTATTCACCTCAGTTCTCCCTCCCACCCGATTTTGCATCATCTGCAAACTTGGAAGAATTATATTAAGTTTCCTCATCTAAATAATTAACATATATTGTAAATAACTGGTGTCATCACACTTAATTCTCTAGCACCCACTTAGTCACTACCCACCTCTTGGAAAAATACCTGTTTATTCCTATTCTTGGTTTCCTGTGTGTCAACCAGCTGTTCATCCAATCCCATGCAACCGAACTTTACATGCTATTCTCTTATGTGGGATTTTATCCAGAGCCTTTTGAAAGTCCAAGTAAACGGCATCTACTGCAACCCCCGCTTTCATCAACCCTACAGCTACTAATTACACCCTCAAAAAAATCCTCAAAAGTAGATTTTTCAAGAGTGATTTCCGTTTTGTAAATCCATGTTGACTCTCTCCAATTATTCAGAGATAATGGGAACTGCAGATGCTGGAGAATCCTAGATAACTACTATCTGACCCCACCACCGAAGACATTTTTCCATCCCCACCCTTGTCTGCCTTCCAGAGAGACCACTCTTTCGTGACTCCCTTGTTCGCTCCACACTCCCTTCCAACCCCACCACATCCGGCACCTTCCCCTGCAACCACAGGAAGTGCTACACTTGCCCCCACACCTCCTCCCTCACTCCCATCCCAGGCCCCAAGGTGACTTTCCATATTAAGCAGATGTTCACCTGCACATCTGCTAATGTGGTATACTGTATCCATTGTACCGGGTGCGGCTTCCTCTACATTGGGGAAACCAAGCGGAGGCTTGGGGACTGCTTTGCAGAACACCTCTGCTCGGTTCGCAATAAACAACTGCACCTCCCAGTCGTGAACCATTTTAACTCCCCCTCCCATTCTTTAGACGACATGTCCATCATGGGCCTCCTGCAGTGCCACAATGATGCCACCCGGAGGTTGCAGGAACAGCAACTCATATTCCGCTTGGGAACCCTGCAGCCCAATGGTATCAATGTGACTTCACAAGCTTCAAAATCTCCACTTCCCCCACCGCATCCCAAAACCAGCCCAGTTCGTCCCCTCCCCTCACTGCATCACAAAACCAGCACAGCTCATCCCCTCCCCCCACTGCATCCCAAAACCAGCACAGCCTGTCTCCGCCTCCCTAACCTGTTCTTCCTCTCACCTATCCCTTCCTCCCATCTCAAGCCGCACCTCCATTTCCTACCTACTAACCTCATCCCGCCTCCTTGACCT
Source organism: Stegostoma tigrinum (assembly GCF_030684315.1). Taxonomy (NCBI): domain Eukaryota; kingdom Metazoa; phylum Chordata; class Chondrichthyes; order Orectolobiformes; family Stegostomatidae; genus Stegostoma; species Stegostoma tigrinum. The sequence goes on from NC_081355.1 coordinate 33,935,357, forward strand.
GTCCGTCTTCCCTGGACTGACCTATCCCCTCCCTACCTCCCCACCTATACTCTCCTCTCCACCTATCTTCTTTTCTCTCCATCTTCAGTCCGCCCCCCCCTCCCTATTTATTCCAGAACCCTCTCCCCATCCCCCTCTCTGATGAAGGGTCTAGGCCCGAAACATCAGCTTTTGTGCTCCTGAGATGCTGCTTGGCCTGCTGTGTTCATCCAGCTTCACACTTTGTTATCTCTCCAATTATTGTAGTTTTCCAACTGCTCTTCCAGTAAGTCTTTTGTGATGGATTCTAGAATTACACTCCTCCCCTTCCACCAAATATGCAAGGCTAAATGGTCTATAATTCTGTGTGTTCTCGCCACCTCCTTTCTTTAATAATGGGGTTACATTAGCTACCCTCCAATCCTTACTTGAAAGATGACCTCCAACACATCCACGATTTATAGGACCATTTCCTTAAGTGATCTGGGATGTAGTTACCAGAGCTTAGGTATTTATTGATCATTAATCTCATCAATTTCCTCAATGCTATTTCCCTTCTGGTACCAAATTCCTTCAATTCCTCCCTGTACTAGACCCTGAATTCCCTAACATTTTTTGGCACACGTGTCCTCTTTTCTGAAATAGAGCCAAACTATGTATTTAAAATCCATTTCTTTTTTCTTCATTATAACTTTCCCTGTTTCTGATGGTAAGGGACTTACATTTATCTTCACTAATTTTGCTCTTCACACACCTATAGCAATTTTTACCATCAATTGTACGTTTCCATTTCTCATGTAAGCGTTCTCTCAATTTTATCCCACTTTTAACCAATTCTTTGCTGAAATCTAAACTGCTTCCATCTGCTTTTTGGCCAATTTGTATGCCCACTCCTTGCATCTCATACTATCTGTAATTTCCCTTGTTAGCCTTGGTAAAACCATTTTTCTCATTCTAGTTCTGTCCCAAATGGGAATGAACAGTCGCAAAAACCGAAATTGCTGGAAAAACTCAGCAGGTCTGGCAGCAACTGTGGAGAGAAAGCAAAATCACAATTTTGGATCTAGTGAATCTTCTTCAGAACTGAGCTTTGGAATGGTTATTGACTCCAAATGTTAACTCTGCTTTCTTTCCACAGATGTTGCCAGACCTGCTTAGTTTTTCCAGTAATCTGTTTTGGTCTCCGATTTTCAGACTGTGCAGTTCTTTTGTCCATTCCTAAACCAAAAAAAAGGTATTGTTGCAGTTTGTCCATGTGCTCATTAAATGCCATTGCCTATCCATCATTATCTCTTTCAGTAACACTCCCCAATTTATCATAGTCGGCTTGTGCTTCATACCATTATAGTTCCTTTACATAGATTCTGAGATGATGATCTTGAATGTATGAAGATTCATTGTACCATGAGGATTCACAGTAACATGAAGATTCACAGTAATATGAAGATTCATAGTAGCTTCTTAATGAAGACTATTTAAGATACTTAATGAAGAAGCCAAAATATTATGGCCAGTCTTCCTCTACAAGTCGAGCATGGCTAGGTCACCAATTATTCCTTTATCTGGTTTCAGATTACCCAGTGTAGCATGGCCTGGTCTCTAGTTGGTTCCTCAATGTACTGATTCAGAAAATCATCCTTTACACACTCTAGGAATTCCTCTTCCATAGTACTGTTATTGATTTGATTTTATTTGCCCAATCAATATGTAGATTAAAGTTGCCCTTAATTACAGCTCTCTTTATTGCGTGCATCCGTCATTTCCAGTTTAATACCTTCCCTAATGTTACCAATACAGTTTAGAGGCCAACATAGAACTCCTGCCGTCATCTTCCGTTCCTTTTTGTTTCTAGCTCTACTCATACAGATTCCATCTAACCAGAGCTACTATCCTTTGTCATCATTATGTTAATTTCCTCTTTAAACAGCAATGCTACCTGACATTCTCCTTTTTATCCATCCTTCTTAAAAACTGAGTAACCCGGATACTGAGTTTTCATCCCTGATCACCCTGCAGCCATGTCTCCATATTCTCAACAATGCCAACTGGTTTATATCTATTTGAGCAACAAATTCATCCAATTTTATTGCAAATGCTCTGTTCATTAAGACACAATGCTTTAAGGTTTGTCTTTTTAACATTCTTAGTCCCAATAGCATTATTTTGTACTTTGGCCCTGAATGTTTCTTGCCATCGAATTCTATACCTATCACTTTTCCTATTTCTCATTCTGTCCTTTGTTTTTGCGCTTGTTTTCCTCTCTTCTGTCTCTCTGTATAGGTTCCTATCCTCCTGCTGTTTTAATTTAAACCCTTCCCAACTGCTCTAATAAATATTTCCTCAAGAACACGAGTTCCAGTCATAGAGTAATACATCATGGCAACAGACCCTTTGGTCCAACCAGTCTACGCTAAATATGTTCCCAAACTACACTAGTCCAACCTGCCTGTGCTTGGCCCATATCCCTCCAAAGCTTTGCTATTGCAGCCCTATCCTGAATTTAAAGCATAAACATTGTGAGGAGTATTTTGATGGGAAAATTATCAAGAAGTAGTTTATTTATGCAATGGAGAGAAAGCAAGAGAGTTTTAATGTTAAACACCCCCAGAAAAAAAATCAGAAATGTGCTCAAGACGTATTAAACTAATTAAGGAGATACTATTAAAAGAGAGAGAACATGAGAAAGATACTGATGTGTACTCACGCTATACATAAGTGAGAGAATGAGAGATTGCATGAGAGGCTGAAAGACAGCATACATATGCAAGCGCATGAGATAATTCACAAGAGAAAGAGAAAGTGCTGCAAGCCAGAAAGAGAAACAGCATGTGTGAGTGAAAGGGCGAGCATGAGTCCCAGTGGCTGGTAAATACGAGTAAGAGCGAGCACCATACAAGAGAAACAGTAGAAGTACACAATGAACGATAACAGGAAAGAGAACATGCTGAGCCAGAGCAAGAGAAAACACATGCCAAACCAGAGAAAATGCACACTGGACAAGAGCAAGACAGCCTATCAAAGGCAAGACGCAGCTTGCGAAATGTCAGTGAGAGAGCACTGCTTAACAACAGCAAGCAAAAGTACTCACTGAACAGCAGCAAAAGAAATGTCTGCACCAAACAACAGTAAGAGAGAGTGTGCAGTGAACAACACTAAGAGGCAGCTTGGGCTGAACAACCCGGAAGAGAGCAATGTTAAATGATAGGAGAGTGGGAGCCAAATGTGAGTGTGTATATGCCAAATGAGAGAAAGTGTGTCCAGAGAGGGTTAACATGCCATCATAAGTTATAGGTGCAGAATTAGGCCATTGGGCCCATCAAGTCTACTCCTCCATGCAATGATGGCTGGTACATTTTTCAACCCCATTCTTCTGCCTTCTCCCTGTAGCCCTTTGTCTTAACTATACTCAATAACTTAGCTTTCACAGACAGAAAAAAATCCATAGATTTATCACCATCTGCCTGAAGAAATTCCTCCTCAACTCAGATCTAAAGGTTTGTCCCTTCACTCTGGTCCTAGTCGCTCCTACTAGTGGAAATGTCTTCTCCATGTCCAATCTTTGCAGGCCTCTCAGTATTCTGCAAGTATCAGTCAGATCACCGCTCATCCTTCTAAACTCTATTGGCTGACCCTGTCTGAGTTACCCTCAGTGAAAGTGAGCAGAGGGCACAAAATACTGTTTAACTTAATCAATTCACTCTTTTATTCGAAAGAGTCTCAAAAGTATCAAACATCAAAATATCAAGTATCTAAGTATTAAAAATACTCAAATATCAAAACGTTCTCAAATACAAATTGTAAATAATTAAAAGAAATCACACTAGTCACCCTTCTGCTGACTTAATACTGCACTTAAATCAAAACATTACCCAGGAATCATCAGCTTAGGCAGGCTGCACAACTCCTTTCTTCTCTTCCATCTCACCTCCTGCCAAGGGATTGCTCATGCACAGTTTCTATCCAGAATTATGCTAGAGGGCTTATGCGATGCTAGGTGTTATTCCTCATCTCCTATTGGCTTCTGTCCAATCAGAAAAGTCCATGCTGTGTTGTGAAGCACCAATCATATACCAGAGCTGCTTCCCTTGTCCTTGGCTGGTCTGAGTAGCCGCCATTGCATACCTGACTGTTAGCACATCGTCTCGTTCAGTCTGAGCAATTTGCAGTCTCTCCATTTGAGCTTTAATCCTTTCCAGTCCTGGCCAACACTCCATTGAGTACTTAAGTCACTGAGTCATACGGCATGGAAACAGACCCTCCAGCCCAACTGGCCCATGCTGACCATGTTCCCAAATCAAACTAGACCCACTTGCCTGTGTTTGACCCATATCTCTCTAAATCTTTCCTATTTATGTAATTATCCTAATGTCTTCTAAATGATGTAACTGCACCTGCTTCTACCATTTCCTCTAGCAGTTCACTGCATACATAAACCACTCTGTATGAAAAAGTAGCCCCTCATCATTTTTAAACGTTCTCCTCTCACCCCCACCCTATGGGAAAGACCCTTGCTATTCATCTTATCAACGCCCCTCATGATTTTATAAATCTCTAATAAGGTCACCCCTCAACTTCCTACACTCCAGTGGAAGGAGTCTGAGCCTATCTTTATAACTCAAACATTCCATTCCCGGCAAAATTCTGGTAAATCTTTTCTAAACCCTCTCCAGCTTAATAATATCCTTCCTACAACAGGGAGATCAGAACTAGACACAGTTCACCTAAAGAGCCATCACCAATGTCCTATACAACCTCAGCATGAGATCCCAACTCCTATACTCAAAGATCTGAAAAATGAAGGCAAGTGTGCTAAACACCTTCTTAAGCACTCTGTCCACATGTGATGCAAATTTTTTTTAAAAATGAACCTGTTAGTCTCTGTGCTACAACACTACCCAGGGCCCAACCATGAATTGTTTTAGTCATGGCCTTGTTTGTTTAAGCAAAATGCAATACCTCACATTTATCCAAATTAAACTCCATCTGTCACTCCTCAGCTCATTGACCCATCTCTTTGTAATCATAGATAACCTTCTTCACAGTCCACTATACCACCAGTTTATGGTGTCAATCACAGAGTTACTGTGTCTCCTAAATTCTCATCCAATTCGTTCATATAAATGACAAACAAATGTGGACCCAGTACTGATCCCTGTGGAATATCAGTGGTCACAGGCGTTTGTCTGAAAAACAACCATCCACCACCATCCTCATCTCCTACCGTCAAGCTAATTTTGTATCCAACTGGCAAGCTCTCCGTGAATCCAATGTGATCTAACTTTACTAATTAGTCTACCATGTGGTATCTTGTCAAAAGATTTACTGAAGTCCATGTAAACAACATCTACTACTTTGCCCTTAACGGAGTTTTTTGAGGAGGTAACCAAAAAGATCAATCAAGTTTGAGAGACATGATTTCCCTCACACAAAACATGCTTACTATCCTTACTCAGTCCTTGCCTCTCCAAACACATGTAAATCCTATCTTTCAGAATCACCTCCAACAACGTACCCACCACTGATGTCAGACTCACAGGGCTATAGTTTACAGGCTTCGCCTTACAGCTTTTCTTAAATAAAGGCACAACATTAGCCACTCTCCAGTCCTCTGGCACCTCATCCGTGGTTATAGATGGAAGAAATATCCCTGCTAGGTGCCCTGCAATTTCTTCCCAACTTCAAACAACATCCTGGAATTTGGAGCCAAAGTTCTCAGCCATTTCTTATATGACAATCTTTTCATCCCCAGGACTCGCTCCAAAGCCAGCATATTCTTCCTTAGATATGGGGCCCAAAATTGCCCACAATATTCCAAATGGGGTCTGACCAGAGCCTTATACAGCCTCAGCAGCATATCTCTGCTCTTGTATTCCAGCCCTCTTGAAACGAATGCTAAGATTGTACTTGCCTTCCTAACCGCCAACTGAACCTGCATGTTAAGATGAAGATAATGCTGAACTAGGACTCCCAAATGCCTTGTGCTTCAGATTTCTGAAGCCTTTCGCCCACTTTGGAAAATAGTTTACATTTCTATTTTTCTACCAAAGTGCATAACTTCACATTTTCCCACATTGTATTCCATCTGCCACCTTTTTGCCTGTCCAAGTCCATCTGCAGCTTCCCCATTTGCTCAACACTACCGGTCCATCCACTTATTTTTGTATCATCTACAAACCTCCTCTTCCTTCATCCAAATCATTAATTTAAAACATGAATAGCGTGGTCCCAACATTGACACCTGTGGAATTCCATTCATCACCAGCTGCTGTCCCAAAAAAGACCCCTTTATCCTCACTCTGCAAGTCAACCAATCCTCTATCCATGCCTGTACGTTGCCCCTAACACCATGGGCTCTTACCTTATTTGGCAGCCTTCTCATCAAAGCCTTCCACAAAGCCAAATAGATCACATCCACTGACTCACCTTTGCCTAACTTGCCATTTGCGTCCTCAAAGAATTCTAATAAATTTGTCTGGCAAAATCTCCCCCTGACAAAGCCTTGCTAATTCAGCCTTACTTTATCATGCATTTTTAAGCGCTCTGCAATCTCATCCTTAAAAATGGACTCTAAAATCTTACCAATGACTGAGGTCAGGCTGACAGGCCTATATTTTCCTGTCTTCTGCCTTCTTCCCTCCTTAAACAGGAATGCTCCAGTCCTCTGGAACCCTCCCTGTCTCCAGTGATTCTTAAAAAGATCACCACTAATGAATCTACAATCTCAGTTATCTCCTTCAGAAGTCTGGAGTGTAGGCTATCCAGTCTGGGTGACTTATCCATCTTCAGATGATTCAGCTTTCCCAGCACCCTCTCCTTAGTGGTGTCCATTACACTCACCTCTGCCTCATGACTCTCTTGAAGTTCTGGTATGCTGCTGGTGTCTCCATGGGACACAGTGAGAGCGGACATGTGAGACAGGGCAAGAGAATTCTTGCACGTAACAGCATGAACAAGAGCATATGCAAATGAAAGTTAGAGACAGTGCATAAGCAACAGCATGCTAAGTGCACAAGACAGAGTATGCAAGCAAGAGAGAAAACGAGCCACTAAAAGAAAAATAACTTGTATTTATATTTCATATCCACAGGACATTCCAAAAGTATAGTCACCACACTTAAGTAAAAGCAGCAAAAGTTCAGAGTTTTGTTTATTATTTCAACTACCTGTACTCTATTTCCTTTCCTTCACCAGTCATCTTTGATTTTTTTTTATTAACCAAATCTGCTAGTAATACATTGACCCATTATTCTGTTCCAGGGTCATGGCTCATCATTATTCATCCAAAAAGCATGATTGTTACAATCTGAGCTAAAATGTCCCATGATTTCATTTTATTTAATAAATAATGCATCTTTTTCTCCAGTAGTTCAATTGATAATTAAGTAAAGTATATAGGGTGGCACAGTGGCTCAGTGGTTAGCACTGCTGCCTCACAGCACCAGCAACCCAGGTTTGATTCTGCCCTCGGGCGATTGTCTGTGTGGAGTTTGCATAATCTTCCAGTGTTTGAGTGGGTTTTCTCCAGGTGCTCTGGTTTCCTCCCACAGTCCAAAGATGTGCAGGCTAGGTGGATTGGCCACACTAAATTGCACAGTGTTCAGGGATGTTTAGATTAGGTGGGTAACAGGAGGATGGGTCTGGCTGAGATGCAGTGAGGGTCAGTGTGGACTTGTTGGGCCAAAGGGCCTGTTTCCAATCTGTAGGTATTCTATGATCTACAGCAAAAATGTTGTCTTACTGCTTATATTCTTACAAAATTCTATTCAAAACTGTATTCCCTCTTTTTTGAATACCTGTACTTCCAGCTAAAAACACTAATTTCTTTCCCGGCTCATATCACAATAAACTAATCTTCTCAGATGACAACATACAGGAAACTGTTTTTTAAAAACAATGTCCAACTGAAACGGTACGTATTTGCAAAAATGAGTTTCATTTCAGTAGGGGTTTCATTGGATGTTCAATCTTATTACCAAGTGGTTAGGGTGTAGTGGTAATGCCACTGGGCTAGTGGTCCAGAACCCAAACCTAATATTCTGGGCACCAAGGTTTGGAACTCACCCTTGTAAGTCGTGAAAAGTAAATTCAAGGTAGACCATTTTCTCACACTGATTTTTATTGAAAATGTTGCCATGTTTGAAACGAGAACACATTTCAAGGAAACTAAAATATGAGTCCTGAATTCTGAAGCACACATGACTATAATTAGCATGGTCAGTGGATATCTAATACAATATGCAATAAGAACGTAGGCTATCCTAAGCACAGAAGAGTAATCAAAAGCTTTCCACTTGCTGGCTGCCCCAAAACACAGGTCATCAGAATGCATAAGTTTATTTTTAGAGAAGCCTTTCTCAATCTGACACAACTCTTAACAAAAGCTAATCTGCATCAATCCTTCCCATGGGTTTCCCCTGGTGTATTAATTCTGATGCAGTCATGTCTTGGATGCTTTGAAAGAAAAAGGTAGATGGACTGCTAAATCCTTGATGGTTTAAGTATATTATATAGTGCACTCTGCACAACTTCTTGTACCCCAAAAGAATGTAAGTTGCACAAGGGAAAATATTGGGTCTTGAAGTGAACAGATACTTGGAGAGTTAGAACAATGCTTCAGATATTTTAACTAATCATATGACTCACAGCAGATCAGACCTAATAAAATACGACAAAACAATGGTCAGGTTTCCATCATTATGAGAACACTAAGGGCATAGAATATGTATAAAGTAGCTTCATCAGGACAATATCAGCAATCAGAATTATGGCTATGGGGAAACACATCCAACACTGTATTAGAGATAATGGGAACTGCAGATGCTGGAGAATTCCAAGATAATAAAATGTGAGGCTGGATGAACACAGCAGGCCAAGCAGCATCTCAGGAGCACAAAAGCTGATGTTTCGGGCCTAGACCCTTCATCAGAGAGGGGGATGGGGAGAGGGAACTGGAATAAATAGGAAGAGAGGGGGAGGCGGACCGAAGATGGAGAGAAAAGAAGATAGGTGGAGAGAGTATAGGTGGGGAGGTAGGGAGCGGATAGGTCAGTCCAGGGAAGATGGACAGGTCAAGGAGGTGGGATGAGGTTAGTAGGTAGACGGGGGTGCGGCTTGGGGTGGGAGGAAGGGATGGGTGAGAGGAAGAACCGGTTAGGGAGGCAGAGACAGGTTGGACTGGTTTTGGGATGCAGTGGGTGGGGGGGAAGAGCTGGGCTGGTTGTGTGGTGCAGTGGGGGGAGGGGACGAACTGGGCTGGTTTAGGGATGCCCAAAATCTCCCCTTCCCCTACTGCATCCCTAAACCAGCCCAGTTCGTCCCCTCCCCCCACTGCACCACACAACCAGCACAGCTCTTCCCCCCCACCCACTGCATCCCAAAACCAGTCCAACCTGTCTCTGCCTCCCTAACCGGTTCTTCCTCTCACCCATCCCTTCCTCCCACCCCAAGCCGCACCCCCGTCTACCTACTAACCTCATCCCACCTCCTTGACCTGTCCATCTTCCCTGGACTGACCTATCCGCTCCCTACCTCCCCACCTATACTCTCTCCACCTATCTTCTTTTCTCTCCATCTTCGGTCCGCCTCCCCCTCTCTTCCTATTTATTCCAGTTCCCTCTCCCCATCCCCCTCTCTGATGAAGGGTCTAGGCCCGAAACATCAGCTTTTGTGCTCCTGAGATGCTGCTTGGCCTGCTGTGTTCATCCAGCCTCACATTTTATTATCTTGCAACAATGTATTAGGACAACTTCAACAGAAGTAGAAAAGACCAATAGGAGACTTCACAGCAATGTTTAAAATTATATAAGGTTTTAAAAAAGATGAACTTGAAAGTGCTAAACACCTCCCATTGGTCAATCAGCAAGGTGTAATCAACTTAAAATGGACACCAATAGTAAAGGCCAGTTAAGTTATCATAGAATCCTTACAGTGTTGAAGCAGTCCCTTTGGCCCAACCAGACCACACCAAATCACAAAGCATCCCACCCAGACCCACCCTGCTATAACCCACCTAATCTACACATCCCTGAACACTATGGACAATTTAGCCTGGCCAATCCATCTAGCATGCACATCTTTGGAGTGTGGGAGGAAACCTGAGCACCCAGAAGAAAGCCATTCAGACATGGGGAGAACGTACAAACCCCACACAGACAGCCACCCGAGGGTAGAATTGAACGTGGGTCCCTGGCGCTGTGAGGCAGAAGTGCTAACCACTAAGCCACCGTGTCGCCCTCAGAAAGTTAGTTTTATCTCAAGTTGTTAAAGTGTGAAGCCTTTGTCACAGGGGAGGTAATTGAATTAACTGCTGAATACCAATGGCATCGCACTTAACAAATTAGCCTCTGCAGGCAGGGGTCTGAAATTTACTCCCATGTCACAAGAGTCAGGACAAAATCTGATCCCCAAAACCAACTGAGAAAATGCCCTAGAACTTCAGCATTTTCATTCTTGGAATGGGTCGTTTCAAAAGGAGTCCCAGGAGGCAGCCCCCAGTAACAGTGTAGCGGCTGCTGGTTACAGAAACAAGCTGAGGGAAAGGCTTGCCTATACTGACACATTACTAAGTTATGAAAAAGAAAGCAAATTGCAATCCCCCAGCCCTTACCTCCCCTTCCCCAGAAACTCCTCACAGATCAAATGTGTGCCAACACATGACACCTCATGCCTCTCTCGAACCCCTCACTCATCCCTCAATAGCACTCATACACTCAATACCAACCCATGACCATCCATCTATCTGTGGTTCCCAGATGGTTACTGAATTCAAATTTCACCATCTGCTATCATGGGATTCAAACCATGTTCCCATAATGTTTAAATAAAAGAAAGAACTGCAATGCTGTAGAACTGAAACAAACAAAAGCAGAAATTGCTGGAGAAACTCAGCAGTTCTGGCAGCACCTGTGGACAGAAACAGAGGTAATCTTTCGAGTCCAGGGACCCAAAAATGGACTCAAAATATTAACTCTTTGTTCTCTGCACACATGCTGCCAGAATCGATGATTTCTCCAGCAATTTCTGGTTTTCTTTCCCAAACAATTTGTCCAGGTTTCCAGATTAGTAGTGAGGCACTGTGGGCCATAAACAGCAGCAGAATTGTACTCCAACACAACATGAAACCTCATGACCTGGCATATCCCTCATTTACCCATTACCATCAAGCCAGGGAATCAACCCTGGCTCAACGCAGACTGAGGAGGGCATGCCAGGAACAGCACCAGGCATTCCTTAAGATAAGGTGTCGACCCGATGAAGCCACCAAAAAGGACTACTTGCATGCCAAACAGCATTAGCAGCAAATGATAGACAGAGATAAGTGATCCCACGACCAATGATCAGACCTAAGCTCTACAGTCCTGCCACATCCAGTCGTCATAGGTGGTGGATAATTAAACAATTCACTGGAGGAGGAGGCACCACAAACATCCCCATCCTCAATGCTGAATGAGCCCAGCACATCAGTGCAAAAAACAAGGCTGAAGCATTCACAGTAAACCTCAGCCAGAAGTGCCAAGTGAATGATTCATCTCAGCTTCCTTCAGTGGTCCCCAGCATTACAGATACCAGACTTCAGCTAATTTAACTCACTCCACATGATATCAAGGAACGGTTGGATACTGCAAAAGTTATGGCCCTGACAACATTCTGGCAATAGTTCTGAAGACTTGTGCTCCAGAACTTGCCACGCCCTTAGCCAAGTTATTTCAATACAGTTACATCACTGGTATCTACCTGACAGTTTGGAAAAATTGCCCAAGTAAGTCCTGTACATAAAAAGCAGGACAAATCCAAACTGGCCAATTACCGCCCCATCAGTCTATTCTTGATCATCAGTAAAGTGATGGAAGCTGTCATCAACAGTATTATCAAGCAGCACCTACTCAGAAATAACTTGCTTAGTGATGCCCATTTTGGGTCCCACCAGAGCCACTCAGCTCTGGACCTCAGTACAGCCTTGTTCCAAACATGGACAAAAGCGCTGAATTCCAGAGGTGAGGCGAGAGTGATAGCCCTTTACATCAAGGCTGCATTCAACTAAGTGTGGGATCAAGAAGTCGTAGCAAAACTGGAATCAATGGGTATCAGGGGGCAAATTCGCCAGTGCTTGCAGTCATATATGACATGGAGGAAGATGGTTGTGGTTGTTGGACGTCAGTCATCTCAGCTCTAGGACATCTTTGGAGGACTTCCTTGTTCCAAAAATCGTCAGCTGCGTCATCGATGACCTTCGCTCCATCATAAGGTCAGAAGTGGGGATATTCACTGATGATTGTACAATGTTCAGCACCATTCGTGACTCCTTAGACACTGAAGCAGTCCATGTTCAAATGCAACAAAATCTGGATAATATTCAGTCTTGGGCTGACAAATAGCAAGTAACAGTTGTGCCACAAATGCCGGGCTATGATCATCACCAATAAGAAACAATCTAACCAATGTCCCTTGGCATTCAACAGTGTTACTATCACTGAATCCCCCACAATCAACATCTTGGGGGTTATCATTGAACAGAAACTGAACTGAACTTACCATAAACACAGCTACAGCTGGTCAGAAGCTAGGAATACTGCAGCAAGTGATTCTCTTCCTGACTCCTCAAAGGCTGTCCACCATTTACAAGGCTCAACTCACAAGTGCAATGGAACGCTCCCTATTTTTCTGGATGAGTGCAGCCACAACACTCAAGAAGCTTGACACCATCTAAGACAAAGCAGCCAACATGATTGGCACTACATCAACAAGCATTTATCCCCTCCACCATTGACGCTCAGTAGCTACAGTGTGTACTATCTACAAGATACACTGCAGAAATTCACCAAAGATCTACAGGCAGGACCATCCAAACCCATGACCACTTCCATCTAGAAGGACAAGGGCAACACAGACATGGGAACACACCCACTTTCAAGTTGCACTCCAAGCCGTTCACCATCTAGAAGGACAAGGGCAACACAGACATGGGAACACACCCACTTTCAAGTTGCACTCCAAGCCGTTCACCATCCTGTCTTGGAAATATGTTGCCGTTCCTTCACTGTTGCTGGGTCAAAATACTGGAATTCTCTCCCTAATGGCATTGTGGGTCAACCCACAGCAGATGGACTGCAACAGTACAAGAAGGCAGCTCAACATCACTTTCTTAAGGGTAACCAGGGATGGGCAAGAAATGCTGGCCAGCCAGCAATGCCCACAGCCCACCAACGAATTTTAAAAGACTAGTGCAGTAAGGTTGCCACTACACTCAACCTCCTTTTCAATTCTGGGGCTGAGATGATTGGCCGCCAATAACCATAGCAATCTTCTCTTTAAGAGGTATAACTCCAACCATTACGTGTTAAAACTTGTCTAATAAGTAACCGTCAATGATTTTTAAGCTGCAGAACCTGAAATTTGGAGGAGGGTGTTACAACAGGATAGGAATGAGAGGCACAGTGATAGACCTTTTGCGTACTTACTGCAAATTAGTGCAACATTTAGATACATCATTGGATCACTAATTCTACAGAGCTGGCAAAATGGTTCATAAAAATGTTTCAACTCATTAAAAACGCTAACCAATTAATGCTACACTTTCCCTGCAAATATTTATTTTTCACGTATTTATGTAATTCACGTTTTAAAGCTATTAGTGCATCCGCTGGTGCCATCTTTTCTTAAAAATGTACAATTTTTAAAAATCTGCGCTGCCTTCTGGCTCTTTTGCTAATTATCTTAAACTGCTTTTTTTCTGGTTCACAACACTCACACAACAGCCAATGTAACAATTCAAGTGCACTACCTCCATTGTCCCCATTCACTGTGTCAGAAACTGGGGTCAGAACACCTGGTATCTTCAAAGATGCTAACTCCAGTCGTTTGACAGATTTCTCCAAACGCTCCACTAAATCTTGCAACTCTGCCATCACGGATATACTGTAAAGAAGATAATCCAAAGGGAATTAAATGGACATCTTGAAGAGTTAATTATGACAAAAAAACAGCATAAGTCAGTGTGAGTTATTAATAAAATGATACTATTTATAAGAGTTCAGACAACATAGAATATTAGAGCTATACAGCACGGAAACAGACCCTTCAATCCTATTCATCCATACCAACCAGATACACTAAATTAATCTAGTCCCATTTGCCAGAATTTGTTTCTTATCCCTCTAAACCCTTCCTATTCATGTACCCATTCAGATGTTTTTTAAATGTTGTGATTGTACCAGCCTCCACCACTTCCTCTGGTAGCTCATTTCATTCACGCACCATCCTCTGCGTGAAAAAGTTGCCTCCTAAGGTCCCTTCTAAATCTTTTTCCACAATACATCATGAATCAAAATGTGTAATTCTTAAGCAATTTATGCTCCAACACATAAACAATCAAGACCTCCTCTTTTTGAGCTTTGAAACATAGATAGGAGAAAAGCAAAAGCCAACATTCTCTGCAGTAATTTTAATGCCAGTGAAAAAATGCACACCCGAAAGAAATTTTCCTGGCATCTTCAAGTGCTATTGCACACAACTGTAAATAGTTGAACTGTTATAATCAATGTACATTGCAGTTTTCTAAAGCAGGGAAACTACTCAGCTATTAGTGACCATTAATGAAATTTATCATGATTAAGCAACGACAAACTAGGTATCTTTGCTTCCAACTGTTCTGGTGCACAGAATTATGTTTGATTTTAAAAAGTTGTGAAGTAAATACTGCAAACAGAAAAGAAAGCAAAACAATAAATGAAAATATTAAAAATTTTGCTACCAGAATAATTCTCTATCGTACTTTAGATGTTACAACCTTTTCAGCACTCAATCAAACATCATCAGACGCTATCAGCATCAATGTCCTTCCCCCAGATGACATCAAGGTCTGAACTTTCGTAAAGACGGACAGCTTCTCCAGATAACTCAAAATGGTGTCTGATCCCTCATCCTGGGCCACCTGCCACCGAAATGATATCCACCACTTTCACCAGGAGGGGAATAGGGGTATCTTATACTTTGCACATCTGTGATTCACAGAAGCAACTGCAGACCTTAAAAGTACCAGCTGCCTTCGAACAGCCTTCCAGTTTCTCTAGTTGGATAATCAAATTAGGACTTGTGGACTTTATACTTTGAGGAAAAGGTCTGAAGTTTTTGGAGCTTTCTGGAGAAACAAGGTATCCTTTTGGAAATATCTAGGAACATCTTTAGGAGACATAATGAGTCCTATGGGAGTGGTCAAATGTGCTTAGATTTACTATAAGTAAACATGAATGTGTCAAAATGCATAAGGATACTGTTCAGGTGTCAAGGTCTTTAACTCTTGAAAGAAGAAACTGTTTTCTGTATTTTTTTTAAATCATGGCTTACTATTGTAGGATCTGTTGTTGTAAGCTTGTGAGTTGTCATTATAGTGGTTGTGGCGTATGGCTGATTTCACAACCTAATGCAGTGTGGTCCCTGTTAGGTCAGTTTGATTGACAGCACAAAATGCTTTTAAAGTCTTTGAGAATGCGCTATAAATAAGAAATGCTTGTTTTTGAAAGGGGTTAAATTGCTGATGGGAAGTTAAATGTATTTTTTTAATTAATTAGACAATTCTTAAAGCGAAAAATTAATAATTAAATATCTTAAGTGCCCATCTCATTTCATCACAACATGAGTCTTGAGATCTTCCCATGGCGGATGATTGGGAGTTGGCATCAAAGGTGTAAGGCAAAGGGCTGAGTGTTTTGGGCTTGGGTTAGCACCAAGTTGGTTGAAGGCTGTAAAGAGAAAGGGAGGGTAGTTAGAGGGGACAAAAAAATGAGGTTGCTGGAAAAGCTCAGCATGTCTGGGAGCATCTGTGAAGAAAAGTCAAAGTTAACATTTCAGGTCCATTGATCCTTCCCCAGAACAGTTCTGAGGAATGGCCACCTGACCCAAAATAGTACTCTGATTTTTCTTCACAGATGCTGCCAGACCTGCTGAGCTTTTCCAGCAACTTCTGTTTTTGTTCCTGATTTACAGCATCTGCAGTTCTTTCGGTTTTTATTTAGTAGATAAGAGGGGCATAGGTTGGCACAGAGGGCACAAGGTGCCAGTAGTGTTAATACAGATGCACAAATTAGCTTGAGGAGTTTGAGGGGCTATCAGGGGTAGGTGGAGTCTTGAAGAAGCATAGGCTGGCATAGATGGGAAATGTGTTGGGAGGCGGAGTGCAAAGAGTGGAGGACTTTTTACTTTGTTTTTCAGCAGCAGTGTAGTCTTGGATCACCGAGCAGGACTTTCCCACAGCGTGCCTCCACACTGGGCAGCCCGTTTGGCTGGATCTGAACTCTTTCTTGGGGAGGCAGGCTAAGCTCCAGTTAACATCAGTCTCTCGGAATAAAAATCCAAATATCTGGATCATTTTCTCCTGAATCTGATTTGCAGACCCAGGAATTTTCTCCACTCTGATCTCCTGCTAAGAAGCAAAATATCAGGTCTAAGGTTTCTTTTTGAGTGTTAGTGAAGTCACGTTTTCAGAATCTGACCTCAAGAAAAACTGTCCTTAAACATCCATTAGGTCGCATGAAGATGTATAATGCCTACCTAACCCAAGGGTATCCTCCCTCACTAGGCGATAGCCTAGTTGCATAATTGCTGGACTGTTAATCCAGAGACCCAAGATAACATTCTGGGGACCTGGGTCTGAATTCCACCGCAGCAGATAGCGGAATCTGAGTTCAATAAATATCTGTAATGAAAAATCTAATAATGACCATGAATCTATCATTGATTGTTGGAAAAACCCATCTGGTTCACTAATGGCCTTTAGGGAAGAAAACTACCATTCTTACCTGGTCTGTCCTACCTGTGACTCCAGACTCACAGCAATGTAGTTAACTCTTAACTGCACTCTGGGCAATAATTGCTGCCTAGCCAGCGACACCCTCATTCCATGAATGAATAAAGAAATAAAAACCAAAAACTCCCTAATCACGGAAAATATGCTCCCAGTATCTATGCTTGTGAATTCTTTTAAAATTTTCAAATGCAGCTCTCACTCTTGTAAATTCTGGGAAATATAACCTTTGAAGTCAGTCTCTTCTCTGAGAAAAATGCTTTCTTGTCTCTTCCTATGAGTCAGTCTGTCTGGTGAACGTCTGACTCACTTGTCTAAAGCAAGTACATTTCAGAAAAGTGATTGCAATGATCCCAATAGTCACCATTATTGTTTAAGGTGAGATTTGAAATTGCACTACATGATTCTGCAGTTTAAAACAAATGAGTGTTATAGTACAATGAAGATGCAAACACAACACAACTAAATAAACTGTTTTAGGTGAAAACTTTATGTCAAATAGCTTAATGAAACATACATTTTAGACAAAAATACACAACTGAACAGTCCCTTTTTTCCTTACAACCTCGCCTGGAGAAAATCTTTTGAGTTTTTTCAGGCTATTCATGGTTCCTTCACTTTCTGGGATCAAACCAAAGTGTCAAAGCCCTCAAGAATATATTTCATTTTCACTGCAATATTCCAGCCAATCTGCACAACATGAAACTTATGGGCATCCTTCTTCAATCCTCCAAAATTTCTGAAGCACTTGTGGACCTTTCAATTCAAACTCAGGGTTCACTGCATTCATGTTTAGTTCCTCCATCTCAGAAATACCTCCGAATCCTAATAGCCCATTTACGTCTGGTCTAAAGGTATGTTCCAAATCATAGACTCTTCCTTTGCCTTCTGACACCTAATCTTAGTACTTCCAGCTTCAATCCCTAAAGACCTTCTTAAAAAAAATACAAAAACAGCTTCCTAGAATTCCAATCAAGGCTCCAACCTGAATTACACACCATTATGGTAACAGAAACCGAAAGAACTGCGGACGCTGTCACTCAGGAACAAAAACAAAGTTGTTGGAAAAGCTCAGCAGGTCTGGTAGCATCTGTGAAGGAGAAAACAGAGTTAACATTTCAGGTCCAAAGCTGCATGCCTGTCAGTTCATTTTTGGATTGATGGCTCTTAAGTGCTTACAAAATCTTTGAAATGGGTCTATGAGATTGAGCACTTATCTGCTTTAGGATTAAAGTAAGTAAAATATTGTACATAGACTTTTGTCATTGAGTGTGGTTATGTCTTGAAAAAAAAATCCATAGACACTTAAGAATGTTATTTAATCTCTGCATCCATCCCAAGGTGTGCCCATGCTGAATTTTGGGTATAGTTGGCATGAAGGGTGTAAGTGTGGTAGATGGCAGCATGAGATGATTTATAGGCTATTTAAAAAAAGAAATTGCTGGAAGGCATTTGTTAGCATGGAGGTTTAATAGGCCATGGAGGGGTGGATAGAGGGACAGCATCTGACAACCAGTGAAATCCTTCCACAGCAGCAGCCACAACTCCCATAAAAGTCAATGCCCAGAACAAAAAATCCAAATTTCCTGAACAATTTATTCCTCAGTTGGACTTGCAGAGCTGGGAATTGTCCAACTCTGCCCTTGAACTGTCTGTAAATTCAGGCCATACTATCTGCAATTTCCCTGTTAATATATCCCAATTTCAGGACTTTAAATAAAAAAGACTGTTTTACTATTTTTCCAGCAAGGCAAAGCAGATCACAATTCCCAATACTGTAGCCATCTGCAATGCTCTTGGCCAGTCAAAATACATTATTGTCTTTGTATTATCCACATTGTTTATATTCTTACCTTTGTACCCTCACAACTTTGCTTCTCTCATCTTAAAGACATAGACTGTAATTAACTGAGGATCAAGGTAACATTTATCCGTATTCCTGACTCAATTTTGTGCCATTAAACAATCCTTAATGCTTGGTAATATTTTACACAGAAGTAGACTGGTGGCAATTGGTGAAATAAAATCTTGAGATTTTTATTGGAAAATTCAAATATACCACATTCACCGGTTCTTTGTTATCTATCCTGGTTGTTACAACCAACAAAAATCTCTAACTGATGATGTGCAAAAGATGATTTCCCTTACATATATCCATATTGATTCTACCAAGTGATAACTTTCTAAGTACCGTTAAAACATTCCAATAAATTTGTGTAGAATAGATTTCAGACTAGCTAACTTACATCCCTGAATTTCTGAAGAAGGGTCTCGACCCGAAACGTCAAACTTGCCTGCTCCTCTGATGCTGCGTGGCCTGCGGTGTTCATCCAGCTTCACGTCGTGTTAACTTACATCCCTATTTCCTTTCATTTTTTTTGTTCGGCTGAGTTATTTTTGTTATCTTCCAATGCATGGGAACTGTTCCAGAACCTAGGAAATTCTGGTGATCAAATCTAATGCATCCATTATCACCATTGCCAACTCCTTTAAAACAAAGGAATGCCAGCCACAAAGTCCAGAACATTTGATGACTTTTAATCCAATTAATCTCAATGGTGCCTTTTTTTTAAACAAATATTATTTCCTTTAAAATTTTTCATTCTCAGTCACATAATTTCAGAAAATAATCATAACTTTTACCTTCAGGAACACAACAGTATAGTGTTGCTGAGGTCAAGTTGGTAAAACCAATCAAGAAAGGCCTTTTTTTTTGCATCACAGCCAATAAGCCAGAGGGAATAAGTTCTCAGCACAGAGAGCCAGCTTGGTACAACATCCTGAACAATGCCCTCAGCAGGACTTGTCTACTTAAGGAGGATCAGCTGAAGGAAATCGTTACATTCTTTTCGCATAACTGTGAAAAAGAGCAGTATACAGTCAACACGGCTTTGAGAGGGGTAGGTCATGCCTCACAAACCTTATCGAGTTTTTTGAGGATGTGACTAGAAAAGTTGATGAGGGTCGAGCTGTGGATGTGGTGTATATGGACTTCAGTAAGGCATTTGATAAGGTTCCCCATGGTAGGCTCATTCAGAAGGTCAGGAGGAATGGGATACAGGGGAACGTAGCTGCTTGGATACAGAATTGGCTACCAACAGAAGACAGCGAGTGGTAGTAGAAGGAAAATATTCTGCCTGGAAGTCAGTGGTGAGTGGTGTTCCACAGGGCTCTGTCCTTAGGCCTCTACTGTTTGTAATTTCTATTAATGACTTGGATGAGGGGATTGAAGGAAGGGTCAGCAAGTTTGCAGACGACACAAAGGTCGGAGGTGTTGTTGACAATATAGAGGGCTGTTGTAGGCTGCAGCGGGACATTGACAGGATGCAGAGATGGGCTGAGAGGTGGCAGATGGAGTTCAACCTGGATAAATGCGAGGTGATGCATTTTGGAAGGTCGAATTTGAAAGCTGAGTACAGGATTAAGGATAGGATTCTTGGCAGTGTGGAGGAACAGAGGGATCTTGGTGTGCAGATACATAGATCCCTTAAAATGGCCACCCAAGTGGACAGGGTTGTTAAGAAAGCATATGGTGTTTTGGCTTACATTAACTGGGGGATTGAGTTTAAGAGTCGTGAGATCTTGTTGCAGCTCTATAAAACTTTGGTTAGACTGCACTTGGAATACTGCGTCCAGTTCTGGTCGCCGTATTATAGGAAAGATGCGGATGCTTTGGAGAGGGTTCAGAGGAGGTTTACCAGGATGCTGCCTGGACTGGAGGGCTTATCTTATGAAGAGAGGTTGACTGAGCTCGGTCTCTTTTCATTGGAGAAAAGGAGGAGGAGAGGGGACCTAACTGAGGTATACAAGATAATGAGAGACATAGATAGAGTTGATAGCCAGAGACTATTTCCCAGGGCAGAAATGGCTAGCACGAGGGGTCATAGCTTTAAGCTGGTTGGTGGAAAGTATAGAGGGGATGTCAGAGGCGGGTTCTTTACACAGAGTTGTGAGAGCATGGAATGCGTTGCCAGCAGCAGTTGTGGAAGCAAGGTCATTGGGGTCATTTAAGAGACTGCTGGACATGCATATGGTCACAGAAATTTGAGGGTGCGTACATGAGGATCAATGGTCGGCACAACATTGTGGGCTGAAGGGCCTGTTCTGTGCTGTACTGTTCTATGTTCTATGTTCTATGTTCTATGTTCTATGTTCTATGTTCTATGTTCTATGTTCTATGTTCTATGAAGCCAGCTTTGCTATCATGAATCATCTCATTAGTAAGATGACTTGCCTTCTCGAGGATGTTAAAAATCACCTGATGGTGCTGAAGCTCCCCCTGCAAAAATCAAGCAACATTTTGTACGTACTTCACTACCATTACCAAACCTGATGCTGTCCCCGACAAATTCAATGATGAACACTGCTCTTGGATTGCTCTTGTGTCAATGAGAAACAAACTAATCATTCTTAGTGACTTTAATACAACAAAAATGGATACAGCAGGGTCAGGAATGGATGTTGCAGGTTCCAGGGTTTAGATCTTTCATTAAGGTCAGGGAAGGTGGCAAAAGAGGGGGAGGTGTGGCTTTGTTGGTCAAGGACAGTATAACGGCAGCTGAAAGAACCTCTGATGAGGACTCGTCTACTGAGGTGGTATGGGCTGAGGTTGCCGAGGAAGGTTTGCCGACTAAGTCAGTATGGGTGGAAGTCAGGAACAGCAAGGGAGCAGTCACCTCACTGGGGGTTTTCTACAGACCCTCAAATAGCAGTAGGGAGATCGAAGAACTCATTGGCCAGTAGATTGTTGAAAAGTGCAAACGTAGCAGGGTTGTTGTTATGGGTGGCTTCAACTTTCCCAATATAGATTGGAACCTCCTTAGTGCAGATGGTTTGGATGGAGCCGTTTTTGTCAGGTGTGTTCAGGAGGGTTTCCTTACTCAGTATGTGGACAGGCTGACGAGGGGGGAGGCCATTTTGGATTTGGTGCTCGGCAATGAGCCAGGACAGGTGTCAGATCTCGTGGTGGGAGAACACTTTGGCGACAGTGACCACAACAGCCTCACATTTACCATAGCCATGGAAAAGGAAAGGAGCAGTTACCAGGGGAAGATATTTAACTGGGGTAAAGGAAACGATGATGCTATCAGACAGGAGTTGAGAAGTACAGATTGGGAGCAGTTGTTCCACAGAAAGGGCACAGCAGACATGTGAAGGCTGTTTAAGGAGCAGTTGTTACGAGTGATGTATAAATTTGCTCCTCTGAGACAGGTAAGAAGGGGTAAGATTAAGGAGCCTTGGATGACGGGTACAGAGGTGCTTCTTGTCAAAAAGAAAAAGGCAGCGTACGTAAGGCTGAGGAAGCAAGGGTCTAGCACAGCTTTAGAGGATTACAGGCTTGCTCGGAAGGAGCTCAAAAGTGGACTGAGGAGGGCCAGAAGGGGGCACGATAAAGGCTTGGCAGGAAGGATTAGGGAGAACCCGAAGGCATTTTACTCATACGTGAAGAATAAGAGAATGATCAGGGAGAAGGTAGGCCGATCAGGGATAGTGTAGGGAACTTGTGCGTGGAGTCTGAGCAGATAGAGGAAGCCCTAAATGAGTTTTTTGCTTCGGTTTTCACTAAGGAAAGGGACCTTGTTGTGAATAAGAACTTTGAGGAGCAGGAAAACAGGCTTGAACAGATCAAGATTGAGGAAGTTGATGTGCTGGAAATTTTGGCAAACATTAAGATTGATAAGTCCCCAGGGCTTAATCCCTAGATTTATCCTAGGTTGCTCCGGGAAGCGAGAAAGGAGGTTGCTAAGCTGCTGGCGGAGATCTTTGCTTCCTCATTCTCCACGGGAGTCGTACTGGAAGATTGGAGGGAGGCAAATGTTGTTCCTCTTTTCAAGAAAGGGAATAGGGAAATCCCTGGAAATTATAGACCAGTCAGTCTTACGTCTGTGGTCAGCAAGCCTTTGGAAAGAATTCTGAGGGATAGGATTTATGACAATTTGGAAAAGCATAGCATGATTAAAGGGAGTCAGCATGGCTTTGAGGGGCAGGTCATGCCTCACAAATCACATTGAGTTCTTTGAGGAGGTCACGAGACAGGTTGACGAGGGTCGAGCAGTGGATGTGGTGTACATGGACTTCAGCAAGGCATTTGATAAGGTTCCCCACGGCAGGCTCATTCATAAAGTCAGGAGGTATGGGGGTGATTTGGCTGTCTGGATTCAGAATTCGTTGGCTGACAGGAGGCAGCGAGCGGTTGTAGATGGTAAGTATTCTGCCTGGAGGTCAGTGCTGAGTGGTGTCCCGCAGGGCTCTGTTCTTGGGCCTCTGCTCTTTGTAGTTTTTATAAATGACTTGGATGAGGAGGTTGAGGGGTGGGTTAGTATGTTTGCTGATGACACAAAGGTTGGAGGTGCCGTTGATAGTATCGAGGGCTATTGCAGGCTTCAGCGAGACATTGACAGAATGCAGAGCTGGGCTGAGAAATGGCAGATGGAGTTCAAAGTGATGCATTTTGGAAGGTCGAACAAATGCTGAATATAGGATTAAAGGCAGGATTCTCGGCAGTGTGGAGGAACAGCGGGATCTTGGTGTTCATGTGCATAGCTCCCTCAAAGTTGCCACCCAGGTGGATAAGGTTGTTAAAAAAGCATATGGTGTTTCATTAACAGAAGGATCGAGTTTAAGAGCTGCGAGGTTATGCTGCAGCTCTACAAAACCGTGGTGAGACCACACTTGGAATATTGTGTCCAGTTCTGGTCACCCTATTATAGGGAAGATGTGGAGGCTTTGGAGAGGGTGCAAAGGAGCTTTACCAGGATGCTGCCTGGACTGGAGGGCTTGTCTTACGAGGAGAGGTTGACTGAGCTCAGACTCTTCTCTCTGGAGAGGAGGAGGAAGAGAGGTGACCTGATCGAGGTGTACAAGGTAATGACAGGCATGGATAGAGTCAATGGCCAGAGACATTTCCCCAGGGCAGGATTGACTGCCATGAGGGGTCATAGTTTTAAAAGGTGTTAGGAGGAAGGTATAGAGGAGGCGTCAGAAGGAGGTTCTTCACCCAGAGAGTGGTGAGCGCATGGAATAGTTTACCAGTGGTAGTCGTGGAAGCGGAGTCTTAGTGACATTTAAGCAACTGCTGGACATGCACATGGACAGCAATGAATTGTGGGGAATGTAGGTTAGGTTATTTTATTTTTGGATTAGGATTATTCCACGGCACAACATTATGGGCCGAAGGGCCTGTACTGTTTTGTACTTTTCTATGTTCTATGTTCTATGTTAAAAATTGGTGCTGATCATTAGGTATAGGAAGGGAGCATCGGAATGGATTGGTTTGGCAGATCTAGCAGCAATGGTTTCCATTTGTTGATGGTGCGTGCTAACTGTGAGTTCTTAATACTGATACATTTTTCTGCCCCAGTTGCAATAAGACATTTTAGATGCATTCTCATTCTATGCTTTGCCATCTAATCAACTGTATATTATCAACTGATAATTCATCAGGCAGAGGAGATAGGATATAACAAAAGCCATGTGTGGTGTTGACTTTAGACTAACCATCATCATGAAGTTAAACATCAAGTTCAATGCCCCTTGATATCCAGGGCACGAAGATGCATCTGAGGCTCAAAATGAGAGTCAAAGAATCTCTCCCAGAAAAATGCAGGAATTGAATTTGTACAGCAAAATTGGGCACAAAGCATGGTAAATATCCTTTAGGAACTGTGTATCATACTGGTCTAGATGCCGCAACCTCTCATAATCATCAAGATTGGTTAGATTAAAAGAATGCAGTGGATAAGTCAATCATGAAATTATTGTAAGAGAAGCATCACTTCCGTCGGATTTACCTCAATGACCAATCGTTACTGTCCAAACAATTATTATGCTCTGGTGGTCCCAATTGCAATGGGGGTAATGTCAAGTTGAGGTCAGTACCAGACAAGTGAGACCCTAACAGGAACATAATTGGATAGATGAGTTTTTTTTTAAATGTTGTAACTGAAGTGATCTTTTACTGAAACATAAACATGGAACGTTGCAGTTTTAAAACAAAAGGTTATTAGCAACGGAAATGAAAATTCACAGAAAAAATTCTACTCCACTATAACAAAGATTCAATGATTGTTAAACACAGAAGAAATAGGCCAAGCACTCCTTCTAGACTGAACAGAAACAAACCTTTGTATTGGAATCAGTACATCCTAGAACTTATACTCACTGTTGCAATTCTAAGAACATCCAGTGTTGTATTTGTAGCAAGACCCAGTCCAGCTGATTTCCAAACAAAAGAGGCTTTCATTTTTTAAATACTGAAGGGCTTGAAGTAATTAAAATTTCAACTCATCTACTGAAACCATAGTTAATTCTTTATTAATTATTATGGTTCCAACGTAGCTTCCTTCCAGTGCTAGATTATGCCTGATGTAGCTTCAAATCTCTTTTTCTTCTTTTATAAAACTTTGAAAACCTCTTCTTTTCCACTGTCTTTCAACATTCTGGTCTGGGATTAATAGGAACTTCTAACTGTAAGATAATTTGAATACTTTAAACTCATATTCTTAGAAACACTGCTTAAGCTATTCTAAAGACATCTCAATACTTTGGAGCTTGATGCATGCTTCTCTTATGACTGACTTTCCAGCACAAATTAAAACAAAAGTCAGAGTGTGGAAAGGTCTCCCACTAAGCCTTCTCAGTAATGCCCTAGGAACTCCAGGTAACTTATTCTCACTCGGAATTAAAGGTGTTATTATTTTTAATGATATAATTCTTATTGTTAATGCCAACACAGAGACAAACCCACATAATAAACTTGGAATTCTAAGAATCAAAACTTGCAAATAATATTAAAATACATATATACAAATTTTTCAGGTTCATCATACAATGCTCAGCAAAATATCCACAAGAATTGTCCAATGTAAGTGCTAAGAGATGCAAGACACTGAACTGATTCAAAAAGCAGATGAACTTCAGATATATGCCAACCATAAAAACCGGAAAAGATCCTACTATGTTCCGACATCTGTTCATCACCCATAGTTTATTAGTTTCATTGCCAATCTTCAGTGCTAGCAGACCAATACTGCTCATGGGAAAAGCCAAATTCTAAAGATGTGGTTAGAGTACTTTACAACCACATCCTTAATCAGCCACATCCATCAATGAAGTAGCAAACAACAGCTTGCAATTCATGCATGAAGATCCTTCAGTGCAGTTAAAAACAACAAATGCAAACAAACTGCTGTTTAGCTCCCAGAATTTTGTTGCTAATGTCATCAAGCTAAGGTTTATAAGGCTGGAAGTTGATGCCTGGTCAAGAAACTTATTTACATAGTAGCAAAGAACCGTCCTGCAAAATTCACAGATTCATACAGCGCAGAAAAAGCCCTTCAGCCCATCAAGTTCGAACCAACACAATTACCACAAAAGGCGCATAATCCCAATTTCATGGACTTGTCCCAAATGCTTCAATGTTATGATATTTAAAGCATTCATCCTTTTTCTTTAAAGTTGCAAGGTTTCTGGCCTTCACTACCTTTTCAGCCAGTGCATTCCAGATTCCCACCACACACTGAATGAAAATTTTTTTTTCCTAAATCCCTTCTGAATTTCCTGCCCCTTGCCCTAAAACTGTGCCCTCTCATGACTGACCCCTCAAGGGAAACAGCTACTCTCTAATCATCTTGTCCATACCCCTCAATTTTATAGACCACAATCATGTACTCCCTCAGTCTTCTCTGCTCTAAATAAACCAATCCAAGCTTATCTAGTCTCTTCTTATACCTCAATTTTTCCATACCAGGCAACATCCTGGTGAACCCCCTCTGTACCACCTCCAGTGCCATCACATCCTTCCTGTACTGAGGCAACCCGAGCTACACATAGTACTGTGACCTGATCAATGCTCTGTACAACTCCAAAATTACCTCCTTGCTCTGCCAACTTCAGGGATCTTTGAATAATTACCACAAGATCCCACTGTTCCTCTAAACTATGCAGTGTCCTGCCATTCATTAAATATTTCCTCATCTTGTTTCTTCTTCCAAAGTGCTTCATCTTGCACTCATCAGGGTTAAATAACATCCGCTACTGGTCTGCCCATCTGACCAACCCATCTATAACTTCCTGTGACGTTATCTTCACTATTAACCATGCTACCAATCTTGATGTCATCTGCAAATCTGCTTAACATTCCCCTGACATTTTCATCTATATTATTTATGTATGTAACAAAAACAACAAAGTTTCCAGCAGTTCTGAGGAAGTCACTGGGCCTGAAATGTTTTCTCCTTCACAGATGCTGCCAGATCTGCTGAGCTTTCCAGCAACTTTGTTCAAAAACAATGTTTCCAGTATTGATCCTTGTGGTACACTGCTGGACACTGGCCTCCCAGTCACTCAAACAGCTTTCTACCACTACCATTTGTGTCCTACTACTAAGCCAGTTTCTGATCCATCTCACCAACTTTCACCTAATTCCACGCACTTTAACCTTCTCAATCAGTCTGCCATATAGAACCTCGTCAAAAGCTTTATGAAACTCCATATAAACTACTTCAACTAAACTTCCCTCATCCATGCACTTTATCACATTTTCAAAAAAAATGGCATCCCTCTGACAAAGCCTTGCTGACTATCTTTAATTAACCCATGCCCTTTCAAGTATTAATTCGCTCCTTCAGAATTTTATACAATGATTTCCCTACCACTATTAGAAAACTCACTAGTCCGTAATTTCCTGATTCATCTCTACCACTCTTCTTAAAAAGTGGAACTACATTTGCCATCCTCCAGTCCTCTGGCAATTCCCCTGTGGCCAGAGAGGACATAGAACTTTGTGTCAGAGCCCCTGCAATTTCCTGCTTCTCCTACAGCAGCCCAGGATCCATTTCAAACATACAAGTGGATTTGTCTGTTTTTATGCCCGACAGAGGCTCCAATACCTCCCATTTCTTATGTCAAACCATGCAAGTTCTTCACAATCCCTTTTCCCCATATTCAGTTCCCATATTCTCCTTTTCCAGCATGAACACTGAACAGATGTATTCATTCAACACGCTTCCAATATCCTGCAGCTTCACACAGGATTACCCCTTGGTCCCTAATGGGCCCTGATCTTTCCAAATAAAAAATAATAAGATGTCTCTGTTGCCCTTGTATGAATGGGAAGGGTATTTGCCAATCTTGCAACAATCAGAAGAATCACACTGCTCCCCAAGCTGGCAAGATCTTGGGCTGAATCTTTTTACCATGGGTACAACATCTCATCCAGGATCTGCTGCCAAAAGAATCAATGCAGTTTCAGGAGAGGTTGAGGGGCTACTAAGATGGTGTTCACAGTTAGATAGCTCCAGAAGAAATACTAAAGAACAAAACATGGGTCTCTCTTGTTAATCTGACAGGGGTCTTTGAAACACAGTCAGCTGCGCAGGCCTTCATATAGGAATTGATAGATTTGGTCACTGTGAAAAATTCACCACAATAGTTGGCAGTTCTGTGATGACATGCTCACATAAGTCCTAGATAGTTAGTGAATCTCCAGTCACTTATTTTTAATTTTTTAAAAATTCATTGATAGTATGAGAGCATCGACCAGGCCAGCATTTATTGCTCATCCCCCACTGCTCAGAGGGCAGGTAAGAGTCTACTAGCTGTTGGTCTGGGTGGTCAGATGTAGGTCAGGCCAGGTAAGGTAAGGATTAGTGAACCAAATAGGGTTTTCCCAACAATTGACAATGATTGCATTGTCAGGCTCTGAATTCTAGATTTGTATTGAATTCCAATTCCTCTATCTGCTGTGATAGGAGTTGAACCTTAGCCTCCAGAACATCACCTCAGTCTCTGGAATAATATTCTAGCAATAATATCACTAGGCCATAACCTCCCCAAGGGGTTAAACAGCAGTACTGAGGAGGTGGGGAGGCTGCAGAAAGATTTAGACAGTTTAGGAGAGTGGTCCTGGAAATGGCTGATGAAATTCAACGTGAGCAAATGTGAGGTTTTGCACTTTGGAAAAAAGAATACAGGCATGGACTATTTTCTAAATGGTGAGAAAATTCATAAAGCAGAAGTACAAAGGGATCTGGCAGTGTTGGTCCAGGATTCTCTAAAGGTTAGCTTGCAGGTAGAGTCCGTGATTAAGAAAGCGAATGTAATGTTGTCGTTTATCTCAAGAGGGTTGAAATATAAAAGCAGCAATGTGCTACTGAGACTTTATAATGGTCTAGTTAGGCCCCATTTAGAATACTGTGTCCAACTTTGGGCCCCACACCTCAGGAAGGACATACTGGCGCTGGAGCGTGTCCAGCGGAGATTCACACGGATGATCCCTGGAATGGTAGATTTAATGTACGATGAACAGCTGAGGATCCTGGGATTGTATTCATTAGAGTTTAGAAGGTTGAGGGGAGATCTAATAGAAACTTACAAGATAATATATGGCTTAGAAAGGGTGGACACTGTGAAGTTGTTTCCGTTATGCAGAGAGACTAGGAGACATGGGCACAGCGTTAGAATTTGAGGGGGTAAATTTAAAACGGAAATGAGGAGAAATTTCTTCAGCCAGATCCTTGTGGAATTCATTGATACAGAGCGCAGTGGAGGCCGGGACGTTAAATGTCTTCAAGGCAGAGGTTGATAAATTCTTGATCTCACAAGGAATCAAGGGCTACGGGGAGAGTGCAGGGAAGTGGAGTTGAAATGCCCATCAGCCATGATTAAATGGTGTAGTGGACTCGATGGGCCGAATGGCCTTACTTCCACTCCTACGTCTTATGGTCTAAACAGTGCCATGTGCTGCTGACACCTTACATAGCATGTCTTTTGTTCCCTCTACCATGTTCTCTAATGCTTTCTGTTATAGTGATTACGCATCAAAATCAGGTATTTCATGGACAGGAAGCTGCTCAATCTGAAGTGACTTCAGGTAAAGGCCAAAGTCTCCAAAGGTATGTTTCACCATTTCCTGCTCACCAATGACAGTACACAACCAACCGGTTCAGAACTGATCGTGCAACGTAGCACAGAGTTGTTCTCCGCAGCAAGTGACAACTTCGGCCTCAAAATCAGTAAAAGAAACATGAAAGAAGGTATCAGCCTGCTCCAGGAAAACCCATCAAGCTCAAGATTTCAGAGATAATGGGAACTGCAGATGCTGGAGAATTCCAAGATAATAAAATGTGAGGCTGGATGAACACAGCAGGCCAAGCAGCATCTCAGGAGCACAAAAGCTGACGTTTCGGGCCTAGACCCTTCATCAGAGAGGGGGATGGGGAGAGGGAACTGGAATAAATAGGGAGAGAGGGGGAGGCGGACCGAAGATGGAAAGTAAAGAAGATAGGTGGAGAGAGTGTAGGTGGGGAGGTAGGGAGGGGATAGGTCGGTCCAGGGAAGACGGACAGGTCAAGGAGGTGGGATGAGGTTAGTAGGTAGCTGGGGGTACGGCTTGGGGTGGGAGGAAGGGATGGGTGAGAGGAAGAACCGGTTAGGGAGGCAGAGACAGGTTGGACTGGTTTTGGGATGCAGTGGGTGGGGTGGGGGGGGGGGGGGTGGGAAGAGCTGGGCTGGTTGTGTGGTGCAGTGGGGGGAGGGGACGAACTGGGCTGGTTTAGGGATGCAGTAGGGCATCTACTAACCTCATCCCACCTCCTTGACCTGTCCGTCTTCCCTGGACCGACTTATCCCCTCCCTACCTCCCCACCTACACTCTCTCCACCTATCTTCTTTACTCTCCATCTTCGGTCCACCTCCCCCTCTCTCCCTATTTATTCCAGTTCCCTCTCCCCATCCCCCTCTCTGATGAAGGGTCTAGGCCCGAAACGTCAGCTTTTGTGCTCCTGAGATGCTGCTTGGCCTGCTGTGTTCATCCAGCCTCACATTTTATTAAGCTCAAGATTTCAGTTCATTATCTAGATCCTGTCAGCTGGGCTAAGATTAGTCATCTCATTAGCACACACTCTCAAGCCATCTATATTGACAAAGAGCGCATATAAATATGTAAGTGTTGCCAAAGTAACTGCAGCTTTTTGCAGACTGGGAACATCAGTACAGGAATGAAGAT
Organism: Stegostoma tigrinum; assembly: GCF_030684315.1. Classification (NCBI taxonomy): domain Eukaryota; kingdom Metazoa; phylum Chordata; class Chondrichthyes; order Orectolobiformes; family Stegostomatidae; genus Stegostoma; species Stegostoma tigrinum. The sequence goes on from NC_081355.1 coordinate 33,966,139, forward strand.
ATGCAAGAATGTCCATCAAACTAGAGCAAACAGTCTTACCTACTCTGCTCCATGAATACGAGACTGACACTGTATCAGGTTCATGCAAAGAAATGCAACCACTTGCACTCAATTTTCCTTTGGAAGCTCCTGAAAATCAGCAGGTAGGATAATATACCATTTATTTAGGTGCTCACCCATGCTGGCACAGCAAACACGAATACTATAATGATTGGTTACTCAATTGGTTTGGTCATGTAACCAGAATGCGTGAGAATAAATTACCAAAGGGTGCTGTCATGGCTTGATTATCAGTTGTGCTTGCAGAGCAATTCATGTGAATGTGCGAAAAGCTACATTTATTCACACAAGTGGCCCTTTTCTTTGTAGGCAAATAGAATATGTCCAATAAGGGACTGTGGAGACAGCCAATCCCTTCTACATCCACATAGCAATCAGCACTCTCTTCACATGCTGTGTCAGTTGTTCCTCCTTTCTAGAGTTGGCTATTTTGTGCTTTACTCCTAATGAATGTACAGGAAAAAGTTTTCAACTTTATATCTCTTTGTAGCAATGTTTATTTAGGACAATATCTAAATAATAACACATACTTTGCTCTGAGAAAAACAGTAATCAGTTATTCTCTAGTTTAAAAGAAAATACAAGATCCCCTTCAAACATTACATGACAAAAGACAATTCAGAGTTCCACCCCAGTGACAACCCCAGAACCAGACCAACCACTCCCACCATACCTCTATTTTCAGGGACTCAAAGGGGAACAGATTTGCATAAATAATTCTGGTTGTTAATGCTCAGAATAATCTAGGCACCCTATTGATACATATAGTATTTTGAGGAACTCAGTAATCAGATGGCCAAGTGAGTACACACACACTATAAGTGGGTTTTTTTGACTGGCACTGCGTGGCTTCCCTAACAGCATTAACCTACTTACATTTACATGTATTAAATGTGAGTTCATTCATTCTTTATTACAGAGTTAAAATAGATGATAGTCACCTGCAACACAAAATACCAAAAGAAATAAAGGCAAAGATATCACTATTCTTAAGAATGTAAATGAATTTAATTTATTGTTAATGTGTGTTAAGCCAGGAGCTAAGTGCTATCCTAACTGTGATTTGCCTCCCCCTTCAAAGCATTTACAAAACATGAACTGTACAGTTTTGAATATACACATTACAATGAGATAAAGTACTGCAAGTTGGAAATATTTTCCAGGCTCCTAAGCTCTGAAGGATAGACAGACAGACAGGCAACATATAATCATCTAAACTGGCTCTTCTGTTTCTAAGAGATAGTAGGAAGTGCTGATGCTGGAGAATCTGAGAAAACACGGTATAGAGCTGGATGAACAGAGCAGGCCAAACAGCATCATAGGAGCAGGAAAGCTGATGTTTCGGATCGAGACCCTTCTTCAGAAATGGGAGAGGTGAAGGGGATTCTGAAATAAATAGGGAGAGAGGGGGAGGCAGATAGAAGATGGATGAAGGAGAAGATAAGTGGAGAGGAGATAGACAGGTCAAAGAGCAGGGTTGGAGCCAATGAAGGTGAATGTAGATGGGGAGTTAAGGAGGGGATAGGTCGGTCCAGGGAGGAGGGACAGGTCACGGAGGCGGGATAAGGTTGGTGGGTGGGAAATGGTTGAGGTGGGAGGAATAGTTATGGAGGCGGAGACTAGCTGAGCTAGTTTTGGGATACAGTAGGGGAGGGGATATTTTTATGTTTTACTTGGGAACCCTGCAACCCAAGGTTATCAATGTAGACGTTACAGGCTTCAAAATCTCACCTCCCCCGACCGCATCCCAAAACCAGCCCAGCTAGTCCCTGCTCCCTAACCATTCCTCCCACCTCAAGCCCCACCCCCATTTCCTACCCACCAACCTCATCTCACCTCCCTGACCGGTCCGTCCTCCCTGGACCGACCTATCCCCTCCCTAACTCCCCAGCTACATTCAACTCCAAATGGTCACAGCACAGGTGGAAGCCATTCAGCCCATCATATCTACTGCTGGCTTTTTGAAGGTCCAATTTACTTAGTGCCACTCCCCCATCACATCATGGATTTTATTAAAATTCTGCCTAATCTGGAATTCTACTCAAATTTGTTTTAATCAGAGGGGTTATTTAAGTAGATGCTCCGCCAATAAAATTCCAGCTGCTTTTCAATATTCAATTCCATTACTGCATTCAATGTAGCTAACTGACCCCATTAGATTGGAAGTCTGTCAAAAACAGGAAGTGCTAAAAATGTGCAGGAGGTCTAGCATATTCTGCAGAGAAAGAAACAGTTAACATTGCAAAACATGTATGACTTCTTGAGAACTACTTCTTTTCAGGTACTGAATTGTGTGCAGTATTACAAGTCATGTGTTTTGGAATAGAATTTATTTGACTGGAATGCTGATCCTATAATCTCTAAAAAGACTGCAAAATCTTTAAATGATCTGTTTGAACAAACTTGATCCAGCTCCCCTCCATTGCACTAGTCATTTCTTTCAAAATATCGGGCAACCAGGGCAAGAAAGAAAGCATGGACTTGTATTTACCTTATGCCTCATTACATCTATCAATGCCCCTAAATAAATCTTATTGGAATCTCAAAAAATAATCATTAAGTGACAGTAAACTCAGCACTCAATTTATACATCATTACACACAGATAAAATATTCAACCAGTGATTGCTGGAAAAGTTCAGGTGTGGCAGCATCTGTGGAGATAAATCAGAGTTAATATTTCGAGCCCAGTGCCCCTTGCACAGAACTGGATTTCTCTCCCCGGCTGCTGCCTGTCCTGCTGAGATTTTTCACTGATTTTTTCTGTTTTTGTTTCTGATTTCCAGCATCTGCAGTTCTTTCAGTTTTTATAAAATCAGTGAATTTATTTTGGTAATATTGGTTGAGGCTGTATTACAGAAAACAACTATTTTGTGATTCCAGCACAGAAAGAGGTCAGTCTGTCAAACCTATTTCTGTTCTTGCAAAATCAATTTAGGCTAGTTCCAATCTCTTCTCTTTCTCCAAAGCCCTGCAATTTCTTTTCCCTTCAGGTGGGCATCCAATTCCTTTTTAAAGTTATAAATGAATCTGCCTTCACTACTCTTCCTCGCAGAGTTTCAGATTTTAACCGTTTAATATATAAAGCAACTCTTCCTGATGTAGGAAGTAGCAAGAACTGCAGATGATGGAGTCAGAGACAACAGTGTTGAGTTGGAAGAGTACAGCAGGTCAGGCAGCATCAGAGGAGCAGGAAAGTTTTGGATTGGGACACTTCTTCAGAATTTTGCTGTTCCCAAAACATCAACTTTCCTGTTCCTCTGATGCTACCTTGACCTGCAGTGTTCCTCCTGCTCCACATGGTGTTGTCTCTTTCTAACATTAACTTTTGATTGCTAAAGAATCAAATTAAATCTTTATACTTTGGTTTTCCAATGGAAATTGTTTCCCTCTAACAACTCTGTGCAGACTGCTGATTTTGAAGACCTCAATCAAATCTCCTTTCACTCTTTCTTCTCTAAGGACAGCAACCCAAGTTCTCCACAGTCGAGTAACTAAAGTTGCTGGAGTCATTTTAAAAAAAATCTTTTTTGCACTCTCTCCAAAACTCTCATATACTTTCGAAAATATGGTGCCCAGAATTAAACACATGCTCAACCTGACTGTATTATAAATGTTCATTATAAATTTCTTGTTTTTTTTTAAACCATCTGCCTCTATTTATAGAGCCCAGAATATGTCATCATCACCATCTTAATTTGCCCTAAACCCTTCAAATATTTGAGCACATATACACCCAGATATATCTGTTCTTGCTCTCCCATTAGAACTGGACCAGTCCAGGATATCAGCACTCTTAACTGTTCTTCAAAATATGTCATGGGATTCTTCACATTCACTTGAATGACCAAAATATGCAGCGAAGATAGCCTGATCCACCAGGTAAACTACAGAAAAAACTTGCTATAGAAAAAGCAAGCTTGCTGTACGATGTCTTATTAAAACTAAAATTTTCATTCACCTTCAGTTTTAGGGTACAAACACACCTGAAACAATTAATAGCTCCTCCATACTATGGCATTTATTTAGGCCCTCTTGTGGTGCAGTGGAAGTGTCCCTACCCCCAGATCAGGAGACCCAGGTTCAAGTCCCAGCTGCTTGAGAGTTGTGTAATAACATCTCTGAACAGGCTGATGAGAAAAATAGGTGCAATCACTGACAAGAGTTCTTGTGGCTGAACTCTGAGCCAGGTGGCCTGGGTTCAAGTCCTACCTAGTCCAGAGATGTGTAGTAACATCTCAACAGGTTGATTAGAAAATATCTGGGGTCACCTCAGTCAGTGACAAACAAATGAAAGACAAACTCCCATCAATCAATGCAAATTATAGCCTTTGTTCACACATACAAGCAGTGTAAGAAAGAAATCACAATCTTTGTCACAGTAACTATCACAGGATCAAGGTAAAAAACTGACCAACAAGTGACAATATTGAAAACAAAATATTTTAATACAGCATACAATGAAACCATAAATTAAATATTCAGAGCCAACAATGATCTTTTACATACGAGCTTTTGTGCATTCGAGAGGGTCTAATACTTTGCTGGATTGAGCAAAGAGATTGCCAGAATGTACAGTTTTTTCAATAAAAAAAAACAAATAAGAAGCCACCTTTCCAAGAACTGAACATCAACAATTCAGTACAAATAGTAAACCATAACAGATAGCACTACACCAGTGGTTTCAATGCACTTATAAGTAATGAAGAACAAAAATGTAAATATCACATTTTGCATTAAGAAAGAAGATGGCACTATAAGTTGCAGGAAGAGATGACACTGATGAACTTATGAGAGATCATAAACACCAGCCTATTTAAATTGGCAAGTAAATCAGAAATGGAACTCTCTGAAAAGCCTTGAAATATATTAGATTAAAGGTCTTACATATTTTATACATAATTATAGTTGGTAGTAATGATGTTTATTATTCACCCCTGCTCTCTTTACTTCCAATGTTGGAACTGGAGGTTGGACTAAAAAGTGAATTTGATTAGTTACATCTAGAGATTAAAAAAGGTACAAATAAGGATTTCAATAAATGAACTCAGACAGGGATGAAGTGCACAATGTTCAGAGTTGGAAACAATGTAATGAGGGCAACATATATAAGGTCGACAAAAAATATTACGTTTGAAAGATGATGGGTATCTAAATGTTTTTCTTAAGTGGTCAATGAAATAACAGGAGCACATATCTTGGTACCACATTATTAAGAGGCCACATTTTTTGGACATTGGACTGAAAAAATGAAAAGGACTCTGCTTTTAAAAAGGGAAGAATGTGGAAGATGTTCACAGCTTGGAAACAAAACTAAGTGATGCATATGAAACAATGAGAAAACAAGGCATAGAGCTGGATGAACACAACGGGCCAAGCAGCATCATAGGAGCAGGAAAGCTGACGTTTTGGGCCGAGACCCTTCTTCAGAAATGGGGGAGGGTAAGGGGGTTCTGAAATAAAGAGGGAGGGGGGGAGGCGGATAGAAGATGGATGGAGGAGACAATAGATGGAGAGCAGACAGACTGGTCAAAGAGGCGGGGATGGAGCCAGTAAAGGTGAGTGTAGGTTTAGAGGTAGGGAGGAGATAGGTCAGTCCAGGGAGGACAGACAGGTCAAGGGGGCTGGATAGTAGGTAGGTGATGGGGGTGGGGCTTCAGGTGGGAGGAGAGGATAGGTGGGAGGAAGGACAGGTTAGGGAGGCAGGGACGGGCTGAGTTGGTTTTGGGATGCAGTGGGGGAGGGGAGATTTTGACACTTGTGAAATCCACATTGATACCATTGGGCTGCAGTGTTCCCAAGCGGAATATGAGTTGCTGTTCCTGCAACCTTCAGGTGGCCTCATTGTGGCACTGCAGGAGGCCCAGGATGGAAATGTTGTCTAAGGAATGGGAGGGGGAGTTGAAATGGTTCACGACTGGGAGATGCAGTTGTTTAGTGTGAACCAAATGTAGGTGTTCTGCAAAGTGGTCCTCAAGCCTCCGCTTGGTTTCCCTGATGTAGAGGAGGCCACAACAGGAACAGTGGATGCGGTATACCACATTAGCAGATGTGCAGGTGAACATCCGCTTCATGCAGAAAGTCTTCATGGAGCCTGCGCTGGGGGTGAGGGGGGAGGTGTAGGGGCAGGTGTAGCACTTCCTGCGGTTGCAGGGAAAAGTGCCGGGTGTGGTGGGACTGGAGGGGAGTGTGGAGCGGACAAGGGAGCCACAGAGAGAGTGGTCCCTCCGGAAAGCAGTTATGGGTAGGGAGGGAAAAATGTCTTTGGTGGTGGGGTCGGATTGCAGATGCCGGAAGTGTTGCAGGATGATGCGTTGGATCCGAAGGTTGGTGGAGTGGTATGTGAGGATGGGGAATTCTGTTTTCATTTTTATTACTGGTATGGGTGTGCGAGTGATGAGTTGTGGGAAATGCAGGAGACATCGTCGAGGTCGTTACTGACCTCTGGGGGCGGGGGAGGTGGGAAACTGTGGTCCTCGAAAAAAAAAGAAAATCTGGGATGTACGGGAGTGGAATGCCTCATATGAAGCGATGTTACTTTTTGAGAACGTAGAGGCCAGATAACATGGCACCATTTGTTGTGGGCTCAGGAGAGCTCAGCATAGCAAGAAATCCATGCTAATATACTACCTCCAGTCCAATGGGATGTTATTAAGTAGCCTAATCTATCAAATGCCTCCTGAAAAATCCAAATATATTACACCCACTGTTTCCCCTTTATATATCCTGTTCATTATTGCCTCAAAGAATTCTAATAAATTTGTCAGGTATGACTTTCCCATCATAAAGCCATGCTCAAATATTTCCAGCACAGCACCCCTTAAGTCATAACATGTCTTGCGATAACTGCTTATTTACTGACGAGCCCTAACTATGGTCACAGCTGTTAGGTTACAAATCAGGCTTTGGATATTGCTTGCCGTAGTTGATGACCACCCTGCCAAAGTTAAGGATCTCCCACACATGCAAACACAGAAGCTCAGCAGGTCTGGCAGTATCTGTGAAGAAAAAAAAAAAATCAGGATTAACCTTTCAAGTCCAGTGACCCTTCCTAAGAACTGTTGTGCCAAATCTGCTGAGCTTTTCCAACTACTTCTCTTTTAGTTCCTGATTTACAGCATTCAGTTTTTTTTCGGTTTTTTTTAGTAAGGATCTGTCACTTCACCTCACTTGCTTCTGGAAAACCCCTTATTATGAATTTTGATTATGTGAATATAGAGAAAGCTAGCACATTCCCAGCTTTTTCAAAGAAGGCAGCTTTCTTGAAGTTGCAACTGTGTGGCTGGAAGTGCAGCTCATGGTTAAATTTGATATCAAGGTTGTGAATAGATTGTGTCAGTCTCAGACAGTTGTCAGGGAGATAAATTGAGTCAGTAGCTAGGAATGGAAATGGAAAATGTTGGCTTCAGTCTTCCCAATAATTAAGTGAAAAAAATTTATGTTCCATTGGATAAGAATTCTGATAATTTAGCAGCAGTGAAGGTGCTGAAAGAGCGAATTGAGAGGTGAAGCTGGATGCTATCAGCATTTACATGCAACACATGAAAATGCTGTATTGTCAGATAATGTTGCCAGAACAGCACATAGATGAGAAATAGTAGGGCACCAAGATCTATGGAGGATGCCGGAGGTAACTGTGCAAGAATGGGAAAAGAAGCCATTTCAAGTGATGATAAAACGTGAGGCTGGATGAACACAGCAGGCCAAGCAGCATCTCAGGAGCACAAAAGCTGATGTTTCGGGCCTAGACCCTTCATCAGAGAGGGGGATGGGGGGAGGGAACTGGAATAAATAGGGAGAGAGGGGGAGGCGGACCGAAGATGGAGAGTAAAGAAGATAGGTGGAGAGGGTGTAGGTGGGGAGGTAGGGAGGGGATAGGTCAGTCCAGGGAAGACGGACAGGTCAAGGAGGTGGGATGAGGTTAGTAGGTAGCTGGGGGTGCGGCTTGGGGTGGGAGGAAGGGATGGGTGAGAGGAAGAGCCGATTAGGGAGGCAGAGACAGGTTGGACTGGTTTTGGGATGCAGTGGGTGGGGGGGGAAGAGCTGGGCTGGTTGTGTGGTGCAGTGGGGGGAGGGGATGAACTGGGCTGGTTTAGGGATGCAGTGGGGGAAGGGGAGATTTTGAAACTGGTGAAGTCCACATTGATACCATTAGGCTGCAGGGTTCCCAGGCGGAATATGAGTTGCTGTTCCTGCAACCTTCGGGTGGCATCATTGTGGCAGTGCAGGAGGCCCATGATGGACATGTCATCTAAAGAATGGGAGGGGGAGTGGAAATGGTTTGCGACTGGGAGGTGCAGTTGTTTGTTGCGAACTGAGCGGAGGTGTTCTGCAAAGCGGTCCCCAAGCCTCCGCTTGGTTTCCCCAATGTAGAGGAGGCCGCACCGGGTACAGTGGATGCAGTATACCACATTGGCAGATGTGCAGGTGAACCTCTGCTTAATGTGGAATGTCATCTTGGGGCCTGGGATGGGGGTGAGGGAGGAGGTGTGGGGACAAGTGTAGCATTTCCTGCGGTTGCAGGGGAAGGTGCCGGGTGTGGTGGGGTTGGAGGGCAGTGTGGAGCGAACAAGGGAGTCACGGAGAGAGTGGTCTCTCCGGAAAGCAGACAGGGGAGGGGATGGAAAAATGTCTTGGGTGGTGGGGTCGGATTGTAAATGGCGGAAGTGTCGGAGGATAATGCGTTGTATCCGGAGATAATTCAAGTGATGCTGAAGAGGCTCAAGACATTAATATGAGCAACCACGTCAAACACTGCAAACAGATCGAGAAGCTTGGGGAAGAATAGTTCATTTATATCAATGTCACATAGGGCATAATTTGTGACTTTGATAAGAGCTGTGTCATACCGTGGCAGTGATAGAAACTCGACTGGAGAGATTCAAAGTGATAATGGGAACTGCAGATGCTGGAGAATCCAAGATAACAAAATGTGGAGCTGGATGAACACAGCAGGCCAAGCAGCATCTCAGGAGCACAAAAGCTGACGTTTCGGGCCTAGACCCTTCATCACAGAGATTTAAACACAGTTTCGGAAAAGATGGGCATAATTCAGCAGGCAACATCACATTCAAGAACTCTGGAAAAGAAAGGGAGATTGAAGGCAGGATGATGAGATAAAGGACAATGGGATTACGTGTTATTTTCTTAATGGAGCAGAATTATGATGGAAGATTTAAAGGCAAACTGCAAAGCACCTGAAGAGATAGAACAGTTAATAACATCAGCTAACATGTGGAGCAGTACAGCAATATGGGTGGTAAGCAATTCAGTGGAAATCTACGCATTTAAATGATTCAGGCTCACATGTATAAAGGTCAATTCCATTGGATCTCATTCAGAAAATTGCTCAAAATTATATTTCAAGAGATTATAAACATTCATATTTCCAATCAGATTTGAAAAGTTCAAGTTAAAAAGAGGAAAATGCAGCATTTGCACTGAAAGAAAAAGGTCCATTTATACTGCATTTTACTGCCAAAAAGTTCTTTCAAAGTGTTGTCACTGCTGTAACATTGATAAAGCAGTAGCTAATACTCCCTACTGACAGCAGTGTGATATTGACCAATCTATTTTTCTAACATTGATTAAGGGATAAATGCTGACTAGAATACCAGGGAGAAAGCTCCTGCTCTTCTACAAAGTAGTGTCATGGATCCTTTTACATTCACCCAAACGAACAGATGGAACATCATTATATTATCTCGAATCAATGTAGTGTTCAGACCCTAGAATGAGAAGTGAGAAGAGACAGGAAAGAGGGAGGTTTAACCTCAGTACGGTAGCTTAGTTGACTTTTGCACATTTCCAGCATTTTCTCTTTCATTCCAGATTTTGGAAAAAACAAGCATGATTCAAGAATTTCTGGAGTTTGCCTGATCTCACAGTGGGCGGGCTGGAGAGATAAGAGAGAGAGATAGAGAGCTAGACTGAGATAGACAGAAAGAGATAGAGAAAGAGAGAGACAGAGTGACAAACAGAGTTAGAGCGAGAGAGATAGAGAGAGATAGAGAAGCAATCCGATTGAAAAATAAAATATCTGGTCACAAACCCAAGAAACTCTTCTTGTCTACTGGACACATTACAATACACATGACATAAAATTGGGATGGACCAAACCAATGTCAACATTTAAATGGATACATTTATAAAAGAAATATATATTCATGAGAAACTAGATTAGTAGTGTTTGTTTAAATACTGACATTAAAAAACTAAGGCTAGATTAAACAGCACACCTTCTCAACGTCCAATGATTATCACGTTGCCCCAATTATATTTTATACATGCACGCATATAAACATACAAGACTCAGAATTGGTGATCTTTTCCTACCAAGAGAACCGAGAATATGTGTGAGAAAGCGAAGGCAAAACTGTTCAGCTTTTTCTCCTGCTTAAGTTGGTGCTATCAGGTGTGGCAGCATGGAGAAGCATGTTAAGGATGCTTGCTAAACTCTCAGTTTGATGTTTTGTCATTTGTTTTAGTTCTATGTTCTTACTTGGTTTTAACTTAACAGCTGTAACTTTTGCAATGTAGGTGTTTTTTAGCATCAAGTATCAGACTGATAGGGGTTGTGGAGTTATCAACAACACAACATCTGCCTGTGCTGATAGATGGCTGTATGGCAACATCCTAGACCATGACACTCATCTTCCTGATGCTGATATTCAAACACGTTACAGGCATGCAAGTATCCATCTATTTGTTGCTGCATTCAAGTGCATCCAGCCAAGATCTGCAGTCTGATAAAGGCAACATCAGTTAATACTTTTCCCATGACGCTCAACAGGAAGATGGCTCAACAATTGCTGCAATCACTGCAGTCACCCTTTATCTTATATAGGGCCATAAACTTTGAATTACTCATATCAAGGGGCACTGCTTTCCCATTCCAGCAGAAACATAGAATTTCACACAGATGCTGCAACAATGCCAATTTCCCCTGTAATTTGCCTGTTTGGCATACTTTTGCTATGTGCCCTTAGTGCTCACGCAAATGCCTTATGCAAAGCAAACATCTGGTGATAACATTACTGTCAAAAATATGAGCACTATGCAACTGGAATTTGTGGCCAATTGCTTGAAATCTTCAGACCACTCATTATTCATACATTTTGCGCTTAAACACACTGTCATACAGCACAGAAACAGTCCCTTCAGTCCAACTTATCCATGCTGATCAAATGTCCCAAACTAAACTGGTTCTACTTGCCTGTATTTGGCCCATATCCCTCTAAACTGTTCTTATTCATGTACTTGTCCAAACGTTTAAATGTTGTAGCTGTTGCTGCATCAACCACTTCATCTGGCAGTTCATTTCACATACGAACTACCTTTTGTGAAAAAGTTGCCCCTCAGGCCCCTTTTAAATCTTTCTCCTCTCACCTTAAAATTATGCCATCTAGTTTTGAACTCCCTTATCCTGAGGAAAAGACCTTTTCTACTGACTTTATCTATGTCCTTCATGACTTCATAAACATCCACAAAGTCACCCCACAACCAGCTATGCTCCAGTGAAAAATGTCCCAGCCTCTCCAGCCTCCTCCTGTAACTCAAACCCTCCAGTTTCAGTAACATCCTTATAATTCTTTTCTGCACCCTGGAACTGCTAAAGTTTCTGACTTTACAAATTTGTGTGATCTGGATATTTCACCGCGCTCTCAGAGCATCTTCTTTCAGCTTAAAGACTAGTAATTTGCTGGGCTGAAGACTGTTGACTTTGATTCTCTTTCTGATTCTCTTGACAATCTAAAGGCAGTAAATCCCTTCTGCTATCATCAAGGTCATCTTTAGGTTTCAAAAGTAAGCTATTGTGTCACAGATAAATCATTCACTTTTAATAGCAAAATGCTACCTGTGCCAGTGAGGTTTCTGTGCTCCACAGGACTGATGAGGACTTTTAGTTTCTGGTGCCTGCCTTACACACTGTACTGGTTTCTTATGCAGGTTATTTGAGATTCTGTACTTTAAGAATTGAATGGACTCTACTGATCTTTTTTGCCAAGGTTGATCTTCTTCTCTTTGGATTGATGTGTATTGTTACTGGACTTCTGCTTTACTAACAATCTAAATGGATCTTGCTAGAGTCAGTTCTTCTTTGGACAGTAATATGTCTGATAAAGATTATTCAGCAGTTTACAAAAATTCTCTTATGAATCTTGATTTTAAGACACCAAAGTCTCATTTCACAATTGATCTGTAGAAATTATTAATGAAATCGCATATGACCCCCCCTACATACTTAACTCTGAGGCAAAATATTGTTCTGTCAAGAACTTTATTATTTCAGAGCTTCAAGTAACTGAAGTCTGTCATTTTTTCTTCACAAGTATCAGCTACTTCTTTAACCCCACGGAGAGCTATAACATAATCAGATACATACCAATTGTGTAAATAAGTGCATTCACTCGTTCAGCTTCTGATTTAATATCAAATTTAGGAGTTATTCTGCATATCAGAGAAAGTGGTTCCTCCAAGATGTCCAATTCTGTGTTCTATTTGGTCTACCTTTGAAATTAAACATTCCTGGCATTATTATTTTTGATATCTTCCAAATGTGAATATATAGTTCGCTTAAAAGATTTTCATTTTGCAGCAAAAGCAGTTCTGCTGATTTTTTCTGCCATATTAGTTAAGCATTGTTTTGTGGCTAAAATTGAAGAATTTCTGCCTTATCCACAGCTTTACTATATGAATCCAACTGTCAGGTGCTTTAATAAATGATGTGCAGTTTAATCACGGTTTACTAAGTGATTCTTCCTTGCAGATTAAATAAATTACTACATTAAAGGAACTAAGGATGCTGGAAATCTGAAACAAAAACAGTAATTGCTGGAGAAACACAAGAGGTCAGACAGTATTTGTGGAAAGAAATCAGAAGTAAGGTTTCATGTCTAGAGACCTTTCTTCAGAACTGAGAGCATCTGGAGAGAAAGTGGTATTTGTCTTGATGGCCAAGGGAGGGGGTAAATGAGTGAGTCGATAGGTGGGACAGAACCAGAGACACAGTGAAAAAAGGGACTGTTGATATTAAACCAAGAAAGAACAAAATCTAGATTAATGATAATGAGGATTATGAATGGGTGAAAATGATTTGGTTTTGCTGAAAGCAATCCATGTCAGGCCCTGGGATATGGCATCCTCACACTCCTGTAAAGGCTCCATTGCATTCACCCAGTTTCTTCCTCTGCATCACATCTTTTCAGATGATACCACCTTCTGTAGGAAGTTGACAGGAATGTAAGAATGTACACCTTTTTCCTCAACCAAGGACTCCCCTGATCACATGGGTGACAGCACCCTTAGCTGTATCTGACCCTCTTGCTACATTTCTGCCCTCACCCTTTTTTCTTCCCTCCCACAGCAATGATAGGGTCTCCTTGACACTAACTTTCCACCCACCAGCCTCACATCCAAAGGATTATAGGACACATTTTGTTCACTTCCAGCGAATGCCACCACCAGACATGTAGTCCCATCCCCTCCCTTGTCAGCTTTCTCCAGGGACTGTTTACTTCAGGAAACCCTGGTCCACTTCTCATCAACTCCCAACACACCTTCAAGCATCATCTGGAAACAAATTTTAAATTCCATGTAACTTCTATATGATACCTGAGGTCCTATAATGGTTCCTAAGTTTCTAAATTTAGTCTAGCATCCTTTCCTCCACTACTGAACTGGTTGAAATCCCACGAAGAACATGTTTACAAGTATCACTTGCAGATTTTAGTATTAGAAAAGTAGTCCTGAATTACAGAACAGCATGACATCTAATATTTTCAATTACTGGATTATGATACATCTGTATTTACAAGGAACTAAAGTGCTGATTTTAGGTAAAGTTTTTAACTCCATAAATCTCATTAAATAGAATAAAAAGGTCTTCTTATACCAAAGTGAATCAATCTTGATCTAGTTTCTTCAAGTTTCTGGAAGACCAGGACTAGCTAAGCTCTTAGTTTATTTACATTTTACAAGAAGTGACACAGAGTGAGCTCGGTAGCCTGCTGTATGATTCTACGACTTTTTTTTGGTGTACTCATTTGAAGAGTATTGCTGTTTCTTCACCCCTTGAATAACTGTCCTCAACTTAGCCTAAGATGTGTTGTCAATGTCATGCACCACCACATGCACATTCTCAATCTCTCCTTTACACAACACTGACTCAGCCTAGCTCAAAGCTGTCTTGATCTGTGTTCTTGTTCCATCTGCCCTTTCACCTCCTCCCTTCTCACAATCCAACTCCCCAAATATTCCTTCAAGCAAACAGCAATTCACATGCACTACATTTCATTAAGTATACCATATTCAGTGCTCATGGTCTCCTCTGCATTTTGCAGACTACACACTGACTCAGACTGCTTTGTGGAACATCTCCATTAGGTTTGCAGACATAATCCTGGCTTCCAGTCACTTATCATTTTAATTCTCCACCTTGCTCCTATGATGGACTTTTCTGTCCATCATCTGCCAGTATTCCAGTGAAGCTCAACACAAGTTCAAGGGACAACATCTTATCTTTCAATTTAACAATCTGCAATCTCTGGATTCATCATTGCATTCACAACTTTAGATCATATCCTCTTCCTCCATCTTGTTCTGTGCTTTTATTTCCTTCCCCTGTTACTCACTTTTGTTTTGCTGGGCTGGTCTTCCCTTCATATATTCCTTTACTCCTTCAATGTATTCAGAAAAAAAAAACTGTGGCATTTCACACCTCATTTGAACACAATCTTTGTTTCTTCACGACATTCGTTAAGATTCTCTTTGGCTGTTCTATCATGAAATCTTTTGCTTTTTAATCTCCCCTGGTCTCACAGACCTTCTTTGTCATTCTTCCTGTCCCCTCCTTCTTTCCACTAGCTTAACAGGACAACATGCATTGCCATATTCATGGTCATTTTAATAAAAAGGCGTACTTTGGTTTGTCTCCACAGATACAGCCCAACCTGCCCCTTTCTTAAGAACTTTTGTTCTTATTCCCAGCCTTTAATCGATTCTTCTGCTCCAGTACAAACATGGCTGGTTCAGTCAAATTTCCGGTCAGTAGTTATCATAAGTAATGAGTACAACTGTTGACCTAAGAAATTCCATGTCACTGGTCATGGGTTCTAAGAGCCTTTGTGTGGCTGATGAACGTGGTCCTGGAGCTGCTTCTCCAGCCACACATTTGGCAGGATTTTCTGGGAGGTTGTCCTTGTCTCAAGATCGTCTGCATCCTCTTCTCTGGTTCTTTTTTCCATACTTTCTCTTGCTATCCCTGCATACCCAGGTTTCCTCTAAGTCAGTTTCTTCTGAATGAAGCTCTCTCATGCATTGATATCTATACTGCATTTCTTGGCAGAAGCCTTCAGGAAGGCCTTGAAACATTTCCTTTGCCCTTCTCTTGTTGATGTGCCTTCCTTGAACTTGGTTTAGAGAATTTGCTTTGTTGTTGGAAGTCAGGTATCCTAAGCATTTGGCTAGTCCAGTGGATAATCTTGGTCTTGGATGATCATCGCCTTGTTGCTGGTGCAATTCGCTGTTTCAAGGGTGCTGATGATAGTATGCCTGTCCTCCCAAGTGATGCACAGAATCCATTTCAAGCAATGTTGATGGTACTTCAGGAGTTTTGAGATGGTTTCTGTACATAGTCCAAGTTGCAGAACCATACAGAAAAGTCAGAAGGATGACTGTCTTATACATAAGAATCTTAGTATCAACCCAGAAGTCATGGTCATCAAAGACAGTGCTTGCAGATTAGATGTGATATTGAATTTTCACATCAATATCAGACTTGGAGAGAAAGCTTCCCAAGAAAGGGAAATGTCACATGTTTGGGAGGATTTCTCCATTGATCTTAATGAAGGGATGGACTAGAACTGAACCTAGGACAGGTTTTAAAGGTTTTGAATCTTCTTGGAGGTTGAGGCTGAGGCCAATTCTTCGATAATCTTCCATGAAGGCGTTAAGTGAGGCTTGATGGTTCTCTTCCAAGAAGCAGAGATGACATTGTCATCTACACTGAAGTTCCACAAGAAAAGCACAGTAGTTTTCTTCTTGGATTTCAACCAGCTGAGGTTGAAAAGTTTTCTGTCCTTCCTGTAGACAATGTCCACACCCTTGCTGCTATCACATTACATCAAAGAGGAGATGGGGAATATTGATGGATTTCACTGACTAGCTGGCCTTTGACAGGATCTTTCATAGCACTTCTCAACTGACTGAACCTTGATCAGGTCAATAAAGGCTATGTAGAGTGGTTGGTGTTGTTCCTGGCATGTCTGTTGGAGTTGCCGAGCAGTAAAAATGTGCCCATTATTCCATGGTTTGATCAGAAGCTGTATTGTCTTCAGGAATTATTTCCTCAGAGACTGGGAAAAGGTTTCCAATGAGGATTTGGGTGATGATCTTCATGGCAACGGAGGGAAAGGAGATTCCTCAATAGTTTCCATAGTCTACTTTGTTTACTTTCTTGGAGACGTTGACAATGGCAGCATTTTATCTCTTGCTGGAGTTGGAGTCACTGCCTGGCCCTTAGGAGGTAAGTAACAATTCATCCATGCATCAATCCAAGGTGAATGTTAACCAAGCCCTGCTGTATGTTGGCACAGGAATTTCTATCAGTATGAAGAGTTTTAAATATCTTTTAACATTATGATGAAGCAACAAAAGATATCTGAACCTACGGCTCAGCCTGAAAGCATTCATACGCAACAATGAACTGAGGCTGAGACAAATGACCTCCACAGAAGCCACAGTCAAAACATATTCCTTTGAGCTAAGTATATCTCTATTCAGTACATTGCTTTACCCTGATTCTAATGTTGCTAGATCCCCCGATGTCACACTCTATCAACTCTGGAACACCTTGATTTGAGGTATGGCTTCTTCTGGAGTCATGTGCTGCTGACCAGCATTTTGTAAAAGATTACGCTTTGTAATGCAAAGTGTATGCTGGAAATGCAGAGTAATAGCACAATTTGCATACAAGCAAGCATGTTATGAAAATAATAGCAGTAGAAATGGTGCTCTGCACCAAAAATTGACTAAAATGGAAAGAAAAATCTGGAGAGATTTAAAAAGGGCTGAATCAGTCACAAGTTTTACATCATTATATGAAGTTAAGACTTTCCCCAGTAACTCCTTAACGAAGAACAGTGCATCTTGTGAGCTTGTATCTAACAAGGTGTTTTACCTGATGCAGTAATATTTACGTTATCTCCTGTAACATAAGAAAGTTATTCATATGTTATCATGGAATTTGGGAATCGTAGAATCCCTATAGTGTGGAAAGAGGCAGTTCAGCCCTTCAAGTCTGCACCAACCCTTCCGGACCCAGGGTCCCGACCTTACCCTCATAATCCCACATTTACTGCAGCCAATCCACCTGACCTTCACATCCCTGGGCATTTTGGTACAGAAGAATCCAACAATCTTTTATTACAATTAACCATTAATTATAAACATGACATTCCTCAGGCACATAAGTGTCTGAGTTAACATTAAGCCCTTAAGTTACACAGAGTGATTTGCTTCAAGTAATCTGAGGTAAGTTAAAACAGGAGATCTTTATATCCTCAGATCACATGCTATGAAAGTAATAAAATCACAAATGTATCTCTGAAGGGATTATTGACATACAAATGATGAGCTGTAACACAACAATCACTGCTAGAGATTTGCAATATTGGTTTCATCAGACTGTTTTAAAATGTACATTTGCAGCATTCTAACAGTAAGTAGCTCTGTCAATTCTGCATTCACAATATATTGTTAAGATACTGCAACATTATGGCTACATGTACCAGGTACACTGACTTTCTTTCCTAATTCATTCAATTCCCATGGCAACCTGCCTGGTACCGCATCAGATACTGATTACGCTCCGACACAACTTGAAATCATAACAACCGACCTGACCCAAATTTAGTACAGGACTGCATAAACTACTTAAAAAGGCAATTCCGTTATTTGACTATTCAATTTTCATCTCCATTAACAGCACTCCTTTCGAATCCAGAATTCAAAAATATTAAATTTAACATATTTCAGACTGCCATTTAGTAGGAATCATTTAATTGTGTACAGAGCCATCAGATAAATTCAGTATGAATATATCTCGTGAATGGCCGTATTAGCCAAAATATAATAGCATACATGTACGTACGGTTGCCATATTTCTCGAAGAAAGCGAATAAACTAATATATTCAAAATTAAAACAATGGCCTTAATTTATTGTTGCTGTGTTAAAATATTGTGTTCTAATCACACATTGCTTAAAACAGGTTAATATCAAGCAAATCAGCACTCGTGACAATTCACCAGGGCCATTAATTTAATTGCAAAGTGGACAGGCAGCCTCCAGCTATGTGTTTCTGCTGACAGCAAACTCATATGGTGGTACAGTTAGATGCAATAAGCTCACAAAACATCTGTCGCTCCAGTGACCCAAAAACAGAAGAAACTACAGTACTTTAAAATGAAATGTTAAGTGGTCATAACCTAAGATCTGTTATATATTTTATTTAGAGCTGTAGCTATTTAGCTATTTAGAGATTACCCTTCATCCTAACATGGAAGATTGGAAAAGGAAAGCTGAGGTGTATACAGTGCAAAGCTAGAATGATCTATTCAAACAAATAGGTCACAAATATTATCTTGCACCTACCTAAAATGAGCAACATGATCATAATAATTCATCTTTTTCCAACATTTCAGCATTCACTTTGTTTACAAAACCACATTCTAATTAGCTTCTTAAAATAAGAAATTAGATAGGTTAAGGCTTTTCGAACTATATCCCTTTAGTCACATGAGCCTCAAATCCTGGAAGCATGGGCAATTGGGGGTCCTGTTTGTGAGGGATAGTAAGAACTGCCGATGCTGGAGTCTGAGACAACACAGTGTGGAGCTGGAGTATAACAGCAGGCCAGGCAGCATCTGAGATGCAGGAAAGCTGATGTTTTGGTTCATGACCCCTCTTCTGACATGTGGGTGGGGAAGAGGGCTCTGGAATAAATATGGGGTGGTGGGTCAGGGTGGAGAAGGTAGGTGGGATGGTGATAGGTGAGTGCAGGTCAGTAGTGGTGGGGATTGATGAGTAAGCTGGGATCAGCCGATAGGTGGGAGAGAAGATGGGCAGGTCAAGGGGGGCGGAATAAAGAGGGACTAGGGAAGGTAGGTGGGATGGCAAGAGGTGAGTGTAGGTGGGCAATGGTGAGAATTGGTCAGTGAGGTGGGAGGAGCAGATAGGTAGGAGAGAAGACAGACAGGTTAAGGAGGAGGGGATGAGAGGGAGGGTTGGCCATGGTATGAGGCCAGAGGAGGGGAGATTTGTTATCATGGATGATAATGGAATAGTGTAGGTTAGATGGGCTTCAGATTGGTTTCATAGGTCAGCGCAACATCGAGGGCCAAAGGGCCTGTACTGCGCTGTTATGTTCTATGTTATAAAGTCCACATTGAGACCATTAGGTTGTAGACTCCCAAGGGGGCATATGAGGTACTGTTTGTGCTAATTTCCTTAAAGTCTATTCTTTAAAGTATACCTCAGATAAATTAAAATCCATTAAACCTACATGAACATCAACTACTTAAGACAGACGAAAACTAACATGGTTGTGTTGATCGAATCTTTACATACAGCCCGAGGCCTCACGTATACACCTATGTGACCCACAAAGACAATAAGTAGCCTTGGATACTGTCATGGTATCACATGGTGATAGACATGGTGACAAGATTTCACATTTTGAATTACAACATTTGCTAGGGTTTGGAGATTTCATTGGTTTCACTTCATAATCTTAATCTTATTAAAGTCCTCAAAGCTCAAGTAGAGGCATCTCTTTGCCAAAACTTAGAACAGCCAGCAAGAAGTGCACCACAATTAAAATTTAGTCTTCATTATCAGGTATTCAGGGGAGATACTGCTCGCAGGTTAATATCTAAGGATATTGCACATGAGGCTAATGGCACATGGTGAAAATATGCATGGCTGTATATATGGATATATTATCCATAGCAAACTACAGTTAATCCAGAATTTCACAAGGCTAGGAATACAATAAACGCTATATACTTTCCAAAGATATTTATTAACTTTATTGCAAAATTACAAATTTTCACTTTCTAACAGAGGTTACATTCAAACCAATTCAACCCAATTCCCTTCTCCACCTCCTATTCATCACCTCTCATACACAACAGTGAACTTATTGGAGTGAATCCTGTCATGGTTCCAACATTAGGAAAAATGTCAAAAGCATGGAAAGAGTACAGAATTCTTAAGTGGGAACTACAGTATCATGAATGATGAATAGTTCTGACAACAAGTTATACATTCGCCCTGTTTTTCTCAGAAAGGACCATAAGACTTAGGACGAGAAGCAGATGGTTAGTTGTTAGGCCCTTCAAGCCTGCTCTGCCAGTCAATAAGATAATGGCTGGTCAGGTAGTAGTTTCAAGTCCTTGTTCTTTTCTGTTCACTTTAACTTCCTTGTCTATCAAAAATCTATACCAACTTGTGTTTAAATAAATTCAAAGGCTCAACTTCTACTTCTTTCTAGAGGAAGAGAATTCCATAGACTAACAATCCAAAGAGAAAAATTCTCTTCATCTCTGTCTTAAACGTGAGATTTCTCCTTCTTAAACTCTGTCTGCAACTTTTACTCTCCCTCATGACAGGGAATACCATCCAGTAGCAACCCTATCAAGTTCTCTTAAAATCTTAAACATGTTTGAAAATGATAATATCTTATTCTTCTAAACTCCAGTGAGACTAGGCTCTAGCTGTTCAATCTTTCTTTCTTCATCTCAGGAATAAGTTGAGTTAGCCTTCAGTAAACTACTTTATATGCAATAATATATTTTGCTCAAATAAGGAACTCAAAACTGCTTAGAATAAGCTATCTGCAGTCTCAACAAGGCGCAATAAACTTTCCTCACTTTTATATTACATTTTCCTTGCAAATAAATACCAATATCAAAATTGTATCACATTCCACCTTTGGGACTATTTCAAGGAACAAGTCTAATTCTGCAGAATTAAGGTATTCACAGTTGCCAAATCCTTTCTGTAGTTTGATAATTCCATCTTGAAAAATTCAAACATGAACCAGTCAAAAAAAGGAAGTTTTTTTTAAGTTTAATACTTCTAATTTGATTTGCAATATCTTATCGGTTTAAATAGGTATTGTGTAGTTTGTTAGATGCTTTATTGACTGCACTCCTGCAATTTCATATCTTGACTATCGTTCGAGCCATTTGCAATAATGTTAACTTTTTAGGGGCACAATATATAGTGCACTTAATCATTTGCCTCCTAATCACTTGTTGTACCTGCATATTAATTCCCTACTGACATTGTCAGAGCTGCTGAATATTTCCAGCATTTCTGTTTTTATTTCAGATTACCAGCATCCATGGCATTTTCCTTTTGGACTAGAGAATTGCATTTCTTTACACAGTACTGATATTTAAAAGGTGATCTGATAGGTGTTCAAAATTATAAGTGTTGTTCAGGAAGTCAATAGGGGAAAACTATGTCCATTGGTTTTTGAGCTGTAAATGTATCATTACCAACAGAACAAGAGGGTAGGATCATTAGAACATCTAAAAGTCTTGTGAAAAACTGGTAGAAGAAAATACATAATATAACATTTCAAAGGGAGGAAAGTACAAATTTCAAACGTCAAAATTTAAAAGGTATGGTTAAAGGGCAGAGGAATAGGGCTATTTGCTTAGCTCATTCAGAAAGCATGTCAGACACAATGAGGCAAGGTGATCTTGTAAACTGAAAATATCTATGTTGCATTCCAGAAATATAAATTAATCAGACAGAAACTAATGATATTTAACAAATTAAGTGAGATAAATGAATAAGTAAAATTCTGCAACATATAAAGCTTAGAACTAATTTGAATGCTCCACAAGCCAACTTCCAAATTAGAGGAAGTGAGTGTAAAACTAAGTCAATCTCTGTGTATATTCACCAGGAAGTCACTAGGCAGAAGAGGTGATAACACGAGAAAAATATATTCATATGTTTATTCAGGTAAAGTTCTTTGAAAATATTTCTAACCAGTTACATTCCTTTGCTCTCCCCCCAATGTCCTGCAAAGTACATATCCAATTCCATTAGAAAATTATTGAAGCTGCTCACATCACATCCTTTAAATTATATTCTGGATCATTACTCTCTGCATAAAAAAGTAGATTCCTTTCAAAGGCTAAGAAAAATCTTCAAATATATTTTTCTCCTACATCAGTTCCTCCATACAATTTACTATTAATTCTCTTCTGTGGCTTCCTCAAACAACAAAAAATGAATTTTCAGTTCCTCACAACAAATCATTCACTGGCAGGCCCTATATTTTCATCTTAGTTTAGAATCTGGAGGTTTACTTACCTATCTAACTAAGTAACAAATTGGCACACCTGAATTCCTTTGGCTGTCCTGTATATTATTACTGAAAGTTAGGACAGTGATTCTGTTTACACAGCATATGCATACTGAACGGTTAAATGCACTATGCATTGTGCCCCAGAAAAATTAATATATTGCAAATGGCTTAAACATCATTCACAGACAGCACTTGAAATTTCTGGAGTGCAGCTAATAAAAGCATCTAACAAACTGCACAATACCTCTTTAAACCAAAAAAAATCGCAAACTAACTTAGAAGTGTAAACTTTAAAAAAATACAAATTCTTAGTGGAACATGTTTGAAATTTTAAATCCGAAATTTGCAACCATCGACATCATCATTTTGCAGAATTAGGCTTAATCCTTGCGATATTCTCAACATGGAATAAGCATGTGATACACTTTTTCACAAAGACGAAAAAAGCACTCACTATTCCTTAGAATATTTGAAGTCATGGGAAACTGCTGGAAAATTGATTTCAGACAAATCGTATCAGCATTCAGTTAGATGAAAGCCGAACAGCTTGTCACTTTCAGGCTAATTAGTCTCCTGAAACATGCAATGGCCCACTTAAGATTCCCAAGAGAATACTCCCCTTAAGTGTAAACTGTCATAAAGAAATATATCGAGTTAGTCAAGCCTGAGACTCTCAAAAGCTTCTGAACAGCCGAGACCGCCTCTTATAAGCCCCCAGCCTCGGGGCCGTAATTCAGAAGGTCGTTCCTTCCCATTCCATCTCATCATGCTAAAAGCATTCTTGTGTTTCTGCACAGTTTAATAGCCCGGGAAGAAAAATAATAAAAGCAACGTTTGTAAAAGGTACCAGATTTGCCACAGCGACTTTGCATTTTCCCAAATTCACACCATTGGTTCACTATAGACAAGGCCTTTAGCTACCTGCTAAGAATCATCTTATTGTGATGCCTGCATGATTTCTTGCATGCTAATTACAGAAGCCCGAAATATGATTTAAGATTGTAGAAAACATGTGACAGCTCCATCACAAAATACAACGTTGAGTCAAACTGTTGTTCTAATCCGTTACAAAACCTATACATTTGAAAAGTGCTATGTCAACGTTCACACTCGCCTACTGGTTATCCTTATTTTGGAAAGAGACCCCAAGAAAGCAGATGGTTGAATGGGAAGGTAGAACCGAAAGCTTCATCAACAAGCAAGCTCTGATTCACAATCACTTGTCTCCGGAACGCGCATATCAAATCTTTTATTTTGGCAGAAAGGGGTGAAGAGAAGCTTTACTGTTCACTTTTAGGAACAAAAACAAAACTTAATGCAAAACGCCTCCAAATTTACCTGTCGTAATTTGTCTGTGGTCTTGTGGTGATCTGCTGTAATAAAAAGGAGAGGGGGGGGGTTGAACGTTTTCCCCACACGGTGCTTTCCTCCAGGTTGTGTATGGGCTCGCGGACAGCCGCAGCCCTGCTCGTGCTCGTGCTCCGTAACCGACCGAATGATTGACAGCCCAGAGGCGCGCGAGCCACGGTTCGTCCTCCCGCTTTATTCCGAATAAAGGCACGCGTACTCGCGCCCGCTGCAGCATCCGGCCAGAGCCACGCGCGCGCGGCATCCTTATAAGGAGAAGGCAGTCAGTCGAGCCTAGCTGCTGTTGTGTACTGGACCACTTCAACTAACATTCCAGAGCATTTCAGGCCATGTACTCATTCAATTACATTTCTCCTCACTTTTTCCTCCCTCATACCTCTCACGGTTGCAGATGTACTTTATCTCAACCACAGACAGATCTTTAAATTGCAGGAGGCGAGGTAAATGTATGCTATGGTTTACTCACAGAATTGAGCTCAACAGCGAGCTGTAAACTCCTCGTGACTCATCCCTGTGCCATGGCGACAATTTTTGGCTCAGAGTTACATTTTGATTTGCTTCAGCCAGCGCAGCGATTGCTAAACTAATCCCCCATCAGTAACTATGTACTTAAGCAATGTGCATATTAAAATCAAGAAAATATTGAATATTAGTAGGTTGAAAGAAATGTTTCTGCTGGAATATTTCATCAAGACCATTCATTGTCCAGTACTTGTTATTAAAACAGTGCTGTGTTTTTGATTAAACATTGTCAGGCTTTAACGTTCAACCCACAAGTAGCTCAGCCAACCACCAAACCATAATGTTGTCGTCTCCAGTGCAAAGTGGAAAACCAGATTGCCAATTAAGGCAGATTCCAGTATGAAATGCATAACCTCCTAACTCAAGGAACCTCCCCTTGGCATGTACTTCATCCGTAACTCGCAGGAGTTGCCATGTTAGGTAAGAGTGCATATTGACTTTCAAATCTTCAATTCCCAAAAGTTTTCGGCACATATCACATTCGCCAATTACCCTTGCTTCTAGGTAATTATTCATAATGATCGTAGTCTTCCATTCCTTCCCACCTTTTGATTTCAAAGAAACATTGCTGAGGAGGAGAAATACGTGAAATTGATTGAGGAATTGACAGGGAAATATGATTGAAAAAAATGGAGAGGTAACCAAAGATAACAAGGTGTAAAGCTGGATGAACACAGCAGGCCAAGCAGCATCAGAGGAGCAGGAAAGCTGACATTTCGGGTCTGGACCTTTCTCGGGTCTAAAGAAGGGTCCAGACCCAAAACGTCAGCTTTCCCGCTCCACTGATGCCGCTTGGCCTGCCGTGTTCATGCAGCTCTACACCTTGTTTTCTCAGATTCTGCAGCATCGGCAGTTCCTACTATCTCTGAGAGGTAACCAAAACCTTGCTTACAATGATTGGCTTCTAAAACATAAAGTGCTGGAGTGAAACTGTTGAAGGGAATAGTTACAAAGCATGACAAATGAAGCGTTAGTCTTTGTCACTAATAATGGAGTGAAAGGAAAGAAGGCATGTAAAACAAAAAAAACTTTCGTGCGGCCAAAGGATAAAAGACTGAAGGAAATTGCAAATAAGGGTCGCGAGATGTCATTGGTGAATTTGAATGTGATGCAAAAGATTTTACTGTCGCTGTTTTAAAAAGCAGTCGTCAATGTAGATGAAATTCTAAAATACTTTTTCTGTTTGGATGCATCACCTAGGATAATTGGGGAACTCAGTAATTCCAATCCAGCGGGGTTCAGAATGTGATAAAGTTCTCTTGAAAAATATATTTAGATCCACAAAACAAGCTTTATCATCCAAATGGTGCAGAAAGCAGAGCAAGTATAACATGGTGGATGAGAGTAAACCAGTTGATGTGGTGTATATGGATTTCAGCAAGGCGTTCGATAAGGTTCCCCACAACAGGCTATTGTACAAAATGCGGAGGAATGGAATTATGGGAGATATAGCAGTTTGGATCGGAAATTGGCTTGCTGAAAGAAGACAGAGGGTGGTAGTTGATGGGAAATGTTCATCCTGGAGACCAGTTACTAGTGGTGTACCGCAAGGGTCGGTATTGGGTCCACTGCTGTTTGTCATTTTTATAAATGACCTGGATGAGGGCGTAGAAGGATGGGTTAGTAATTTTGCAGAGGACACTAAGGTTGGTGGAGTTGTGGATAGTGACGAAGGATGCTGTAGGTTGCAGAGGGACATAGATAAGCTGCAGAGCTGGGCTGAGAGGTGGCAAATGGAGTTCAATGCAGACAAGTGTGAGGTGATGCACTTTGGTAGGAGTAACCGGAAGGCAAAGTACAGGGCTAATGGTAAGATTCTTAGCAGTGTAGATGAGCAGAGAAATCTCGGTGTCCATGTACACAGATTCTTGAAAGTTGCCACCCAGGTTGACAGGGCTGTTAAGAAGGCGTACAGTGTTTTAGCTTCTATTAATAGAGGGATTGAGTTCCGGAACCAAGAGGTTATGGTGAAGCTGTACAAAACTATGGTGCGGCCGCTGTTGGAGTATTGTGTACAGTTCTGGTCACCGCATTATAAGAAGGATGTGGAAGCTTTGGAAAGGGTGCAGAGGAGATTTACTAAGATGTTGCCTGGTATGGAGGGAAGGTCTTACGAGGAAAGGCTGAGGGACTTGAGGCTGTTTTCATTAGAGAGAAGAAGGTTGAGAGGTGACTTAATTGCAACATATAAAATAATCAGAGTGTTAGATAGGGTGGATAGGGAGAGCCTTTTTCCTAGGATGGTGACGGCGAGCACGAGGGGGCATAGCTTTAAATTGAGGGGTGAAAGATATAGGACAGATGTCAGAAGTAGTTTCTTTACTCAGAGAGTAGTAAGGGAATGGAACGCTTTGCCTGCAACGATAGTAGATTCGCCAACTTTAGGTACATTTAAGTCGTCATTGGACAAGCATATGGACGTACGTGGAATGGTGTAGGTTAGATGGGCTTGAGATCGGTATGACAGGTCGGCACAACATCGAGGGCTGAAGGGCCTGTACTGTGCTGTAATGTTCTATATATTCTGTTCTATATTCTAACATTCTGAAAATAAGTCATCTCATCACTGCTCCAGTATTGGATACTTCATCTAAACTATCCCTAAAATTAAAGATATTAATCTTTACCTCGACAGCTGCTTTCAGCAATGGTCTTAACATACTTAGGCTGCATCTTTACAAGTCACTGAATTCACAGCAAACACTAATATAATGTTGTAGTTTTAATATCCAGATATAGCAATAACTGCAGATGCTGGAATCAGAGATAACAAGATGTCCAGGTAGAGGGACATAGCAGGCCAGGCAGCGTCAGAGGAGCAGGAAAGTTGACGTTTCGGATCGGGACCCTTCTTCGGAAAAGTTTTAATATCCATGTTGGTTTCGTGTTGCTAAAGGAAATGTTTATGCTACAGTTTGATCTAGGTTACTAAATTAATGAATGAATCCTGGAGCAAAGTTGGAGTAATAGAGCACAGACTTTTCCAGCAGGGAAAGAGACCTATCAGCCCAAATGTCAATGCCTTACCAGTCTGACCTAGTCCCATTTGCCAGCATTCCACCCACATCGGACTGAACCCTTCATATTCAAATAACCATTCAGATTCTTTTAAGTGTTGCACTTATACATGGCTTCTTTTGGCAGCTCATTCCATACACTGACCACCCTCTGCATGAAAAATGTTCTTTTTAAAATCTTTTCCCTCTCACCTTAAAGCTATGCCCTCTAAATTTGGACTCCCCATTCTGGGGAAAAGACCTCAGCAATTCCCCCTTTCCATTCAGTTCATGATTTTATAAACGTCAATAAGGTCACCCCCTCAGCCTCCAACCGTCCAGAGAAAAAGGTCCAGCCTATTAAGCCTCTCCCTATAACTCAAACCCTCCAGGCCTGGCAGCATCCTTGTAAATCTTCTCTGCATCTTCATAAGTTTAACATGTTCTTCCTATAGAAGGTCGATCAGAATTATATGTAGTATTCTAAAAGTGGCCCCAACAATGTCCTGTACTGCCACAACATGACATCCCAAGTACTGTACTCAATGATCTGACTAATGAAGGCAAGAGTGCCAAATGCCTTCTTCACCAGTGTGTCTACCTGTGACTATAATTTCAAGGAAATATGCACCTGCACCCCAAGATCATTTTGTTCAGCAACTCTCCCCAGGGCTGTACCATTAAGTGTACAAGTCCTGCCCTGGTTTGCCTAACAAAATACGACACCTCACATTTACCTAAATTAAACTTCATCTGCCACTCCTTGGCCCAACTAAAATGTTTGTTTCATCAAGGGATTTGTTGAAACAATGTAACTGCTCGGGATGTTTGTTTTGTATCAATGAGAATGTGACTTACTACAGATTGCAACTTTATTTTCTAGTCATGATGTCCCCTGATTACTGTCCACACTGTCTAAAAAAGTGCCTTGGGGAAGACTGAGGGCATGTGAAATATTAGGGCTATGGGAGATGGGATAGGATGGCATAAAGGGTACAAGGAACTCTGGATTGAGTAGATGGGGATGAGGTGGCAAAGGGTGTAATGAGGGGGCTTGGGGGTGGGTACAGGGACATATATTGGCATGGATAGGACATAGAGAGTGAGAAGATGAGAACAGGAGGGATATTTTCTAGTTTTATCACAGTGAAGGTCCCTAGGCAGGCTTTCTGTCCAGCCCACTTCAAGAACTGAGCAGCTTCTTATCTCTTTGCAGACCAAAAAGCCCAACTCACAATCCAGGCCGTAATTCCTGAGCAAAAATATAAAATATGGATGGCCATTTTTAAAGGTGTAGATTACAGAGCCAGGATTTCTCCCAACTCTGTGCAGTCAAACTAGAAATAAAAATTAGGTCCTAGAACCACAACTGAATGAAGTAGACCTTTCAACCTCGTAGTTATAACATCACCAAGACTATCTCTTTCCACATCGGTAACGTTCTTTTTATTTGTTCAGGGGGTATGGAATTAGCTGGCCTAATTGTACTCAAGAAAGCAGTGGTAAGCTGCCTTGAACCACTGATATGCATTCAGTTTTGATGCACACACAATGCTGTTAGGGAGGGAGTTTTAGGATATTAATTGCAGCAATATAGTTCCAAATCAGCATAATGCATGGCTTGGAAAGGAATTTGCAAGTGATTTTCCCATGTATCTGATGCCTTTATCCTTCTGTGTGGTAGTGATTGTGGTTTTGGAATGTGCTGTCCAAGAATATTGTAGATTTCTGCAGTGCATCATGGAGATGATACGTACTGATGCTACTGAGGATCAGTGATGGAGGGTGTACATATTTGTAGATATGTTGCCAAGCTTCAAATATTGTTGGAGTTGTACTCAACCAGGTAAGTGGGAAGTATTCCATAACACTCTTATGTTATACTTTATAGGTGATGCACCGGTTTAAGGAGTTAAGGAACAATCAAGAAATGCACTAAATGCATTATTTGATTAATTCCAAATATAAATATTCCCATTAGATGGTGGAGTTGGCAGCATAATAGAAGATTTTTTTTTACCCTCATGAAAAACATATGCTTTAATACATTTAAAAATAGTAACTCATTATAGTTTTATTGATTTTTCCAAAAACTAGTTTATAACCAAATATCACCATTCGTGAGTTGCCTGAATTAAATCATTGACATTTCAAATGGCATACTGAACTACTTAATTATATCAGTGTGTGTGGTCAGTTTCTTAGTAAATTAACTTTCCTTATAGCTCAAATCCTCCAGTCTCAATAACATCCTTATAAATCTTTTTTGCACTCTTTGCAATTTACTAACATCATTCCTGCAGAAGGCAATGAGAATTGTACATAACATTTTGCACGTGGCCTGACCAACGTGTTATGCAGCTGTAACATGATGTCCCAACACCTGTACTTAATGCTCTGACTGATGAATGCAAGCATGCCAAATATCATCTTCACCACCCTATATACCTGTGATGCCAATTTCAAGTAACTATGTGCCTGCACCCCTGGGTATCTCTGTTTGACAACACTCCCCAGGGCCCTACCATTAACTGTGTAGGTCCTGTTTTGTCTTACCAAAGTGCAGCATCTTTCATTTATCTAAATTAAACTCCCTCATCATTTCTAGGTCCACTGGCACAGTTGATCAAGATTCTGTTGTACTCTTAGATAAACGTCTTCACTGTCCACTATACCATCAATTTTGGTGTCTTCTGCAAACATATTAATCATACCTCCTTTATTCTCATCTACATTGTTTACATAACTAACGAAAAACAGTGGACTCAGTACTGATTCTTGTGGCATGCTGCTGGTCACAGGCCTCCAGTCTGAACAATAACTCTCTACCAACACCCTCTGCCTCATACTATTAAGCCAATTTTGTGTCCAATTGGCTATCTCTCCCTAGGTCCCATGTGATCTAACCTTATTAACCAGTCTACCATGTGGACCCTTGTCAAAGACCTTGCTAAAGTCCATGTGGACAGTATCTGCCAATCTGCTTGCATCTCTCTTCTTGGTCACCTTTTCAAAAAACTCAATCAAGTTTGTGAGACATGATTTCCCATGCACAAAACCATACTGACTGTCACTAACCAGTCCTTGCCTTTCCAAACGCATATAGATCCTGTCTCTCAAAATCCCCTCCAGCAACTTTTCTACTCGTAAAGTCAGGCTCACTAGTCTGTAGTTCCCTGGCTTTGCCGTGCAGCCTTTCTTAAATAATTGAACATTAGTCACCCTCCAGTCTTCAGGTAACTCACCCATGGTTGTTGATGATACAAATATCTCTACTAAGGACAACACAATTTCTTCCCTAGCTTCCCATAATGTGCTGGATTACACTTGATCAGGTTTATCTACACTTATTTGTTTTAAAACCTCCGCCACCTCCTCTTTTGTAATGTAGATTCTTTTCCAGATGCGACTATTTATCTCCCAGAGTTCCCTGGCTTCCATGGCTTTATCTACAGAAAATACTGTTGTGAAATACTTATTTAGGATCTGACCTGACCCCTATGGTTTCACACATAGATAGCCTCATTCATCTTTAACGGGCCCTATTCTCTCCCTAGTTAATATTTTGCCCTTAATCTAATTGTAGAATCCCTTTGGTATCTCCTTAACCTTATCTGCTAAAGCTATCTTATGCCCCCTTTTCGCCGTCCTGATTTTCCTCTTAAGTATGCACCTACACCCCCCATATTCTTTAAGGGATTCACTTGATCCCAGCTGTCTGTAACCAACAAAAGTGTCCTTCTTTTCTTGACCAGAGCCTCAATATCTCTAGTCATCCAATGTTCCCTACTCTTTTCAGCCTTGCCCTTCTCACTGTGATGAAATGTGTCTTTAGAGGGATGTTATTACATTGGAATAGTTGATGAGTCATAGTTAAAGTATATATTATTTTGTTCAGTATTTCAACAGAGTTAAAGTTATGGCAATCCTTTTTTGTTTGTATTTTAACTGTGATGTAAGGATAAAGTGTGTTTTGCTCAAAGCCAAGTAGTTTGACCAATCAAATCACATCTGGAATGCAGTGCCTTACACTTGCCTCTAAATAAGATAAAAGTTAGGACATAGGCTATCTCCTTGCTATGTTTTGAGGGTGTTTAGTATGGTCCATAACAATACTAACAGGAACATGCTGTCCCTGAACTCTCATTATCTCATTTTTGAAATCCTCCCATTTGCCTGATGTCCCTTTACCTGTGAACAGCTCCCCCAATGAAATTTTGAAAGTTCCTGTCTAATACCATCAAAAAGGTCCTTGCCTCAATTTAGAACTTTAACTTCTGGACCAGGCCTATCCTTTCTCATAACTATTTTAAAACTAATGGAATTATGGTCACTGGTCCCAAAGTGCTCACCAACTAACACCTCAGCCACTTGTCCTGCCTTATTTCTCAAGAGGAGGTCAAGTTGTGCCCCTTCTCGAGTAGGGCCAACCACATATTGATTGAGAAAGTTGTCTGTCCTTTGGTATTTTGGAGCTTATAAAGCAGCAGACAGGGTCTTTATGTATATTGAGTTGATCATTGAAACAAGCGCAGTCTCCCATAGCCTCTCTGCTATCTGATGTTCCTGATAAGAAGAAGCATGTTCCTGTTAGTATTGTTGTGGACCAGACTAAACACTCTCAAAACATATCGAGGAGATAGCCTATGTCCTAATTTTTATCTTATTTAGAGGCAAGTGTAAGGCACTGCATTCCAGATATGATTTGATTTGTCAAACTACTACGTTTTGAGCAAAACACACTTTATCCTTAGATAACAAAGTGTGAAGCTGGCTGAACACAGCAGACCAAGCAACATCTCAGGAGCACAAAAGCTGACATTTTGGACATTGACCCTTCATCAGAGAGGAGGATGGGGAGAGGGTTCTGGAATAAATAGGGAGAGAGGGGGAGGCGGACCGAAGATGGAGAGAAAAGAAGATAGGTGGAGAGGAGAGTATAGGTGGGGAGGTAGGGAGGGGATAGGTCAGTTCAGGGAAGACGGACAGGTCAAGGAGGTGGGATGAGGTTAGTAGGTAGGAAATGGAGGTGCGGCTTGAGGTGGGAGGAAGGGATGGGTGAGAGGAAGAACAGGTTAGGGAGGTGGAGACAGGCTGGGCTGGTTGTGTGATGCAGTGGGGGGAGGGGACGAACTGGGCTGGTTTTGGGATGCGGTGGGGGAAGTGGAGATTTTGAAACTTGTGAAGTCCACATTGATACAGTTGGACTACAGAGTTCCCGAGCGGAATATGAATTGCTGTTCCTGCAACCTTCGGGTGGCGTCTTTGTGGCGCTGCAGGAGGCCCATGATGGACATGTCGTCTAAAGAATGGGAGGGGGGGTTAAAATGGTTTGCGACTGGGAGGTGCAGTTGTTTATTGCGAACCGAGCGGAGGTGTGCTGCAAAGCGGTCCCCAAGCCTCCACTTGGTTTCCCCAATGTAGAGGAAGCCACACCGGGTACAATGGATACAGTATACCACATTAGCAGATGTGCAGGTGAACATCTGCTTAATATGGAAAGTCACCTTGGGGCCTGGGATGGGGATGAGGTAGGAGGTGTGGGGGCAAGTGTAGCACTTCCTGCGGTTGCAGGGGAAGGTGCCGGGTGTGGTAGGGTTGGAGGGGAGTGTGGAGCGGACAAGGGAGCCATGGAGAGAGTGGTCTCTCCGGAACGCAGACAAGGGTGGGGATGGAAATATGTCTTGGGTGGTGGGGTCGGATTGTAGACGGCAGAAGTGTCGGAGGATGATGCGTTGTATCCGGAGGTTGGTGGGGTGGTGTGTGAGAATGAGGGGGATCCTCTTGGGGCGGTTTTGGCGGGGGCGGGGTGTGAGGGATGTGTTGCGGGAAATGCGGGAGACGTGGACAAGGGCGTTCTCGACCACCGCGGGGGGAAAGTTGCGGTCTTTGAAGAACTTGGACATCTGGGATGTGAAGGAGTGGAATGCCTCATCCTGGGAGCAGATGCGGCAGAGGCGGAGGAATTGGGAATAGAGGATGGAATTTTTGCAGGAGGGTGGGTGGGAGGAGGTGTATTCTACGAAACTGTGGGAGTCGGTGGGCTTGAAATGGATATCAGTTTCTAGCTGGTTACCTGAGATGGAGACTGAGAGGTCCAGGAAGGGGAGGGATGTGTTGGAGATGGCCCAGGTGAATTTGAGGTTGGGGTGGAAGGTGTTGGTGAAGTGGATGAACTGTTCGAGCTCCTCTGGGGAGCAAGAGACTGTGCACAATTAAAATACAAACAAAAATGCAAACTTTGGAGCCAGACTACCATTAAGAGAATATTATTTTTAGCCCACCTATAAAATACTAGAGGTGCTTTATGAATCAGTACTTGGTGAAATGTGAGTGACAATTATGACCATCTCATCAATTGAATTATAAGGGCTCCACCCAGGCATTTGAGTCTATGCTTGTGCTAATCAATTCGGGGCATACTGTCCATGGCCATCTGTGCCAATCTGCACAGTCATTATCTAATAAGGCCTATGGAGGATGGAACAGGAGACAAAAAAAAAGTTGTTTACTCTCTTCTTATCCAAATGCTGCATTCCAATCTCAAGCAAGAAATCAAAGGACAATCAATGATTGATACAATAAAAAATGCTGCATATGCAGCTCCAGAGTTACTCCTGGAGGTGGGAATAGAGTTTCTGCAGCTGGTGCTTTCTGTCCAGAAGGATAATAGATGCTCATGCTTGTGGCCCCCTGCAGATCAGAGTTCAGGTCTCCATCTTTTGCATGAAGACTTCCTTCTCTATTTCAATCTGTCCATCAGGTTTAGGAATAGTTTCTGCCTAGTCATCTCTGTGCAGCCTGTCTTGTCCACCTATCAACAAAGAGAGATTCAAGTTTATGTTTTTAGCACCATGCTGAGATGTGCAGCACAGTACATCAAATGCCGTTTGCACTTTGTTATACGTAGTTAGTAATGAAGTCTGAAATTTGCAATGCCTTCAACAAACCAAACAAGTGGCACGAGCACCTACCATGGTTACACTAGTGGCCTCCAACGTGCTCTTCACCTGACTGGTTCTGTTCAGACTAGGAGCACCATTGGCACTTTCCAACTTCACATAGCTAACCCAAATGGGACAGTTCAGTACCCTCTACTTAGCCCTTTCTACCCTTATCTCTTCGGTTGACTCTGCAGTCAGGATGTCATAATCAATGGTGTTGCAACGAACACACCCTACTACATTGAATGATCAAGCATTCCTGCTAGCAAAATGATTTGTGCTTTGTTTATCATCAGGATTCCACATGTAACCTATAGTGCTTCAACTTGGCAGTCCATTGAACCAAACATTGTGTCAGGTATGTAGAACTTACATTTTAATTTTGAATTGAATTTTAAATATATTTCTGAATGGACACAATCCCGAATACCCTAGCTTGGCAACTGTGACCAATATATCTGAAAGAGGCAAAAGTGGGAGAATTATATCACTGCAACTGACTAGCTGTTCCAATTAAAACGGTCTAAACTCCAGGTTTATAATGTGCTCTCAATGATTTACCTGATTGAAGTGTAATGCAACTACATCCAAAGTCTAGTAGAAATTACTTTAAGTTCATGCAGCCAGTGTTCTAAAACAAATGCACAAAGGCGTGCAAAGTAACCAAAAAGTGAACAGTACCAGTGGCTGTTGACCAACTAACTATGTATAAGGGATAGGTGGAATTCCAGATTTTAATTTCCTGTGATGGATGGCAAAATACTAAAAGGCAAGTATCCTTAACTACAGCCAATGCCATTTGATTTGGTGTCCCTAGATAAGATGAAACACCCTTGTAGAAATCCAGCCTTTATTGTTGTTTGGTGGAATAGTGGAAATGTGGGGGAAAGCTGTATAAACTTTCATTTTTCCCCAATGCAACTTTAAGGATGGGAATCATAAGCTGAGAACAGTAATTTCAGTGGCTGCTATTCTAAGCGGCCTGCCCAGCATGCGTTGATTTCAAAAGCTCACCCTCAGTTGAATCAATATGAGCACTGTGTTCAGCTCTTTCTCAATATACGTTTGATAATTAGTCACCCACCCCCAGAACAAATATGTGAATGTTGCTGGCCAGTCCAATATCTGTTGCCCATTCCAAATTGCCCAGAGGGCAGTTGAGAGTTAACCTCATTGCTGTGTGTCTGGAGTCATGTGCAAAGTGATCAGCCCTTTCCTCTCCTGTCTCTCCTTGAACCCATGTGCAGGCATGTAATAATCAGCCTAATTTCCAGTGTTACCGATGCTTCATGGTTAACATTTCTGGGAGGAGTTAAGTTCTGAAGGTTGTGGAAAAATTTTTAATCCTTGGAGTGGTTTCTTTAAACGAGGTCATTAAAAGGTCACTGTAGGCATTGAAAATGTTGTTTAACAAGGCTTCTTTCAGTTTAAAATCTTATTCTGCTGCCCTAACTAAAACAGGAGTCTATCCTGTCCCTTCCCAAATATTTAATCAAGTTAGCATATGTTAGATTTTGTCGTAGACCATTTGCCAGATTAACCGTTCTAAATGTGAAACGGCTGTTAATTGGAATTCGGGTTTACCTTCCAATTATACACTTGACATTTTGATCTTAGTTTTCCACAGATACCTTTATCAACTTCAGTGAGACCCTTCATTTTTCTAAAACTTGGATCATGTGGTTATTAATATACTATGTAATGACAATAACTTCTCCATATAACTCAATGATCTAAAGCTTCAAACCATCTGAATTCTTTGCATTATGTTCATACTTTGCAATTAATTTTGCTAATGATTTATAAAGAATCAAGGTCACTTCATTCAAATGTTTCTTTTAAATTGTGTTTTACACTGTGACAATTTCTGGTTTTAATAATTTCACATACATTTCTTGTAATATATCATATGGTATTGTACACTTTACTTTGCAATCATGGTTGTCAGTTTGTGTCACCTTACATTAGATATTAAGTTTAAATGTGGAGAGTGTATGTTACCAACTGAGGTAATAGGATGCCACCATTTAAAAATGGCCTCCATGATCTATCTGCAGACATGCAGTTGCACTCAGAATGTGACATGAGCACATGCAAATACGCAATTGCTCCTCGTCTGCTAAAATGAACAATCTCTCAATCAAAAGGAAAGAGATTGTAAGTGGTGTTAGGGTTAGGAATATAATAGTGGGGAGGTCCTGCTAAAACTGTACAAGGCACTGTACAAGTCACACCACAGCTGGAATGGAGAACACTTTTGGGTCCCTTATCTAAGGAAAGATGGACTGACATTGGAGGTAGTCCAGAGAAGGTTCACTGTGCTGATATCAGGTATGAAGGGCCAATCTTTGAGATGTTGAGTAGGTCGGGCTGTGGAATGTAAAAAAAATAACAGGCTACCTTATTGAAACATAAAGATTCTCAGAAAACTTGAAAGATTAGATGCAGAAAGATTGTTTCCCCTTGCGGGAGAGTCTAGGACTATACAACATCATATCAGAATAAAGGATCATATATTTATTAGAGAGCTAAGGAATTTGTTCTCTCAGAGGGTGCTGTACCTATGGGATTCTTTACAGCAGAGGGCTGTGGAGGTTGGGTCATGAAGTATATTCAAGGCTAAGATAGCCAGATTTTTAATCAGTAATCATTTTTAATCAGTAAAAAGTTCTGGGAAAAAGGCAGGAAAGTGGAATTGAGGATTATCAGATCAGGCAGGATCTCATTGAATAGAGAGCAGACTTGGTGGTCTGAAAGGCTCAGTTCTGCTCCTAAATCCTATGGCTTTAGGATTATGCTAATGTGTGCTGTTCTGTAGGAAGTTTTTAGTTTGAATTAAGACTGAACGAAATTGATTATCTGCACTTCATCTCAATGTTTCTACCCATGTGCATTCGTTGCTCCATCAAACAATGGTGTTGCCCATAAATACAGCTTTATTCATCATCAAGTTGGAATTCAACCCAATTTCTGAAGAAGGGTCTCGACCCGAAACATCAGCTTTCCTTCTTCTTTGATGCCGCTTGGCCTGCTGTGTTCATCCAGCTCTACACCTTGTTACCTCTTCTTCCAAAAACTTGTTTTCTTACCATTTCAGATTTGGACATTCTGCTTTTAACACTGCCTCAAAATCATCATAAGTTTTAGCTGATCTTTCATTGCTTTGCTCACAAATCTATTTGCTCCAAAAAGAGGGACATCTGTCTTTAAATATTAACTTTGGTTCTCTCTTCACAGACGTGCTGACTTTCTTGAGCATTTT
Source organism: Stegostoma tigrinum (assembly GCF_030684315.1). Taxonomy (NCBI): domain Eukaryota; kingdom Metazoa; phylum Chordata; class Chondrichthyes; order Orectolobiformes; family Stegostomatidae; genus Stegostoma; species Stegostoma tigrinum. Next base: position 34,003,679 of record NC_081355.1, read on the forward strand.
CTATTTTATTGTTTGTCATGTTGCCTCCAGTTCTGGATATTGCCAACAAACAGAAGACAACTTTTGTAAGAGTATAATAATGCAATGGCTGAAGCAAGGTCACTGCGACTGCCTGATTTTTAAGGAAGAGAAAGGTACCAGGCATTGGGAGAATTTGATTCTGAAAGTGATAAGTATTTCAATTTTAGATTGCTTGCACTCCTAGTATTGCTGTTCTAAATGTGAACCCAAATGTGGTACTGACTCAATGTGGTGAAGAGAAATGGAATGGCATACTTGCATTTGACAGAATTGAGATGAAGTGGGCAACTGTCATTGGGGATGCCAGGTTGGATGAGATTGGACAAAGGAGGGAGCTAGATTAGGGGAGAGTAGGAATTAGTGGGGAAAATAAATGTGGTTCTAGGTGCCTTTATGGATGTATACACGTTGTAGATATTTTTAATCAACCTGTTCAAATATGTTTTGATATCTGGAACAGGTGGGGCTTGAACCCAGGTCTTCTGACTCAGAGGTAGTGACACTACAATTGTGCAACAAGAGCCCCAAGTGTGCACATTTTGTGTTTGGGACTTAATATGATGTCATGGAGACTTATGGGCAGAGCAGCATAGGATCTGCAAAGATTGAGACTGAGCATCTGGTTCCCTGGTAAAGTCTCAGTAATAACATCCATCATATAAATGTAACTTGTAACTAGTTGCCAACATACATTAAACTATGTCTTGTTCAATACAAAAACCGTTTCTAGTTAGACCAGCAAGTGGGTTTTCCTCTAGCATACTAGATAGAATAGACCCTGTAGTTTCCTATACTTAAAAAGATGGTGGCAGCAACCTTCATAGTGAGTAGCACTTCATACCGAGTACTGACCTTTCTGGCTATCCATACAAGCAATGACAGTGAGTAACTTGATACAAGGTACAGCTCCAGCCCAGAGACTGGAAATAGAACAGAAAGTATGTTCATAGCTTCTGAAGGAGGGGAAGCCTGCGTGCAGTGGAACTCTCTAAATATTGAAAATTATTGGTTTTTATGGACTTGTCTAGTTATTTATGCCACAATTATGTCACAATTGTTGGATAGTTTGTCTTTATTATTTTGTATTGTTGGAAAACAATTTTAATGGAGCAGATTGGGAAAGGTTTGGGAATAGTTTTCTCGTAATCAGTCACCGGAGAATTCTGTAGAAAATCTAGGTATTTACTTTTCGGGTTGTACAGTGTAATGGAGAAACAACATAAACTTTTAGAACAGGTGGGAAAAACTATTCCAGGAATTTTGAATAATTTTACAGTCATTATCACCTCTCCATTGGTACTTTTTAAATGAATGTCAATTTTTTGAAATCTACATCAGCATTCAATTGGATTTGATTGCTGACCATGGCGAAGGAGAGCTTCAGGAAGAGAGGTCAAGTCCATATTGATGTTATGGTACAAAACACTGTAGTCAATGCGTAAATGAATATATACATCAGTAAGTATAGCAAAATTGGAAGAAAGATGCTCTGCTTATATTAGAAAGCTTGGCACGTTGCTCCTGTTGTCTTGTATAAACAGGCTGAAAAGCCTGAAACATCTGGTACTTTAATGTTGTAATAAATGTTGCAAAAATTTTTTAACAAAAAAGAGGAGATGAACCCCCTCAGTTCAGACAGTACTCAGAGGCTATTCAGTGGAAACTTTCCTCTTTAAGGATTTTATGTGGAGAAAAGCTGTACTATCGGAAAATTGGTCAATTAATGAAATTAAGTTTGTTTGAGATGCCTGCCTTTTGTGTGGATGAGGTAATGCAGAGATGTGCTGTCCTCTTTCCTCAGAACCACTAGAGGAGACAACACCACCAGATCTTCCCAGCCAAGGTTGTCACTTGGATCACTGCAGCACCCATTGTCCAGATGAATGCACAGCAAGGCCAAGGTCAATGATCTCGTGCGCGCTGTCAGGATAAGTGCAGCCATCTTTATTCCTGAGCTCCAAGCATATGCATGGTCATGCCAGATGTAACTGTACACTTGATACACTGCCTGCTCCTGAATCACCTATCCCTCCCAATTGGCCCCATCTCCAAACCTCGCATCATTGAAACCCAAGTGGTAATGATCAGTTATTCACCACAACCCCCCCCAACAACTTCACACTTATAATCCCCTCTGCATCCCAGCATGCTACCTCCAATCGGCATAACTCTGATGAAGGGTCTAGGCCTGAAACGTCAGCTTTTGTGCTCCTGAGATGCTGCTGGGCCTGCTGTGTTCATCCAGCCTCACATATTATTATCTTGGATTCTCCAGCATCTGCAATTCCCATTATAACTGAGTCCCCCCTGCTTCCTTACCACACTATTGGCCCCTGATAACTCCCATTGAATTTCAGTGGACAGGACTGACCATGATACACCTCCCTAACTGACTCTAAGAATCCAAGTGTCAAAATAAATAGATCGCTGACTGTGATTTGAGCAGCTCCCCAAATGGCTACTGTATCTCCCCAGACTGGTTGCATTGAACCTGCAGGACTGATGTCAGACAATGTTCTTGATTTATTAGGCCAGGAAACCCTGACAGAAGGCTGTCTACCTTGGAGGATTCTCCTTAGATTTTGAGACATGCCATTTGCAATGTTTTTAAATTTCCTTTTGGGTGGCATGGTGGCTCAGTGGTTAGCACTGCTGCCTCACAGCACCAGGAATGCAGGTTTGTTTCCTCTTGAGCGACTGTCTGTGTGGAGTTGCATGTTCTCCCTGTGCCTGCGCTGGTTTCCTCTGGGTGCTCTGGTTTCCTCCCACAGTCTAAAGATGTGCAGGCTAGGTGGATTGGCCATACTAAATTGCCCATAGTGTTGAGAGATGTGTAGATTAGGTAGGTTATAGGGGGAATGGGTCTGGGTGGGATGTTTGAGGATCAGTGTGGACATGTTGAGCCGAAGGGCCTGTTTCCACACTATAGGGATTCTATGATGATTTGGTTGAAGTACATGCTTTGGGTTTGCCATGTTTGTGGTTGACAGATAATGCATGTGTAACATGACATAGCACAGTGCCATATAATAACATGTCCATCCCCATGACTGATAATTACTGACAATCATGACAATCTCTCTGGTTTTGTATCTGATTCAAATGCAAGGCCAAGACAGAAGTACTGTGAGCCTATAGGCTTAAGCTGAAGAGGCAAAGTGCAAAAAAGCATGGCAAGGCAGAGATGCTGACAGCATCCAAGTAGGTGTAACTGAGTAAGCGGCAAGAGAATGAGTAAAGAGCCTTGAGATGATCCTTGGTTGAATCCAAGGTGGGTGCTCTGCAGTGCAGAGCTGTATTGTAAGTTGGTCAGAAATGGCATGGTGATCTGGTACATGTTTAACGCCAATTTCTGTGGACAAGGGGCGCAGGCAATCACTTCCTAGGGTGTGTGCCCTCAGATGTTGGTGACTCTTATCCAAAATAGAGAAAGAGAGGAACAAGTGGCAAGCTGGAGTCACTAGGTACCCACTGTGATATTCGTATTGGAATTGTTGCTGTCTGGTTTCCCTGCAACATGGGGAAAAATAGGAATATCCGCATTGATGAGGATAGATTAGATTAGATTAGATAGAGTAGCACCCTAATGCATCTAAATGGACCTCTCTGCTCTCTATCGAGTCTCTTATCTCTCCATTCAACACACAGTTGCAGAGTAAGACATTTATTTTCTCTCATAAAGAACCTCAGTTCTGTTGGGCTAGCCATATTTTCCCAACTGACTCACCATTATCCATGTCATTCAGTAACTGGGAAGATTCCACCAATTGTTTTAATTCAAGTTGTGACAAGGTAAGTTACACTGAAGATCATTAATATATTCTTCATTGTCACCTGCAGTTCTGGATAAACATTTGACACTTTTTGAAAATATATTCATATATTGTGTTGGCAGAATTTAAACCCATTTGACATGTAGAAAAATATCAGTTTTTGAATTATAGAAAACAAGAATATTTCAAAGAGTTGCATTTGAATGCTATTTTGAGGGGCAATGACAGTTTTTCAAGTGACCTTGTGAATGTTGAGTTTCAAAAGGCATTTGGTGAAGTACCACTTGCACTTGCTGGCAAGATTAAATGTTATTGGATTAAAGGAGCAATTGCTGTGTAATTGCAAAATTGGTTGAGCAATAAGATCCTAACAGTAGTGATGAACTGTTGTTTTCCGGATTGTTGGAAATATGTAGTAATGCTCCCTAAGGGTCAACGTTGGAAATTGTTCCAAACTCAGAAATGTGGTAAACAATGGGGAGAATAATAACAGAATTTAGAAAGACATAAAAAGGCCAGAAAAATTCGCAAATACCTAGCAAATGTAGTTTTACCACAGAAAGATGTAAGGTTTGGTGGAAAGAATTGAGAGAAATTATGTAAACAAAATGATACAATTTTAAAAAAGAGAGCATAAAATCTAAATGTTTGCACATCCCAAGTCTTTGGATGTCAAAATGCTACTTGAGGAGGCCATTAAAAGCAGGCTCACAAAATTTTGGGCTGTTATGGCACAGTTATTGTTTCCCAAGCTGTGACCCAGGAGGTTTAAGTCCTACCTGCTCCAGAGGTGTGTAATAGCATCTCTGAACAGTTTCTTTAGAAAATACCTATAGAACTATTAAACAAAGACATAGCGTCCAGTATAAAATGGTTAGGTCTTAAAATGATGAGTTTTATTATTGGAAGCATACAAGGACTTGGAGATGGATTTAGGAGATTTGCTGGAATTGTATCAAGGAGGAAGAATTTCAGTTCCTTGGAAAGGGAAAAGCAATGTTGTGATTATTAGTCTTAAAGCAGAAAAGGTTCATAGAACATTTAACAAAATTGCTCAAAATTATTAAGGATTTTGATAGAGTAAACAGGATAGATTTTTTTCTACTGGCAAGGGCATCAGTAATCAAAGGCACAGCATTAAGATACTTAGCGAAGAGGGTGCATGAGAACTATGTCTTGCTTCACCAGATGAACATGAATATAAGTAGCAACCTCAGTAACTAAACACTACTTGGAGATTAAATTTGAAATCTTCGCATTTGAACATTTTGAAATTTTCCAGCTTCCTTATTTTAATATTTACTTGTCTTCTAAGCTTTTATATTTTGCCTTTAATAAATTCATCTTGCTTCTTCTCTCTTAAACTCCCTTCTTTTAACCTCTTTCTTTATGAAGGCCCCTCAAAATTCTTCTTTTTGCTTAGTTTTTAGCCATTCCTTGTATGCTCTCTTCACCGCACAGTGTTTTCTATCATTATTAGTAATTTCCTCAGTCACTTTGAATGTGAGAGGCACTGAATAAATTCAACTTATACTGCTGCAGTTGAACCATGAATATAAAACATTGGCCTTGTCAATTGATATTGGGGAGTTTACTTGTCAATCATTCAATTGGTAAATATTTCCTCCCGTTTCTCAGGCCTCAGCACAGTTCTGATAAAGATTTATATTTTCAGACTTATCACTCATTACTTTTTGCCCCACTCATCATTTTTTGCTCTTTATCCTCTAGGGAGACTCACACATTATCTGTCAAAGATCATAGAACAGTATAGCACAGTACAGGCCCTTTGGCCCACATTGTTGTGCCGAATTTTTACCTTAATCCTAATGTTTATCTAACCTCCACCCCTACCTTATACTATCATCCATTTGCCTATCTAGTAGCCGCTTAAAAGCCCCTAATGAGGCTGACTCCATTACACTTTCCAGCAATGCATTCCATGCCCTGACCACACCCTGAGTAAAGAATCTACCTCTGATGACTCCCCTATATTTACCTCCACTCAGTTTAAAACTCTGGCCCCTTGTAATAACTACCTTCTCCCGAGGAAAAAGCCTCTCGCTGTCCACTCTATCTATAGCTGTGATCATTTTGCACACCGCTATCAAGTCACCTCCCATGCTTCGTTGTTCTAAAGAGAAAAGCCGTAGCTCTCTCAACATTTCCTCGTAAGACCTTCCCTCCATTCCAGGCAACATCCTGGTAAATCTCCTCTGCACCTTTTCCAACGCTTCCACATCTTTCCTGTAATGAGGTGAACAAAATTGGACACAATACTCCAGATGTGGCCGAACCAGGGTTTTGTATAGCTGGAGCATAACTTCATGGCTCTTGAACTCAATCCCTCTTTTAATGAAAGCTAACACACCATACGCCTTCTTAACAACTCTATCCACCTGCATGGCAGCTTTCAGGGAACTGTGAACATGAACCCTAAAATCCCTCTGCTCCTCCACACTGCCAAGAATCTTTACGTTTACCTGCTTTCAAGTTTGTGCTTCCAAAATGAATCACCTCAAACTTTTCAGGGTTAAACTCCATCTGCCACTTCTCAGCCCAGCTCTGCATTCTATCAATGTCCCTTTGTAACCAATAAAAGCCCTCTGCACTGTCCACAACATGACCCACCTTTGTATTGCCTGCAAACTTGCTAATCCAAGCCTTCATCCAAATCATTTACAGCAATCATATAGAAGAAAAACCAGCACAGATCCTTGTGGTACGCCACTCGTAATGAGCACGATGTTGAATATTTTCCATCCACTACCACCCTTTGTCTTCTTAGGGTCAGCCAATTCTGAATCCAATCTGCCACATTTCCCCCTATCCTATGCCTCCTTACCTTCTGCATGAGCCTACCATGGGAAACCTTATCAAACACCTTACTTAAATCCATGTATACCACATCCACTGTTCTACCTTCATCTACATGTTTGGTCACCTCTTCAAAGAATTCAGTAAGGTTTATGAGGCATGATCTACCCCTCACAAATCCATGCTGACTGTCACGAATCAAACTGTGCCTTTCCAAGTGATCATAAATCCTATCTCTTAGAGCCCTTTCCAATAATTTGCCCACCACTGACGTAAGACTAACTGGCCTGTAATTTCCAGGGTTATCCCGATTCCCATTTTTGAACAAGGGAATGACATTTGCCTCTCTCCAATCTTCCAGCACTATACCCATTAATAGTGAGGATGAGGAGATCATCGCCAAAGGCCCTCTGATCTCTTCCCCCGCTTCCCCCAGAATCCTTGGATAAATCTCATCAGGCCTGGAGTACTTACCTATCTTCAACTTCCTCAAAATTCCTAGCACATCTTCCTTCCTAACATCCATATCTCACAGGTCTCGTGGAGATGAAATAAAGTTTTACATATCATTTGCAGAATTTCATAGACAAGAACTGTTACATTTTAAATTCAATCAACCACTTAATCCCTTATATAAAGATTTCATTCAAGTACTTAATTCTGTAAATACATTTGTATCCTTAGCCCAGAAAAAGACTTTGTAATCACTTAAGGCTGTTGACCAAACTGTGAACTGATAGGCTAGGCACCCCACTGTGATATTGTTAGGTTGATAGAACCAGTCAGTCCGTCTAAATCCTTTAGCTTGACATATGCTTGACATGCTTATGCCAACAGCAAAATTGAAGGCATTACTTTTTTTTATTTAAAGATCAGTACTTTTAAATGTTTCGAAAACTTGTAATTCCAAAAGCATTTTTTTTACCCACTTTCATGTCTGCAAATGGTATCAAAGCTCGCCAAAAGGCACCTTCTCCCAAAGGGACCTATCCTTCTGATTAACTCCAATAGCTTTAGATCTTTCTAAAGCCCACAAATCATTTTCTAAATGTCTTATTAATGAGAATTATATTGTTTGAAGACAGCTACACTTTGAAATGCCCAGCCTCCCCAATGAACCACAGTTATACAAACTATACAATGCATTCATTTCCCATTTTGGTGAAAATGGAGGGTGTTGGTTTGGGGGTTTGATGTCGGGAGCCAAGGGTCCAGTGCCATTTTGCTTAATTCAGACAGCCATTTTACCCCTGCAGAAATTCTGGTCAGAGTGTCTACTGTGTCTCAGTTGGTAACACTCTTGCTTTTAGTCACAATGGACTAGGTTCAAGTCCCACTCGAGTGGAAGAAGCAGTTAAGGGGTAAAATAGGAACAAAAACAAATTTGCTGGAAAAGCTCAGCAGGTCTGGCGGCATCTGTGATGGAGAAAACAGAGTTAACATTTTGAACACTTCTGAAGAAGGCTCACTGGACCGGAAACGTTAACTCTGTTTTCTCCTTCATTGATGCTACCAGACCTGCTGAGCTTTTCCAGCAAATTTGTTTTTGTTCCTGATTTACAGCACCCATAGTTCTTTTGGTTTTTATTAAGGAGTAAAATAGGTATTTGGAAGAGATGTGAAGACAATGATCTCAAATTGGTAGCCAGTTTTATTTCAGGAACAAAGGTCAATGGATGAGAACAAAGACATTTGCAGCAATTAGCTGTATTCAGTCAATGCAAGGAGAGTAAAGTGCATAGGCTAAAGGCACAGATAGATACTTAGAAGTATGACTTAACAGTTGTTACTGAAAAGTGGTTTGCAGAAAGGCATAAATGGCAACTCCAATTTCCTGGGTAAAAGGCACTCAAGCGGGTTAGAAAGAGGGCTAAAAGAAAGCATTGATTGATTAAAGAATCACAACTATGAGAAGAGATGATACGCTTCAAGAAACACCAAATGAAGCCAAACAGATTGAATTGAGGTTCCTAAATTGTTTCAGTTGCAGGAAGCAAAGAGAAATGTGCAATGATTATTTTTGTGACTTGAAAGCTGTGCTATTTCATATCAATGAGTTAGACTTTAAATGTAAGGGTACATGATTAAGACATTTGCAGATGGTGTCATAATAATGTTACTGAGAGAGAGGAAAAAAGCTGTAAACTGTAGGGAGGTAGCAATGAGCTGATCAGGTGGGCAGAGAAGGGGAAAATGGGATTCAATTAAAAAGTGTGATGTGATGCATTTGGAGAAAGCAAACAAGGAAAGGAAAAACATAGAAAATGGTCAGATGTGTAAAGGAACAGAAGGACCTTGGAGTGCATATCCATAGATCCCTGCGGGTAACAAATCAAGTAATAAGTCGGAAAGAAGGCGTACAAGATGGTTTCCTTTGTTGGTTGGGACATAGAACATTCAGGCTTTACTGGAACTGTATAAAACATTTGTTACACGACATCTAAAGTGTTGTCCAATTTTGGTCACTGCATCACAAGAGGGATAGAGTCATTGCATAATACATGGAAACAGACCCTTCAGTTTGACCAATTCATGCCAAACATAATCCTAAACTAAACTAGCTCTACCCGTCTACTCCTGGCTCATATCCTCCAAAGTTTTCCTGTTCATGTACTTATCTAACTGTCTTTTAAACATTGTAACTGTGCCTGCATCCACCACTTCCTCAGGAAGTTCATTCCCCAAGCAAAGTGCCCTCTGTGTAAAAAGATTTTCCCCTTATGTCTTTCTTAAATCTCTCTTCTCTTACCTTAAAACTGTGTCCTCTTCACTTGAAATTCTCCCTCCTAGGGAAAAGACACCTCCTATTAGCCCTATCTTATACCCCTCATGATTTTATAAACCTTATAATATCACCTCTCAGTCTCTTATGCTCCACTGAAAATGGTCCCATTCTTTCTTTATAACTCAAACTTGCCACATCCAGCAACATCCTGGTAAAACGGTATTAGAGCTGGATGAACACAGCAGGCCAAGCAGCATCAGACAAGCAGGAAGGTGGACATTTTGGGCCTAGACCCTTCTTCAGAAAATGATTCTCCAGCATCTGCAGTTCCTATTATCTCTGAAACATTCTGATAAATCTTTTCTGATCCCTCTCCAACTTAATAATATCCTTCCTATAACTGTGTTCACAACAGAGGGAGTGCAGAGGGATTTCATGAGTATGTTGCCAGACATGGAGAATTTTTCCGAAAAGGACAAATTTGGATAGGCTGGATTGACTGAATCCTTTTTAAGAGAAGGGGCTTAAGGTAATCTTAATTGAGCATCCAAAATTATTAAGAGTCCAGTCCAGGGTGGATAAGAAAAATCTATGTTCGTTAGCAGCCTGGTCAATAACAATGGGGCACAGATTTTAAAGAAAAATGGATGTGAGGGGAGTTGAGAATATTTTACATCCAAAGGGCGGGGTGAAGATCAGGACTTCAGTATCGGACGAGGTGGTAAAGGAAGAAACCTGTATTCCATTAAAAAATACTTTTTTATGCACTTGAAGTGCTGTAGTTTATGGGGTTAAGGACCAAGAGCTGGAAATCTGGACCAGGCTGGATAGCTCTTTTTTGCATGACGTAAACACTATGGACCAAATGGTGGTCTTCTGTGCTGTTTGTTTTTTACATTTTTAAAAGATAAGGGTTGCCAATTCACCCTTGCTTGATTTACACATCCTCCCCACTAGTGTAATTTTCTCAAACAGGCTTTAATCTCAATCATTCTTTTACATATTAGAATTGATTTTACACCACTGACTAATGTCCAAGACTTTACAAACTACCCTGCTGCTGAGTTAAAACTGTTAATGTGATTTAGCAAAAGTCACTTAAGAAAAAGTGAATGAAAATATCCAATTCAATTGGTTCAATTGTGGCGAGAAAATGAATATACATTATGTTCTGCACATCACAGCAAACAAAATTCCACATGAGGCAAGATGTAAAGAATGGATCTAGGAGAGTGTCATTGGTGAAGAAGCAAACACTAAGCGAGAACTGCAAAGGGATTAAGCTAGCTTTGACATGTTGATTTTTAAATGTGCAGCGAGTGTCCTTATTGTGAATCTGTTGTCATTTTAGCAAATTATGTGCATTATTTTGCATGGAAATGTTTCTCAAGGCAAGTTGTTCATTATATATATACGTGCATGTCATTTGTCTAATATTATGCCTCAGTTACTTAGAAACTTAGGCAGACACTATTGGCAACCCTGCATTCAGTTGTTGGCACTACACCTCAGAAAGGATATATTGACTTCGATAGTAGTGCAAAGCTGTTACACCAGAATAATATTGACATTTTAAACAGTCAAATTATGCAGGTAAATTGCATAATCATGAGTTTTATTCCCATTAATTAGACAATTGCTGAGTAATCTAATTGACAGTTAAAAATTATAAAAGAATTTGATGAGATGGATAAAAACTGTCTCCTCTGATAGGGGTAACAAAGTGTGAAGCTGGATGAACACAACAGGCCAAGCAGCATCTCAGGAGCACAAAAGCTGACGTTTCGGACCTAGGCCCTTCACCAGAGAGGGGGATGGGGAGAGAGTTCTGGAATAAATAGGGAGAGAGGGGGAGGCGGACCGATAGGGGTATATGGTCCAAAGGAGAATAATCTTTAAATTGGCATCAGGCCTTTCATGAATGAAGTAAGAACGTGTTTGTTCATGCAATGGACAAAAATATGAATCCCTTCCTCCAGAAAGGCTGGTTCTGGAAATCATCTTGCAGGCACTCCTAGCAAGGTCAGTATTTTTCATCAATTCCTAAAGCCCCATAATGATTTTGTGCTAAGCTGCCCTCCTGCACCAAAGCAGTCCATATGGTGAAGTTAACTCCCCACTGCTGTTACATAGGTCTTCTGGATGTTAAACCAGTGATGAGAAAAGAGCAGCTATATTTTTCTAAGCCAGAATAGTTGTTGATTTGAAGGAGACCTTATAGGTACAAATGTTCTATTATATTTGCTGCCTTAGTTCCTCTAAAGAAGACTTTAAGTTATCTAACATCTTTCACATCCTCAAGATGTGGCAGAGCATTTTACCCTTAATAGAGTCATAGAGCTGTACAGTGTGAAAACAGACCATTTGATTCAACTCATCCATGCCAACCAGATAGCTTAAATTAATCTTACCATCATTTGGCTCATATCCCTTTAAACCCTTCCTTGTAGGTATTGGTGTATAGGAAATGCAGCACCAATTTGTACAAAGCATGCTCTCAATAAAACAAGGTGAAGATGTTCAAACATTTTGTTCAAGTATTGTTGGTTGAGGGATAAATTCTGCTAGGATAGCAGTGATAGCTCTGCTGCTCTTCGTCAGAATTAGTTCCATGTGAAATTTTGAATCCACCAAGGAGGGTGGACAGCATTTTGATTTGACATCTCATGTGAATGATTGGGACCTTCAACAATACAGCACTCCTTGCAGCAGGACATTAACCTAAACTCTTGTGTTCACTTCCTGACATATAAGAAATAGCAGGATTAGTCCACATGGCTTCTTGAAACTGTTTTACCATTCATTACGATTGTGGATGATCTCCAACTTCAGCTCCATTTTCCCGACCACTCCCCAAAGTCCTTGATTCCCTGAAAGACTAAAATCCATTTATCCCAAACTTAATATATTCAGCAATAATGGAGTGGGACTTGAACCCATAACCTTCTGTCCTTTAGCTGAGGATGGTGAATGGAAGCCTGGCTGAGACCTGAAAATTAACCTGACAATTTTCAATACTGATACAGGCAGTATTTCTTTCAAGTATTAATTCCTAATTGCTGTTGCGAAGGTGGTAGTGAGATATGTCCTTGAAATGTTACAGTTGATATGGTTCTGGTAGGCAATCTGGCCCAACAAGCCTGCTCCACCATTCATTATAATGAGGGCCAATCCTCTGTCTCATGCTCTATTCCTTCACTGTCCTCACATCCTTTGACACATTTAGTGTCTAGCAATCTACCCCTTTCTTTCTTAAATATATTCAGTAACTTGGCCCCATAGCCTTATGCAGTAAAGAATCCCACTGATTCACCACCCTTTGAAAGTAAAGGAACTTTTCCTCATTTCAGTCCTAAATAGTTGTCCCTGCAGAAGTATTTGTATCATCCATAAATATGGGTGAGGTACCAAATGACTGGAGAATGACTAATGTTGTGCCTTTATTTCAGAAGAGATGTAAGGGGAAGGCTGGGAACTACAGATCTGTGAGTCTGACTTTGGTGGTGGGTATGTTGTTGGAAGTGATTCTGAAAGATAGGATTTATATGCCTTTGGAGAGGCAAGGAATGATTAGGGATAGCCAGCATGGTTTTGTGCAAGGGAAATCATGTCTCACAAACTTGTTGAGCTTCAGATGAAGTAAGCCAGAAGAATGATAGACATTGTTTACTTGGACTTTACTAAAGCCTTTGACAAGGTTCTGTGTTGTAGACAATTAGTAAAGTTAGATCCATATGAGATTCAGGGTTGTCAATTGGACACAAAATTGGCTTAACAGCAGGAGACAGAGAATGATAGTGGTGGGTTGTTTTTCAGACTGGAGGCCTATGACCAGCGGTATTCCACGGGGATTGATGTTGGCTCCATTTTGGTTTGTCATTTATCTAAAGTATTTAGATGAGTGTATAGAATGCACGGTTAGTAAATTTGCAGACGACATCATGATTAGTGGTATGTTAGGCAGTGAAGAAGGTTATCTAAGATACAACGAGATTTAATCACTTAAGCCGATGGGTTAAAGAGTGACAGATGGAGTTTAATTTGGATAAATGCGATTTATTACATTTGATAAAACAAACAGGGAAGGACTTATACAGCTAAATGTGGAATCTTGGATAGTGTTGTAGAACAGAGAGACCTAGGGGTTCAGGTACATAATTCTTTGAAGTTTACATCACATATAGATAGGGTGTTCAAGAAGGCATTTAGTTCGCTTGCCTTCATTGCTCAGACCTCTGAGAAAAGGAGTTGGGACATTATGTTGAGATTGTACCAGGTGTTAGTGAGGCCACTTCTGAAGTACTGTGTACAGCTCTAGTCTCCCTGCTTTAAGAAGGATATTATTAATGGTTCAGAAGTGTTTTATCAGGATGTTGCCCGGAATGGATGGTTTGAATTATTAGGAGAGCCTAGGTAGTCTGGAACTTCTTTCACTGGAGCGTAGGAGGTTGAGGAATGACCTTACAGAGGTTTCTGAAATCATGAGGAGTATAGATAAAGTGAATGACAGGTGTCTTTTCCCTAGGTTGAGAAATTCAAAATAAGGGGGCATACTTTTGAGGTGAGAAGAGAAAGATTTAAAAAGTAAATGAGGGGCACATTTTCTTTTACACAGGGTGGCTTGTGTATGGAATGACCTTCCAGAGGAAGTGGTGAATGTGGATACAGTTGCATCTTTTAAAAGACATTCAGATAAATGCATGAATAAAAAATGTTTAGTTGGAAATGGGCCAAGTGCAGACAAGTGGAACTAGTTTAGTTTGGGATTATGGTCAAATGGACTGGTTAGACTAAAGGGTCTGTTTCCATCCTATATAACTCTATGACTCTATATCCTGAGATCATCACCTTGGCTAGGCCCTTCAAACAGGGGAAATAGCATCCCTTCATCCAGTCTGTCAGAATCTTATATGTTTCAACAAACTTCTTGTCATTCGTCTAAACCACAGTGAATAGCGGGCTAGTAGATCCAAATGCTCTTCAGACAATTGTATATTTTATTATGTGATATGTTTTATATCATGGGATGATGGGGGATTAGGCAATAGTAACATCAGAGAATTTGGGGAATGATGGATAGATTCTGTCTTGCTGGAGAGTGTCCTTGGATACTGTCTGACCTGCCATGTTTTTCCAGCCTTACACCTATAGACTCTGGCTTCCAACATCTGCCATCCTTATTGTCTCTTTCATGCAGATATGGACGGATGCAGTATCTGAGAAATTGTGAATGGAACTGAACGCAGTCCAATAATCAGTGAACAGCCTTACTTCTGATGTTTTGACAGTGGGAAGGTCTTGATGAAACAGCTGAAGTTGGTTAGACTTAGGTATTATGGAACTGAGATGATTGACCTCCAACAACCACAATAATCCTCTTTTGTCCCATGTTTAATTTTGACTCGTGGAGAATTTTCACCCAATTTCCATTGACTTCAACTTTATTAAGGCTTCTTGAGCATAGTTGCTCAAATGTTGCCTTGATGTTAAGGTCAGCCACACTCATCTCATCTCTGGCATTAATTTCTTTTGCCCATTTTTCAAGTTGCTGTGACCCTGCATATATCTTCTGATAAAAGAGAATCTGATGGAGAGTGTGGGGAAATGATGTGACTTTGTACCTTCTGAGATGGATGGCTGCACCTTGGCAATTGCAGCTCTCTGTTCTTGTGAATGACCTGTGTGAAATTGTGGACAGATCAAAAGATTTTGTCTTCCAAACATGAGCATTCAGAATTGGCTATCATTCAGACTGATGTACGTGCAATGAATGCCACCCATCATGTGTGCCTAAGGCTCCCATGTATCTCCCTGTTATGGTACCCCAGGAAAGCATTGTTATGGAAGAACTGATCTTCTCAACTGACCCTAACAGCTGATGGGCAAACTGCTACTTTTTAAGACTCTCACCGTGATGAATAAACCAAAATCAACATAAATTAGAAAGGAACTAAGAGGAAAATGGTACTCATCAGAAACTGTAATTTACATTTTAAAACCTGATACAAGAAAACTCATATTTTGATTTTCATTTCTGTTTCTGTTTTAGTGTTTTTAAACCCGAAGGTATTTCCCTTTCAGTTAGTTGGCGTTTCTGATTTAGCTCTATTTAGAGCCTGTTTAAAAAGAAATGCAAGTTTTGAAACAGAAGTCATGGTAGGAAACAGCTAGTATAATATAACTTTATCACTTCTTCACAATAGGCCTGGTGTGGTTGAAAGGTGTAGTGGTTTGGTGAGTGACAATGGTGAACCCTTAATAGTAAGTGTTTCTCTACATTTTCAAACCACAATGAGTTTTTAACATCCAAAATATTTAACAAATAATTTATTACATTGCACAGAGATAACATTTGACATTTTGTTACACTTCACAACACCACTATCACTATTAAGAAATTATAAGGGCTTAACCATTACCAAAACCAAACAAATGTGACAATTCAGATTTGGAATTCAACTTGCACAAATTCTCGGAGTGTCAAATTACTTGCTGACGAGATTGCATTTTACTTCTCATTGTTTCACTTTCTGTGGTTCTTAATCCTGAAAAGGTCACCATTTTCATTTTTCATAATAGTTTTTCATGTTCTTCATTAAAATTTTGTATTTCACAACAGTATTCTTCAAGTTGCCTTTCAATGTTGGAATAGGATGATGTAAAGTCTGGGCCCTGGATCATTGCTAACGAGGGATTCAAGGACTTTTCAGTTTGTTTGGTCAGGTTCATCCTATCAAGAACAGCTGTGGAGTTTGATGGCAGTCCCTCTGGCTCTAGGTCCTGGCAACTATGAACTGAAATCAAAGGAGAAATTTCCGGTCATATAATTTTTCATATCTTGGATCCAGCATCGTCCACTGTTTTTCTTTGAAGCCAAATATTATTTTGATACACAATGCAAAATGTTTAATAATCCTTTTTTATTCCTTCACAAATTCCCTAATCTCTTTTTGTTTCTCCTTGTTCCACTGAACTTTAAATCTGTCTAGTTTGATCATGGCAAGTGCTATTGTTTCTTCTTTCTGAAGTTTTAATTTACAAAAATAATACGTATCCTTTTCCTACAGCCCTGTATCATAAACACAGGACTCAGTTCTATTTTATTTACATTTAAAGCATGCCTTTACCCTGTGCCATCATTATGTTTGAGGACTTTTGCTTTGCCACATTAGCCATTCCTGCAGATTTAGTGCATGCCATTTTCAAATTCCCTAATTACTGTTAGCGTTTCCTCCATAGCCTGATGGTCCAAAACCATTTTAAGCAAGCAGACTAAGTTTCTTTTGGCACAAATGAAGTAGAAATATCAATTTTAGCAATAGGTTTACAAAGCTAATTGGTTCTTTCTAATCACCTGGCTTTTGATGGAAAACTTTATTTTCAGCAAGCTTCCCCAAAAGCTTCCAGCTGATTGGCTTATCCCATGATTTTAAAAGACGTAACTACAGAGATAGTGGATGCACTGATGGTAATCTTCTAAGAATCCTTAGATTCTGGAAAAGTCCCAAAGGGTTGGAAAATTGCACATGTAACAGCTTTATTCAAAAAGGAAAGGAGAAAATGAAAAAAAGATAGCTATAAGTCAGTTAGCTTAACATCTGTTGTTGGGAATACGTTAGTTTATTATAATGTATGCAGTAACAGAACTTTTAGAATACGTAAGATCATCAAGCACAGTCAACATTCCTGGCAAATTTGTGACATTTTTGAAGAGGTAGCAAGTGTGATAGCTAAAGGGGGAGAAGCGGATGTTATATATTTGCATTTCCGAAAGACATTCAATAAGGCAAAATATGTTAGGCTACTTAATAAGATAAAAGCCCACAGTGTTGTGGGTAATAAATGAACATGGACAGAATATTGGCTAACTAGTAGAAGTTGGGTTGAAAGGAGTGTTTTAAGGATGGCAACCTGTAACTAGTGGAGTGCCACTGTTCAGTGCTGGGGCCAAAATTATTTACGATATATGTAAGTGACTTGGATGAAGATAGTGAATTTACTATAGCCAAGATTGTGGTTGCTGTAGAAATAGATGGAAAGACACGTTGTGAGGAATGACAAAAAAAAGTACACAAATTTTTAAAGTTCATTTGTGGGATGTGGGCATTGCTGGCTGGCTAGTATTTCTTGCCCATCCCTAGTTGCGCTTGAGAAGGTGATGTTGAGCTGCCTTCTTGAACTGCTGCTGTCCACTAGCTGTAGATTGACCCACAATGTCATTAGGGACGGAATTCCAGGATTTGCAGTTCTGAGGAAGGGTCACCAGACCCGAAACATTAAATCTGTTTTTTCCTTCACAGATGCTGCTAGACCTGCTGAGCTTTTCCAGCAACTTTGTTGTTGTTTCTGACTTACAACATCCCCAGTTCTTTCGGTTTTTCTGGGCAATTTAGCATGGCCAATCCACCTAGCCTGCACATCTTAGGACTGTGGGAGGAAACTGGAGCACCCGGACGAAACCCACGCAGACATAGGGAGAATGTACAAACTCCACACAGACAGTTGCCCAATGGTGGAATCGAACCCAGGCCCTGGCTCTGTGAGGCAGCAGCACTAACCACCGAGATCTTGTGTGTTTTGGTCAAGTTGGCTCTCACTCTTCCAAATTCCAGTGGATAGAAGCCTAAAGTGTCTTACATTTCCTCATAAAACAACTTGTCCATTCCAGCTATGATTGTTTACCTGGGAAATCCTATGATGTTTTGAGTGTGGGAGTGCTAAATTCCTCTCGGTAGATGCCTTGTGCGGAATATCTTTTAATGGAGAAAGACTGTTACTCATCAATAGACAGAAGGTCCTTGACAGATGTTGGATCTGGTTCCAGTGGCAAGGGCACCGTTACAACTGGACATCTCCCCGTTGCTAGCGCCTTTTTCCACATCACAAGGATACGTTCCACCAGACTAATGTTTTAGGGACCTGTGTTCAGATTCCATTGTGACAGCTGGTGAAATTTGAATTT
Organism: Stegostoma tigrinum; assembly: GCF_030684315.1. NCBI lineage: Eukaryota > Metazoa > Chordata > Chondrichthyes > Orectolobiformes > Stegostomatidae > Stegostoma > Stegostoma tigrinum. The sequence goes on from NC_081355.1 coordinate 34,021,977, forward strand.
AATAAAAATCTGTAGTGAAAGAAAATAGTCTAATGGTGACCATGTAACCACTGTTAATTAGCTGAAAAACCCATCTAGTTCATTAATGTTCCTTTTGGAAGGAAATCTGCTGTCCTTACCTGCCTGGCCTAAATGTGACTCCAGACCCATAGCAATGTAGTTGACTGTTCACTGCTTTCTGGGCAATTAGGGATGGGCAATAATACTAACCCAGTCGGCAATGCCCACATCCCATGAATGATTTTTAAAATAGTCTCTCACCATTTAAATAATATTCTGCTTTTCAATTCTTCCTACCAAGTGAGAAACCTTTCATGTTGCCACATTCCCACAAGTTCCATCTGTTAAATTTTCCCACTCACTTATTCATTTTATATCACTTTTACACATGCTTTGAATAGATTTTGCTGGTTCAGCGTGGCAAGATTGAACAAGGTGGGCATAATAATAGGTGTGAACCCATGCCAAGCTGGCTACATTCAGACCAGTTACCTCACAGTTTAAAAAATAAAACACAACAGCTCTTGAAAACAAATTGGAATGAACCTGTTCAATCACCCTGATATATAATTTCCTTAATAGAGATTTAAACTGCATTCCACTGTACAATCTTGAATCCCTGGAGTGCATCACTTGCAGCCCTGACCTGGACCTCACTATCAAATTTCACCAAGGCAATGTCATGGTGACTGACGTATAGGCGGACTTTCTTAAGTTCAGGTGCTGTTGCCGTCAACCAATTTTACCAGATGCAGATGGGATAGGTCAGCTGTATATATTCTGGTGATGGACAGGGATTTTAAGGAGTTAAAAGTCATTTATCAGGCATTTTCCAACCGTTTCCAAATTCTTTCAACAGTGCATGTGATACATGGAGGTTCAGAGTCTTATCTCCTCAACTGAGACTTGAGCAGCAGGTGGATTCTGGAGGCAACTGGAAGGCACACATATGTTAACTGCAGGCTGTCTTCCAAAAATGCTGTCAAATTTGGAACCACTGCAGAAGATGGGGTCGGCATGGTGGCTCAGTGGTTAGCACTACTGCTTCACAGCACCAGGGACTTGGGGTTGATTCCAACCTCGGGCGACTGTCTGTTTGGAGTTTGTACATTCTCGCCGTGTCTGAGTGGGTTTCCTCTAGTGTTCCAGCTTCCTCCCACAGTCCAAAAATGTGCAGGGTAAGTGGATTGGCTATGCTAAATTTCCCATTGTGCCCAGGGATGTTAGGGTTATGTGGGTTAGACATGGGAAGTACAGGGGTGGGAGAATGGGTCTGGGTGGGATGCTGTTTGGAGGGGTGGTGTGGACTTGTTGGGCGGAATGGCCTGCTTCTGTACGGTAGGGTTTCTATGATTCAAATTAAAGTGCTGTCAATGGACAAATGGGCCCACAGCAGCTGCTAGAGATGGGACAACTTCTTGAAAGAATCTTCAGATCATCCTGCTACAGGACCAATGCTTTCAGAGTATAACTCCACTGGGGAGCTCCAGTGAGTGAGGATTGTACATTGTACATGGATGACAAAAACTCATAGGAGTAAAAAGGCAACCTTGTGATCACAAATGACACTACTCAGCTCAGGAGTATCTCAACAGAGGCTCAGCTTAATGGAGCTATCTGGGCACCAATGTCAATGAAGACTAGAGGAATGCTGGAATAGTAGTTGATGCCAATGGGAAGTGGTAAACAGCCAATGTTTTGACACACAACTGTTTTGCCCAAGGATCATGGGGATTGTCAGTAGATCTCTATGGCATTTCTCAGCCAGTGGCTTATTGGTGCACAAAAGGAAGGAATGCATGCCAAGTATTGGTGGTCTGTTCAACATATCAAGTTCACAATTGATTACGTCAGAAGGGCAGTCATGGGCCATGTATGGATTTTCCCAGATACACATTATAATTAACTGTACTATCAAAGCTTCATCAGATGCAATGTGCCTTTGTGAACAGGAAGGAATTTCACTCCCTGAATGTTCAGATTACTCTCACTGTAACCATCCTAAATGAATTAAGCAGGTAAACCTTAATATCCATAGACAGTCCCAGTTGCCTGAGATTTTCAGGCCATTCGAACACTTCCATGGTGACAAGGGATATTCTCCTTCTTCTTGGACAATCCTTGAGGTCAAGGATGACTTGTTGCTAATCCAGTTTGATGGATTCTGAGATGGCTGCTAAATTCAATACATGATCTGAAGCCTCTGACAAATGGAGGACAGGTGATGTTTAAGGGCTGGTAGATGGAGTGCTCAGAGGTATGTGCACTGTCTCCAATGCATATCCTTTATCAATGCATGAGCCTGAAGTCTTTGAAAATGTTTAGTCTCTTTTTGAATGAACTTTTTCTATTTTTGTCAGTCACAGCCAGGGTCCCCCACAAGTTGGCAGGGATGGATCTCTTCAGGGATGCTTTGAGTGCATCCTTTCAGCATTTCCAATGACCTCTTAGAAGTTTCTTGCCACAACTGAAAATCTATAGATCAGTTGCTCTGGGAGTCTGGTGTGGTAAGCAAACAACATATCCTGCCAGCAGAGCTGATTTTGAGTGACTGTATCATAACATCCCTTAACATCCATCTGTACCAGTTAGCTCTGTATACAAAAGTCTTCTCTCAACATAGATGTTTATGAGGTCCTCATTTTTAAATATCATCTGTAGTTTATCGTCAAGATGTTTATCTCTCATTAATCATTCAAGTCTTCTGTATTTAACAAATTCAAAAATTATTAAATAATTGCTTGCTACTACTGAAGTTAAACATTACTAAAAAGATTTAGGTACTCAAAGCTTCTTGTCTTGTACTCATCAAGTCCTGATAATGGAAGACGTTGACTTAATTCATGTCTCTTTTCAGCAATATTTTAATTCTTATTATCCAGTGAAACTTCAACTAGTAGTCTATGAAATTTTGTTCTTGCTTAAGATTACTTTCACAGAGAGCTGTCTTGACACCTTTTTTGTCCTTTTCATTAAATGGTCATAACTGCATCCTCTGGTTGAGCCCTGCTGGGGCACTGGACCTTCTGAGCTAGTGTATCTGTATAGCGGACACCTCAGTCATAATGTTAGCATCCAGAGTGGTGTTATGATCAAAGAAACTGAGGATCTGTCTTCAACTAACAGAGTTGAAGTAGAGAATCCATTGTTTTAGCTTACTCCTCAGCCCTTTCAGGGTATAAAGTATTACCCTGGCTGCCAGGAATTGTTCAAATCTAAGCAATGGGTATATTTGTGGCTGATCTATCTAACCCTCCATTCTTACATAGATCTCAAGAATTATGCCTTGTTATGGATGTCTGTGCACACCCCTACATCCATTTTGTGTTATGGTCCATGTATTTTTCCATGATGGTTGTGACTGTCTTACTGGAAGATCCCAAGCATTCATTTACCAGAAAAATATACCATTTGTGGCATGAATGAACTGCTCCATCAATTGCATGTATGGATTGCATTGACTCTGAAAATTCTAATGAATGATAACTCTGCTGCTGAAGTATCTGCTGCTTGGCTGATGGCACACAATTTATAATCTGCATAAGGTCAAGCAACGCTGTATTACTGCTCACTCCTCTGAGGTGAAATGACAGCAAATATCAGTGTCTCCGCTGCTGCCTCCTAAACATCTGCAAAGAGTTCACTTAATAGCTCCATGTTTGCAGCAAAACTAACCAATCTGAGTGTTGATGGAAGGTGCACTGGAACAAACTGATGCAATATCTTGAGCTTGCATTGCATCCTCTGAGTTTTCCATAGTGACAAGATTCATTGTCTCTTTCACGTCTGTTGCTGTACCTGTTAGAGTGACATGATTTAAGTGAAACAATTGTTCCTTCAAATAAACCCATGTCATAAGCTTCATATGATGTTAAAAACTCACACAGGTGCCACAGGCCTCACGTAGTCTAGGAAAAATCAGATGCAACCAGCTCTTTATTAACTGTCCAAAACCTTCATAACTGCCACACTCCTAACAAAAGGCTGCCATACTTTGAGACATCAAACTTCCCTGGTTGTCTCCTCCATCAAGTCACAATAGTCATAAAAGACTCTCACCTCTCAATGATGACCTTGATATTCTCACTGTGTCATTTCTCTCTCATGATGCAGCTCTGCTAGTATCTGGGATTGCTTTATTCTTAAATCCACCACCAGTACTCAAATACCACTCACCTTCCCAGACAGAGCAAGGGTGCTAAGTCTCTTCCTGCGCCGAATTCAGGTTCTTATAACTACTTCTCAGTTGTTTATAATGCCTGCCATGCCTTTTTAGCAATACATTTTTCCTCCTTCCTTACTGGGAACTGGGGATCTTTCTGGCCTGTATGAAGGTGTCACTGAATCATGGAGTTAACATTCTTTATGCTGAAGCTGTTCCTATGTTAAATAAAACCAAAAGAGCTATGGATGCTGTAAATCAGAGCAAAAACAGAAGTTGTTAGAAAAGTTCAGCAGATCTGGTCGCATCTGTGGAGAAAAAATCAGAGTCCAGTGACCCTTCGGTTCTGAGGCAACTGGCGTTCCTATGTTGGGCTTGATTGTTACAAATCCTTTCCTTTTTGCCTAATTCTGCAGCCTGGCTTACTAGTATGCTGCTGCTTTTGAAAATGGTGCCTCCATGTGAGTTTTTGGCAATGTGACTCACTCAAAACCGTTAAGTTGCTAATCCTGTCTATTGGCCCTTAATTGGTACTTCCTGGAAAAAACGCAGAGGATGTTCCACACTCCATTTTTTTCCTTAAGATTATATTACAATACTTGGTACTTGAAGAGATTCCAACTTTAAGACCACTTATTAACATCAATGCACCAAAATTCATGAATCATTCCATCAAGAAGTACAACCTAAGATTTTTCATCTCTAAGCTTATATAAAATACAATTTGATGACTTCAGCCTTGTTAATTAAACAAATGTGCTAACAATATGAAGTCTAATATGTAATTACCTACTTTCTGCCTACTTCTATTCTTAAAGAGGCCATTACATTTACAGCTTTCCCAACTATGGGAACCTTTGTGGAATCTCGGGATTTTTGGAAGATTACAATCAATGCATTGACTATTTCTGTAGTCACTTACTTTGAGACCCTTGGAGCCAGACCATGAAGTCTGAGGGACCTGTCGGCCTTTATTTCAATTACTTTGCCTAACAATTAATATGCAGTATTAGAGCAGTATGTTTTCGGCTTGATGAAAGAAGACACATTGCTGGGTCAGATTTTTGGAAATGAGGATGGACAAGTGGGTTAGGTTTCAGTAGGGGAATATTTAGGTTTCAATTACCACTGTATCATAATGTTTAGGTTGGCTATGAAAAGGTGGAGGAACAATAAGAGGAAGAATAAGTGGGGGAAAGCTAATTCAGTACGGTAAGAAGGATCTGGCCCAGATAATCTGGCACCAGAGATTGGCATGCTAACCATGACAGTGCCTTTAAAGAAGTGATAATTTGGGTATATTAAGGCATGTTCTCATGAAAGGGAAAGATAGTAAAAACAAATTCACTGACAAAAGAAATTGAAATTACAACAATGTAAAAATACTGTGCTTATGACAAATGTTAGGTGGATAGACAATACAGACGAGAATCAGGTTTAACATCAAACAGAAATTGAAAAAGCAAAAAGAGAATATGAGAAGAGACAGTATAAAAGGGACAACAACTCAAACAAAAGGGAGTCTAAAGCTCTTTTGTCGGCTGTGTGGCACCAATGCTACATTAACGTCACAACTGCAGCATGAGCCAACAAATTAGTGGCAAGCAAACAGAAAGTTCTATAACTGAATGACCATGCCTCAAAGTATAAGGGGAGTTGGCCTTAGACAAATTAAAGAGGACTATTATCAGTCAGGGATCCCATAGCCATAAGTCATGGACAACAGGCTTTCTCAATGCAGAGGCTTGGTCATTGTCAATTGGCCACTTGTGGTGTTCAGGGTCAAGGATTCCATATCTTTACTTCCACCAAGTCAGGCACAGTCAATCCTGCAGGTCCAGTGTTACCAATCAGGGGATCAGTGGTAGGTCAGTCTGGTAGTTGCATATAAATTAGCCCATTCATCTTTTTGGGCTGTCCTTCCAATTTAGTCAGGGGAGTGGGCACACTCAGTCCTGGGAGTCTGTTCACTGAAAGTCAAAGAATTTATCAGGGAACTACTGCTGAGGTGGGCACATTGGAGAAGTTGATTATGGAGATTGGAGGCAGCATTCTGGGATGTAGGGGGAAAATAATTGTGACAGCGTCAACTCAACATATATGGGTGGGTGATAATACAGCATTGGAGGGCATGGGTTACTGCAGGATTTGGGGTGCCATCAATGGTGTGGCTTCTTTCCCTCCTTTATCCTACTGTTTTCCTTTCCAATCCACCCAATTCACTACTTCCACAATACATGCCATGAAATAGCTGCTGTGCTGTACAGAGTTTGGCTTTGATTGCGGATTAAAAATCGTTATGAATGTTCCTTCAGCTTTCATTCTATGTTCTATGTTCTGAA